>NC_044032.1:589099193-589409640 GCF_901765095.1 Microcaecilia unicolor
ACCAGGAAAGAACAGAGCCCTGAAAGCCAAGTGAGGACAGCGTATCAAGGAGTAAGCTGTGATCAACAGTGTCAAAAGCAGCAGATAGATTGAGAAGGATGAGGATAGAATAGAGACCTTTGGATCTGGCCAGGAACAATCATGGAGACTTTAGCAAGTGCTGTTTCAGTTGAATGAAGGTTGAGAAAGCCAGATTGAAGTGGATCAAGAATAGCTTGAGATAAAAGAAAGTCAAGGCAACGGCGGTGAACAGCACGTTCAAGTATCTTGGATAGGAAAGGGAGGAGGGAGATGGGGCGATAGTTTGGAAGGCAGGTAGGGTCCCAATGAAGGTTTTTTAAGGAGTGGTGTGACTACGGCAATGTTTGAAGGGCATCAGGAACAGTCACAGTGGAAAGTGAAAGATTGAGGATATGACAGATATAAGGGATGACAGTAGGAGAGATAGTGTTAAGTAGATGGGTGGGAATAGGATCAGAGGAACAGGTAGTTAGTTTCGAGGAGGAAAGAAGATGTGTAGTTTCCTCTTCAGTGATTTCAGAAAAGGAAGAAAAGGAGGCAGGGGTTGGAGGCTTGAGAGAATGGACTAAGGGAAGGAGATGTGGAGGTGACCTGGTTGAGAATTCAAGTTTAATCTTGTGAACCTTATCATGAAAGAACTCAGCCAGAGTCTGGGGGAAAAGTGAAGAGGGGGGGGGGGGGGTTGGAGGTGAAGGCACTTTGAGGAGAGAGTTCAGTGTGGCAAAGAGACGTCGAGGGTTTGAGCCAAGAGAACTTGTCAACTGGATGTAATAGTCCTGTTTGGCAAGTAAAAGAGCAGACTGGAAGAAGGTCAGCAAGAATTTGAAATGTATGAAGTCAGCATGGGCACGGGATTTCAGCCAAAGGCGTTCGGCAGAGCGGGCACAGGAATGTAGGTAGCGGATTCTAGAGGTCATCCAAGGCTATGGTTTGGTACGTTTTACAGAACGGGAAATGGGAGGAGTGAGAGTATCCAGAGCAGAGGAGAGAATAGTATTATAGGAAGAGACAGCCTCATTGACAGACTTGGATAACATAGTGGTAGAGAAGAGATTTGAAACACTGGAGGACAGAGTAGAAGGGTCAATAGCCTGAAGATTCCTAAATGTATTGGTTAAGATTAGACAGGACTGGGGAGGAGGGTGTTTAAGTGTGAAAGTTATCAGATGATGGTCAGAGAAGGGAAGAGTTGAGGCAAAGAAACTGGAGAGTGAGCAGTTAGAGAAGAGGATAAGATCAAGACAGTGGCCATTCTGGTGAGTGGGGGCAGTGGAGCACAGTTGAAGATTGAAAGAGGATGTTAAAGCAAGAAACTGAGAAACATAAGAGTCAGAGGGATCATTAGCATGAATGTTAAAATCCCTAAGAATGAGGGAAGGAGATGGAGGTTCAAGAAAGAAGGAAAGCCAGGCATCAAAGTCAGTGAGAAAGGAAGAAAGGGACTTATCAGGGGATCGATAAATGACTGCTACTCGGAGAGGCAGAGGAGCGAATAGACGGATGGACTGGACTTCGAAGGAAGAAAAACAATGAGACTGAGGTGGCAGAAGAGGTTGAAATCTACAAGAGGGTGAAAGTAGTAGCCCGACAGCCACCTCCACGGACAACCGGGCAAGGAGTATGGGAGAAAAGATAACCTCCATGGCATAGGGCCACGACTGAAGCAGAGTCCTCAAGGTAAAGCCAAGTTTCAGGGCAAGCAGCAGATTATAAATTTATAAAATAAATAAATAATGTGAAGTGACTGCAAAAGTGCACTTTGCATTGGGTATAGCACAAAACAGCTGCATTTTGGCATGTTGAGTCTTTCCAGGTCTCATACCTTATAAGTACTTGTCACTTCACCATTTAGTACAAGGTTTCCTTCAGTGCTGTTAGTAATTTCTCATACTGATGAAGTTTTGAATTTAAAGATTTTACTTTAAATTCCAAAGAAAGCTTATGGGATTGGATTTGTTATTTATAATCTTCTATTCCAATGAATATCTGAACGAGGGGCACAGAGTGTTTAAAGCCCTGTAGAGCTGTGCCCAGTACTGGATGTAATTTGTTTTGTAGGTAGAATTCTTTATTGCTTACCTTGAATGAGATTTCATACTGTTCTCCTCCCCAGATTTCCAGGCCAGTATCATAGCCCCCAAGCTCCCAGAACCATTTCCGATCAACAGCAAAAAGGCCTCCAGCCATAACAGGGGACCTGTGGATCAATCATAATAAGGTCATCATGATAGTCACAGTGAAAACCTAAAAAGATTGATTTTTTTTTTCTTTTCTTCCAAAAGCATGAAAAGTATTCATGCATGCATGTGTCTCAATCACACTAGAACTTATAAAAATTATATTTTTTATCAGTTATTTGACTTTCTTCTTTTCCTTACATAATTTTGGTCTGAACAGGGTTATGTCTGGTATTCTTCTGTATAGCACACATTATACAAGCCCCTGACCTGGGTTCAACTTAGTCATTTTACTGAAACCTAGAACAAGGTCACCTCTGTCTAATAGGTTATTGAAGCCTGCATAGCAGGAATAGCTGAGGTGTGGAGCATGTTCAATATATGGGAAGCAGAATGCCATGGAGGCATCACCTTTCAGAAGTTTATTACTGGCTTTTTCCTGCTTGAATAGATTATGTTTTCCAGTGGCTGATCCAGCAGTAAAGAGTCAGCATTTTAATGGTAAAAGCAAGGCTGGATTAACACTATATTGGGCCCTAGGCACATGTAATTTGTGGACCCACCTCTATAGGGATTTCCCCATGAGATCTTTATTCATTGCCTCCCAACCCCACCCCACATTTCACCTCTCCAGAAGGAGCAAGGAAAAGTGCAGAGCCTATCTGTGGTCATGAGCACGGGGACTAGGTAGGTGCATGCTTCAAATCATAGGCAGTTGGTGGCTCAGCCATTTGGGGAGGCTAAAGTGGGTGGGGCTGGGGCAGGGCAGGGCAGATCCAGGGCGAGGCCTGCGTCCTTAATTGTCTGATAACATGCAGAAAGAAAGGTCAGCAAAATAATGGTAGATTACATATCTTAATATATAAATTTAATAAAAGGTATCGAATGCCAAAGAATAAAGTGACAAAGAAAATTAAACGATGCAAACTTCAGTAAATATATATATATAGATTTCTTAGACAACTGAATTAAAGTGGATTAAAAAAAGTGTCAGTAGATGAACCTACACCTTTATAGAGACCTGCAGCCAGTCTGCCTTCTCCTCTCTCATCTCTCCCACTTGCCTGCAGCCCTTCTGCCCCTCTCTTTCTTACATCTCACCTCCCCATGGCCCGTCTGCTCTTCTCTCTCACACACATATCTTCTCCACTTCCCCGCCCACTCTTAGACAGTGTATTAATTTTGCTGATCATGAGATTGGGAGCTGCAAAGTCAACATGTTCTTTATAAACCTCAAATTTCTCAGAGAGCTCTGTGGCTGCACAGTGCAGTTGGAAGGCATAGGAGGAGGGGTAAGGAAACTCCTGGACTTAGGGGTAGTGGAGGGAAGAAATATACTGGACCAGAGTGCAGAGATGCCAAGTGTGGCCCATCCAGAAGAGTGACATGTACCACCCCAACATTGTCTCTGTGTCCCTCTATGTCCAGCATTGCTCTTTTGCGTCCTTATTCCTATCCTCCCTCCATGCCCAAAATCTCTTCTCTGTCCCTCATCTCTCATATCCCTCATCCCATATCCCCTACCCTGGGACCAGTATCTCTCTCTCCTTCTCTCTTCCTTCCCTGCCAGCCCACTATTCCTCCCTCTTGGGTCCAGTGTCTTTCCCCCTCTCCTCCAGTCTCTCTATACCTTCTATCCCACCTCCCATGCTGGGTCCAGAACCTCTCCCTCTCTGCATGTCCCTCCCTCCTAGGTCCAACAGAGCAGCATCTCCTGAGTACTGTGTGACCCCTTACTATATTGGGACCTATGAATGGAATCCTGGGTGGGAGGAGCCCAGCAGGGAAAAGTCATGAGTCCATCTAGCACTTGAGAGTGCCCTGATTTGTGGAATCTCAGTGTGGGGTGGAGCTGGTAATTATTATATAAGGGAGGACAATATTGTAGAATTTGTCCTTGGTAGCCTGTGTTTGAGAACTTCTATACCCCCGCCAAGTGACCCGGTGTAAAGAGAGAAGGGGGCTACCTGTTAAGCTGACCTTGACAGTACAGCAGGATCAGGGTCTGTGCATAGCGCTGCGTACATCTAGTAGCACTATAGAAATGATAAGTAGTAGTAGTAGTAGGGTCATTGCTGTTAATCTCCTTAGCCAACACAGGAGCCGAACTGTGGGCTGAGACTAGGTAGTCTCACTGCAAACTGGGTTCAATGGTAGGATGCTGTCTGCTCGTGGCTGGTGATTTCTTTCAGGGTAAAACCCTGAAACACTTGGATGACAATGCTGGATCCAAATTTCTGATGGTAATGATGTTACATCAGAGAAACTGACTGTGGGGTGTTATCTGGCTACAGGTCGGGTGTAAGGGTTTTGCACATGTGCATAGCCCAAGAAGGAAAAGTTATCTGCTCTTGTGACACTGTAAGATCAAGCCTGATATGCCATCATAACTGTATGCTGAGGACTATTATGTCAACCGTTACTTGGTTCTAATTTGTTAAATAATGTTCAGTTGATTTTCTTGATTCTCCTGACTACTGTGTGGTTCCTGGATTGGAATTGGAGGGAACCTGAAGTAAATTGTTCACACCCAGTCTCCCGAACCCCAAGCTAAGCTCTTGGAGAAAACCAGAAAGCCTAACCTGGCTAAGTGAGAGAAGTGAGTTACAACTGCATATCTATCCTTGAGTCCAGTACTTCTTTCCCCCTCCATCTCGCAAGCCCAGTGCCTCTTACCTTTCCTTCCCCATCCCAGTTTCAGCATCTCCCCTTTCACCCCCTCCTCTCAGTCCTAGCCTCTGAGTGTCCCTCTCCCTCCTTCTCTGCAGTCTCTCTACCTTGGTGCAATCACCGCTGGTAGTGACGCTTTGTCAACTAAATCAGCCAGCCTCAGGCCTTGGGCCTTCAGACTTTCCTATGATATGTCACACTCTTGCAGAAACAAGAAGTTGCACCAGAGAGGGCAGGATGCATCACAGGCAAGGTCAAAGGCCTAAGGCAGGCTGATTTATTTGATGCAGTTTCGCTACTAGTGCTGATTGAAACAAGGTAGAGGGGCCGCAGGGACAGAAGGAGAGGGACAGATGCTTGAACCGGGAGGACGGGGAAGAAAGAAGTGCTGGACATGTGGGATGAAGGGGAGGGGGGAGAGACCTGTAGGGTCCTAGAGCGGCCCTGACCCAGCAACCGGTGAGTGTCCAGGGCTTGTGGCAGTGGAGGTTTAGTCCCCCCAAGCCTCTTACATCAGGCACCTATACTTTGAATGGTTAGAGCTGGATAGCTGCCAAGTTACAGAGTTCTATGAGGGAAGTTTTAGGCAATTCTAATCCTGGTGCATTATGGGACCTGAAGTGCTGATTTCAATAAATAGCATCACAGAATATAAACAGTGCACTGAATTGGAATGCAAGTTCAAAAAGTGTCCCAGGGCCGCCGAGAGACTGGGCCGGGCCCCTGCCGCCGCCCCCTGAGGTCGCCGCCGCCGCCCCCCCCGAGGCTGCTGTGCTACAGTCCCCAGTCTCCACCTGCCCACCCCTGGCCCCGTCGACAGCCCCCCTCCGTCCGTCACCAGGCCGGGCCCTCTGCATTCAAATCACAGCGCCTCCCCTCCGTGTGAAAGCGCAGCAGTGGCAGATTGCCTCCCTTCAGGCCTTCCCTCCCTGTGTCCCGCCCTCGCGGAAGTTATATCAGACTGAGGGTGGGACACAGGAAGGGAAGGCCCGAAGGGAGACGATCTGCCGCTGCTGTGCTTTCATACGGAGGTGAGGAGCTGTGATTTGAATGCAGGAGCCTGGCCCAGTGGCGGATGGTCGACGGAGCCGAGGGCGGGCGGGTGGGTGAGACCAGGGACTGCGGCACTGTGCCCCCCTTGGAGGCCCGGGCCCGGGGAATTTTGTCTCCCCTGCTCCCCCCTCTCTGCGGCCCTGAAGTGTCCCTCCTGAAACGAGGAGATCTGGCAGCTCTCAAGAAATAAGCTGACAACCAAGGTAGCTGGGCAAGTCATTTTCACCCTTTGGTACTAATCAGAGATACTGGACTGCCCCAAAAAGTGTCTGATTTATACATTTATAAAATTTTACATGTGAAAAAGGTTCACAAATGGAAGAATCAAAATAATATATTTAACTTTGGTGCTTCTGAACGGATATAAGTAGAGAGGAAGCAGTATTAGAATAGTCTTCAAAGGAATTTGCCCAGGTAAGTGATTAAAGTTAGAACATCAAAAAGGCTATTCTAACTTTAGCTGCGAAACTAACCAGGCAACGGTTTGAATATTGGCCAGTACCCGATTAGCTTCACCCTTCCCTCACCCACAACCCTGATCCCCTTTCCTCTCACCCCCCTCTGAAGTCCCTTGCCCACATAATGCCTTTGTATTACTCCATGGTGCTATCGCACCTCGAATATTTTGTTCAATTCTGGTCGCCGTATCTCAAAAAAGATATAGTGGAATTAGAAAAGGTGCAGAGAAGGGCGATGAAAATGATAAAGGGGATGGGAGGACTTCCCTATGAGGAAAGGCTAAAGCGGCTAGTGCTCTTCAGCTTGGAGAAAAGGCAGCTGAGGGGAGATATGATAGAGGTCTATAAAATAATGAGTGGAGTTGAACGAGTAGATGTGAAGCGTCTGTTCACGCTTTCCAAAAATACTAGGACTAGGGGGCATGCGATGAAGCTACAATGTAGTAAATTTAAAACGAATCGGAGAAATTGTTTCTTCACTCAATGTGTAATTAAACTCTGGAATTCGTTGCCAGAGAATGTGGTAAAGGCGGTTAGCTTAGTGGAGTTTAAAAAAGGTTTGGACGGCTTCCTAAAGGAAAAGTCCATAGACCATTAATAAATAGACTTGGGGAAAATCCACTATTTCTGGGATAAGCAGTATAAAATGTTTTGTACATTTTTGGGATCTTGCCGGGTATTTGTGACCTGGATTGGCCACTGTTGGAAACAGGATGCTGGGCTCGATGGACCTTTGGTCTTTCCCAGTATGGCAATACTTATGTACTTATGTACCCATGTAGGCTTCCTCCAGGCCTACCTGTTAAATACTCGGTGGTTTAGCAGGGTCTTTTGGGCAGGAGCAATACCCACACACTCTTACCCGTCATGGCAGCTACTGCAAAATGGCTGCTGCAACCTCTAGCATTGAATACTTGTAAAACAAATAGGAGGAAATATTTTTTCACTCAATGAATAGTTAACTCTGGAACTCTTTGCCGGAGGATGTGGTAACAGCGGTTAGCGTATCTGGGTTTAAAAAAGGTGATGTAGTAACAGCGATTAGCGTATCTGGGTTTAAAAAAGGTTTGGACAAGTTCCTGGAGGAAAAGTCCATAGTTTGCTATTGAGACAGACATGGGGAAGCAACTGCTTACCCCAGGATTGGTAGCATGGAATGTAGCTACTAATTGGGTTTCTGCCAAGTACTTGTGACGTGCGCTAGAGGTCATGGCAGCCATTTGAAGTAGCTGATGCAATGGGCAGGAAGAGTGGACATCACTCCTGCCCGTAAGACCCCACTGGACTATCAGGTTTTTAACATCCTTTTTTCCCCTATTCTGTTCTCAACATGTTTGCTGGCACATTAATTGCAGTATCTTAATGCTTATTTCTTCCCGTTCAATGAGTCTCCCTACTCTTCTATTGTTTTTTGTGGTAAATTTCACATTTCAGTTCTGATGTTCTGCTGTAACCTAGACTTTCTTCTGTATTCTGCCTTGTTATAGATTTCCCCATGAATGTTTTTTTTTTTAGCCGTTTATCCCTGGATTGTAAATATGGTTGTGCGCATAGCTGATTTGCATGCGTAACTTAATACTTTGCAACACAACGTGTTCAGGCACAGGCAGCTCCTTGTGACTCTGGGCAAGTCACTTAACCCTCCATTGCTCCATGTAAGCCGCATTGAGCCTGCCATGAGTGGGAAAGCGTGGGGTACAAATGTAACAACAACAACAAAAAAAAACAACCATAACCAAAGCACGTCTACCCACAACAGAACTCTCCACCATTCCTAATGTATCTTTTTACATGAACCTTATTCTACAACATTACAACATTGTATTTGTTCATTTTGGAGATGGTGAACTCCCCTCCGGAATTATGTAAGCCACATTGAGTCTGCAAATAGGTGGGAAAATGTGGGATACAAATGTAACAAATAAACTGTAACAATGTGCACATAACTCCTATTGTGGTATAATTTCAAGGGGACCTGTTTAGAGGGCATTCATATGAGTTACGCATGTTTTTATAGAATACACCTGACCTGCACCTAATTTAGGCGCTGAAATTCACATGTGGTTTCAGAAGGCATAAATGCAGGTGCCTTAAGTTAGATGCAGATTAGGCACTGTTCTATAAAGTGCGGATACCTTTTATAGAATAGCGCTCGACGTGATTTTTTCTGCGCTGATTTTTCAGTGCAATTTAGTGAATCTATTCCTTATTGTATACCACATAAACATTTTTATAGGTCTTATATCTACTACTACTTACTACTACTACTTAACATTTCTACAACCATACGTTGTAGTGAAATATCCTGAAAGATCACAGAATTCTGAGAAAGTCCATGCAGCTGAATGCTTTCAATTCAAAGATTCCACTCTCTAAATGACTGTATAATGTACAAAGCAAGATATGTACAGTAGTTAGTGTAAGAAGAGTGAAGTAGTCAAGTCACAGCCTTAAGCCCTGAATACTAATAGACTTTCACTGGTATTGACATTTCCTGCTTCAGATATTAACTGTTAGCCTATATATGACTATATTCACTGGAACCTTTTATTAAAGGTGTTCCATTGGGGATTTGGATGTGTTACTCTAATATTTTTTCATCTTTAACTGCAGTAATTCAGTTACAGCATGCACCTGACCTTTGGTTCAAATCCAATTAAAAAACATGGAGGCTCATTTTCAAAGTACATAGATATAGGTTACTATTGTATTAGTAGACTTCAATTTTGGAACAACATGTAATTTAATTTACCTCTATCGCCTATGTCTACATATGTTAGCTCCTTATTGCTTTACAAGGCTGTATACTTGGGTATTACTATGTGAAATTTCATAAATAAAATTTATTGTGGATAACTAAATTAAAAACATAATGTCTCTTAGACAAATGGGCTTGAGTTAAGGACATGCACAATATATGAAACTTTAGAGGTCTCTGGGACCATCTTGATTAAACTCAAACATCCAAATTGCATACCTCATTTACCTGTAAGGTCATGAATGGGACAATGGAAAATCGCATCCTGTTCAAACTTCTTCTACTAACCTATAAATGTACTCACTCTGCTGCTCCCCAGTATCTCTCCACACTCGTCCTTCCCTACACCCCTTCCCGTGCACTTCGCTCCATGGATAAATCCTTCTTATCTGTTCCCTTCTCCACTACTGCCAACTCCAGACTTTGCGCCTTCTGTCTTGCTGCACCGTACGCCTGGAATAAACTTCCTGAGCCCCTACGTCTTGCCCCATCCTTGGCCACCTTTAAATCTAGACTGAAAGCCCATCTCTTTAACATTGCTTTTGACTCGTAACCACTTGAAACCACTCGCCTCCACCTACCCTCCTCTCTTCCTTCCCGTTCACATTAATTGATTTGATTTGCTTACTTTATTTATTTTTTGTCTATTAGATTGTAAGCTCTTTGAGCAGGGACTGTCTTTCTTCTATGTTTGTGCAGTGCTGCGTACGCCTTGTAGCGCTATAGAAATGCTAAATAGTAGTAGTAGTAGTAGTAGGATTGATGCAGTAACCTTACTTTACTGCCGTGCATGAAAACTCAGCTCACATACAAGGCTAACATAAAACTTTTGCTCCACAACAAGTTAAGCAAAGCATATGCAAATAGGCCCAGTTGAAAAACATCATGCCAGGACGAGGCCTGAGTCCTTACTTGTCTGACAACATGCAGAAAGAAAGGTCAGCAAAATAGTGGTAGATAATATATATCTTAATATCTAAATTTAATAAAAGGTATCAAATACCGAAGAATAAAGAGACAAAGAAAATTAAACAGCACATACTTCAGTAAAATATATATAGGATTCTTAGGCAACTGAATTAAAGTGGATTAAAAAAAGTTTCAGTAGATGAAACCTTCACCTCTATAGAGGCCTGCAGCCAGTCTGTCTCCTTCTCTTTCACCTCTCCCCACTTGCCCGCAGCACACCTGAAGTATGCACACGCAGGTCTGTGCTAATGTTGAGGTTTTGCACAAGCCTTCCAGTTGACACTAGCATAGACCCTGAACCAGTGGCATAGCTAGGTGGGGCGCAGGGGGAGCGGTTGCTCCCCCAAACAGACTTTTAGAAAAAATGGCGCCTATGCGCCACGCCACATGCCAATATCATTCTCTACCTCCATCCTCTTCCCTCCCTTGCGAGCTTCTCCTGTCTCTTTTGCCTCTCCCATCCGCGTGGCCGTTTTTACAGCCCTGAAGCGTTCTCCATGTGGCACCGGCGATTCAGATGGTCAGCCTTCTTGCCAGCGTCGGGGCATCTCCTCAGGTGCGTCCCACCTCTGCGGAAAACAGGACGTTGCATTACAGTAGGCGGGATGCACCTGAGGAGAGGCCCCGATGCTGGCAAGAAGGCTGACTATCTGAATTGCCGGTGCCGGATGGAGAATGCTTCAGGGCACTGAAAATGACCACGCGGACTATAGAGAGGCTGTGGGCGAAAAGCGAAATATGTAAGACTAGGGGAGGGGGGTGGAGAAGGGAGAAAAGAGCTGCCCAAGGAGGTTTTATAGGAGTGGAAGTGAGCCTATCTAGTCCATTATAAGCAAGGAAGCTGGTTTGGTTAATCTGTTTCCACTCCCCCGCGCAGCCGTCATTGCCGTTCCCTCGAAACAAAGCAAGCAAACTTATGAGCTGCTGCCTCCACCTTGTCATTTTTTATTGTTGGTCCATCTGTAGCAAGTCTAAAGCTGTTTCAGTTAGATAGGCAGTGCCTTAAAAGCGGGAGGAGAAAAGAAATAACAATTGAATATCACTAAAACAGCTTAAGAAAATATTGTAGCCGGTAGAAACCGCAATTATCAACTCTATAGGTTGAGCTCATTTTTCTTCACTGTTCTTGTTCTATACAATAGAGATGTCCAGATTTCAGTGAGGATATCATGTTTCCTGATGGGTTCATCTTAACTGTTGTTGTAATCTGCCTTGGGAAGCCTGGTGTTTTAAAGGTGATAGAATATATTGAAATTAAATGAAAGTAGAATTAAGCTCTCCTTTCATTGGGGCATATGGAATCACATCATCTATTTTGTAGAACTTTACTTTAGATACACAAATGGATTATTCTGTTTTGAATGTGTTTCAGGGGCAAGTGGTTTTATAAGTCAAAATAAAAAGAAATATTTGTTTCATCAGATCTCTTTTGTTTAAACATAAATGGGCCATAAGCCCCTAATGCAGTCCATTGGTTTCTTATATTTCTTGCTTGTGATGACTGTGCCAAAACTGAAAACTCTTATCTCTATCTGGTCAATAATAAAAGGAAACACTATCCACCCTAAAAAGTTGTTTTGTGGCTGTGCATGAGAATTGTGATATTGAATAAATAAATGTATATTTGTGGTCCCTAGTTTTGCATCCCTACGTTTATATAATCCTTTCAAGAATCCAGTTAATCATTTAACATTAGTGGAACATAGCCACAGAGGCATGGTATGGTCGCGTTTTTTAATAATACTAGGGCCCATCTAAGGAACAGGTTATTTTGAGTTAGTCTTCACTGGACAAAACTTGCTTTCCTTACGCCATCACTATCCAGCAGGATAGGCAGTGTCTTAAAAAGTAGAGGTAAGGATTTTTTTTACACATTTATATCAACCATTACCCCAAGGCAAAGTCAGATAATGTGGCTTACATTTGAAAATACAAATACCTGTTTGTAAAAGGTACATTTTTTCAATTTTTATTTTGGCAAAGTACAGGAGGAAAATGCATTTCTGTTTTTTTTTTTACCAGTATTGCCCTGTTTATAGAGTCTGGCTTCCTTGGGCAGAGAGGAGGGGGTCTCTATTTCAAATTTTTTTTTTCTTTTGTGGCTTCCTATTTTGTATTAGTTGTTATCGTGGAATGTTGTCACAATTGGGTTTCTGCCAGGTGCTTGTGACCTGGGTTGACCATTGTTGGAAACATGATAATGGGCTAGATGGACCATTGGTCTGACCCAGTATGGCTACTCTAATGTTAACAAGGTGTCTAGCAGTGGAATAAATGTGTGTGCTAGGTAGTTAAGAAGACAGGTTGCCTGCTCTGGACAGCCCATGGACCTCTTATGCATCCTGCCTCCTGATGTAAATTACTGTTTCCTTGTAGGCAGGACGCAACAGAGACAGCCTGTATTATTAATCAGTGCCCGCAACAGCCCTTGAGCAACAACACAGACACTGCTGTCTAGCTGACCCCAACCGGCGCCTATTTTATAAAAGTCTTCTCCCCCTGAGATCAAAACCTGGCTATGCCTCTGCCCTGAACCCAACATTCCCCCTGTAAACCACAACATGTTGCTAGGCCCCCTGATCCCCTGATTCCCTACCCCACTACTTCCCCAACTCAACAAATTATGGCAGCACCCACAATCTGCAAATGGTGGTAGCTTGACTCCACAAATGTTGCTGGACCTGTGAACCCACCATCCCAAAAAAGCAAGTGTCCTATAGCCTGTTACCCACACCCCTTCATGCCCCCCCCTTAGTGAACCTATTAAGTTGGGAGGCAAATGTGATGCACACTCACTCCTGCCTCTGAGTCACCATCTTCCAATATGGTGGCATCTGACCCTATGCGGTATATCCAAGGATGCACTGCGTGGTTCCATTCTGCCAAATAAGGAGGGGGCCAGCAACATTTGTGGGTGCAGTGGCGATTGTTGGATCTTGGGTTTATACTAGTGTCAACTAGAGGGCTTGAGCAAGAACTCCAGTTGATATTAATGTAGACCCATGTGTACATGCTTTATATGTGCTCTCCTATGCTACCGCACATTTTTGTGCTGGGCCTATGTGCATGTTACTGTATTGAGGAGAACAGCAAAAAAGTAGTGAGATCAACACGACACTCCCAAAACACCGTGGGTACGAGTAATAAATGTTTAATTAAATGAAAATTAAAAAGACTTGACATTAGCCTTTTTAAAGGTACGTATTATCTCTTTTGTTTTGTTCCCTTTTGTTTTCCCCCTTACCCTATGCTGTTTTATTCCAACTAAGTGTATTTTTCATGTTCTGGTACTCTTCACTGTTTTAGGCTTGATTTGACTACCTCATTTATGGTGTTCCATTCTTTGGTTTACACAACAAACAGGTCTGTATTTATTTTCATATATTATCCATACCTGATATCTCCTATAATTATTAGCCTTAATCCGGCAAAAGGATGAACAGAACTGTAGTTTCATTCTGTTTTTTTACAATTTTATAGTGTTATTTATTTCATGGTCCATTTTAGAGTTTCTTTAATTTCATCTTATTATTTTCATGTGATTTACAGTTTCTCTGGATGATTATCTTTTCAATACATGGTTTTTATGTCTCTGTTTAAAAAAAAAAAACCTTATTGTTTTATCAGTCATTACCATTTATATGATTGTTCTAAGTTTATATATTTTGTGTACTGCTATTTATATAACTGTTCTAGGTTCTATTTATTTGAATGTATTATAATTGTATACCTGTCTTGACTTGTAGACTCCTGCGTTTTTCGACGAAACACGTCTCCGTATCGAGTCTTTTTTAATTTTCATTAAATTAAACATTTTATTACTCGTACCCATGGTGTCTTGGGAGTGTCGTGTTGATCTCCCAACTTTTTTGCTGTTCTTTTGTTTTTATCCAAGTAGCGGATCCTGTTTCTCCACTCTTTGTTGGTTTTTGTTTTCTCCTGTATTGAGGAGAAAATATTTGCATTAGACTTGCATGAGAGAACTATGTGCTGAGCTTTAGGGCACAGCTCTAAAGCAAGGTTACTGCATCAACCCCAAAAAGCGTAAGAAACTGCGTTGGATTTTAGTGCAGTTTTTTACACCAGGAAGTAATTCAAAATTCAGCATTTATTTTGCATACCCACTGCGCTATACTTTAGCACAGTGGTTTATGTTGATTTTCCTGTACTAACCTTTTTTCCTGCAATGAGGAGTAGAACTAGCACAGGAAAATCAACTGTAAAGCACTATGCTCATGGGTGTACAGCTTACTGCATCGGCCATGTTGTAGGAAATTTCTGCTGTTTTTTTTTTAACAAGAACTCAGATACTACCAATGCACAATTTTCACTCTCTTGTTTAAACATACTGGGTGTGAACTTCTGTTCGCTATCATTTGATTCTCTAGTCAATGAGGTGCTTATTATAGTGCTGGCACAGCCTGTACTATGCAGTTCCAGTTACCACTAAGTTATCCTTATTAGTACTACAATGATTGATAGAGTGGTTACAGCTTTCACTCTGTTCCTTTACAAAGGGAGAGTCAGACTTTGTGACATTGTGGTTCCTCTGCTTGAAGTTATCAAAAACTGAATTTACCTTTAAGTAGAGAAGTGTGCCCTAAACCTAGTCCATCTAGATTCTGTTGGAGTAACTCAGACATTTTGAAAGGAAACAATGGAGAACTTGAAGCCATTTTATTTAAAACATTTATAAGGGACGTAGCCAGACAACAGATTTTGGGTGGGCCTAGGCAAGAATTGGGTGGGCACCAAGTGTTCTCCCCCTCCCCCCCCCAAAAAGACATTATCTCAGCTGGTGGGAAAACGCTGCAGCGGGCATGCACTGAAAACTGAGCAAGCGCAGGTGTCGTGGAGAGTAGCGTTTTCATTACCATCAGGGGAAAATCTTCAGCTGGCGGAGCTTGGGATTCCCAGCAGTTACCACTAAACATGTGCTACTGTTGGGTAGGCCTGAGTCATAAACGGGTGGGCCCTGGCCCACCCGTGGCTACGCCACTGTTTATAACCCGTTCAATCCACAGTGTTCTAGGTGGCTTACAGTTAAAACATACATAATCATAAAACCATCACAAAACAAACAAGAAGTACAAATCAGTTCAACATCTCCAGGCAAATGTCAATCATAAAGGCTCCTTCAGTAATATTATTTATCACTGTACTCTCCGAAATTAATCAAATTATATAGCCATAAAATGTAATCCCCATATCTTCTGAAAATAATAAGGTCTTTAAATCTCGCTTAAACTGGTTTAACAGAAGTTATAGATCTCAGGGCCAATGTTTAAGCGATTTAAGCAGGGAGGAGTCTCTCCTGCCTGCTTAAATCACTTCTCACCACCTAAGTGGGATATTCAGGGGCACTTAATGAGAGAGGGCCATTGAATATCCCACAGACCGCCCAACTAAAGTGGGGAGGTCAGGGGACGGTGCAGGGAGCGGCATTGGCAGGAGCCTGAGGTTATGGGGGTGTTGGCGATATTCAGTGCCTGCGCCCGTATAGCTAAGTGGCTTAATTTAGGACAGATCAAAAGCTGCCCCTAAATTAGGCTGTTAGCTATGCGGGTGCCAGCACTGAATATAGGGGTGGACGACACCTGCATAACTTTTATGTTTTTTAAAAGATCCCCCGAGTCCCCTCCCAGCCCCTGACAATGCCCCCACTTTATCTTCCCCTCCTCCCAACCCATGACAAGAACTCCCCAGGAATACCCTCCACCCTCAGTTGTCCATGTGGGCCCTCTTCTCAGGCCTACCAGTATCCCTGGTGGTCCAGCGGGGTTGTTGGGGGCAGGTGTGGAAGTCCCCTTGCTCCTGCCCCCTTGCAGCGGCTATCCAAAATGGCTGCAGTGACCATGAGCTGTTGCGAGAGGTCATTTAGCCCTTTTGGACAGGTTGCCGCAATGGGCAGGAGTGAAGGGATTCTGCTCCTACCCCCAACAACCCTGCTGGACCACCAGGGATACAGGAAGGTCTATCTGGATGGTTGGAGGGGGGCGAGGGGGGTCTTCTGAGGGGGATTGTGTCAGGCTGGGAGGAGGGTGAAGGGAAAGAGGGGGCATTGTTGAGGGGCAGAAGGGGGATCAGGTTCTTTTTATTTTTTTAAACAAAGTTATGTGTGCCCCGGCCTGATATTCAGCCAGGGTGCATAACTCTTCTGCGGGCTCCGGCTGAGTACTGGCCAGGCCTGCATAAACTCCGGCACCCACACTGCCTGAAATTAGCCACCAATATTCAGTGCTGGTGCTTGGACATGGCACTGAATATCAGAGGATAATTTAGCTGCCGACGTTCAGCATGTAGAAAAACACTGAAAATCGGGGGGGGGGGGGGGGGGGGTGTTATATTCACAGGTAAATCATTCCATAATTTCTACCCCCATACTTTAAAAGTTGACATTTGATACTCATCTAATCTGATAACCATAAACAAAGGCACATCTAAAAGATTTACAAGTGCCAAAGTTATGCTACTGTATCAACTAAGCATATTCTATACACCACACCTAAATATGTATTTTTTGGGAATATAGTTTTTTTTTTCCTCTCTTTAGGTGGAGAGTTGTTTTCTGTGTTCCTTTTTTACGGACACCAACAAAAACCTGTGATAGCAACCCATCTCAGGATGATTACTTTGTAGTATCTCCTGGGGTAGTTGAGGTTTTATTTATTTAATTCTATTAGTTTTCTACAGGGTGCCAATATCCGGTAGTAATTTATAGCAAATATATTTTTTTTGTTCCAATATTTTTATTGTGTTTTGTAGTCAATAACAAATGGCTAAAATAAAAGTAAATAACCAGTATAACAGATTAACAATAACAAAGCATCAGCATACATGTTCAGACTAAGATTATACAAGAATTATTGCTATAACAAGTCATGATCATACATAAATTCAATTCTAAGAGAGGTTATTATGTAGTTGATCTAGTAAAGAAGTCCATATTTTATTGTATTTAACAAGTGAGTTATATTTTTCAGCCGCAGCATATTCATATTTAGCTAATATACACACAGAATTCCACCAAGTTAAATACGTTACTTTGGTAAGGTCTTTCCAACAAAAGAAAAGGGTTCTTAAGGCTTGATGTAACATTATGTCTAATAATTGTGCTTGATATTTGTCTAGTGGTGATTGTATCATTAGGGATCCAAATATGACTATGTTATATGTTAAAACATCTTGAATATTCAAGGTAGATGATATTGTGTTCCATACAGAGTTCCAATAATCTTGAACAAATGAACAAGAATAAATAATATGTTTGAGATTTCCAACATCCTTTTCGCATGTCCAACATTTATTCATATTATTTTTGGTTTTTGTCGTATTCATTTTGGCGAGTTTAGCTGGAGTCCATAGGGCCCTGTGTGCTAGGTAGAACATGGATTGTGAAATGGATGCTGATTTGGTGGTATGAGTAGTTTTGAACCAGAATTTTTCCCATTCTTTTTCATTTAGTTGGGTATTTAGATCATGTTCCCATGATTGCATGGTACTAGTTGGTGAGCTAAATTTAGCTAATTGAAGTATTTTGTACCATGTAGATGCAACTTTTTTGGAAGACATAAATGATTTGCAGAGTTTCCAGCAAGTGGGGAACTCAGTAGTTAATTTACTTATATCTAATGTATTAGTTACACAACGTTTGAGTTGGATCCATTTATAGTGTTGAGAATTTGTGAGGCCAAATTTTATACATAATTGGGAAAAGGGAAGCCAAGAGTGATCTTTTATGACATCATTAAGGGACCAAATGCCAGCTCTTTTCCAAGCAGTCCAATTAATACAAGAGTTGTTAATTTTGAACTTTGGATTATTCCAAATTGGGATGTATATGGTATGTGTTAAGGGGTGTGTAAGAACTGAATCAAGTTCTTTGAAAACTGTTTTAAGAGTTTTAAACAAAACATTGGAAGAGATTTTAGTCTGTTGAGACCAAGAAAAGAAATGTGTTGGTGTATCTGGTTGCTTTAGTAGTTCAAGATGGAACCATGGTGAAGTGATGTGTTGTTCCTTATCATACATATAAGCTGAGTTTTGTTTTAAAAGAAAGGATACGTGGTATTCATAGAAACTAGGGAAATTGACACCACCTTTTAGTGAGCAAGCTTTCAATTTTTTAACAGAAATTCTAGGTGTTTTATTACTCCATAAAAATTGTATTAGTTTAGCTTCAATTTTCTTATATGTTGAAGGATTCAGTAATACAGGGAGCATACTAAGAATGCAATTAATTTTTGGCGCTATCATCATCTTTATAGTTTCTAGTCTACCCCACCAGTTGAGCCTTAAAGGGGACCACTTTTGAGTTAATGTTTCAGTGATTTTAATTATATTATCAGAATTATATTTAATAGTATCTTCAATAGTGGGGCCGAAAAGAACTCCCAGGTACTTAATTTGATTTTCATTCCATTGAAAATTATATTGTTTAATAACATGTTTCAAATGTACACAGTTTATAGGCAGAAGTTCAGTTTTTGTGGTATTTAATTTATAACCAGATATTTCAGCAAATTTAAAGATTAAACACAGGATGTGAGGTATTGAGAAAGGAGAAGTGAATAATAGAACATCGTCCGCGTATGCTGCTATTTTAATATTTTGTTGACCAATTTTAGCACCGTGTATAAGGGGATGTTGACGAATAGCTGTTAGTAATGGTTCTAGAGCTAAATTAAATAATAATGGTGACAATGGGCAACCCTGTCTAGTGCCTCTTGTTGGAGTGAAAGGTTTAGAGATTACATCATTTATTTGAATATATGTAGTTGGGGAAGTATACAAGACCTTTATTATATTAATTGATTCATCAGATAAACCATATCATTTCAGTACTTTGAACAGATACGGCCATTCTACACGATCAAAAGCTTTTTCAGCATCAAGTCCTATTGCAACCAAAGGATCTGAGGTTTCTTGACCATGTATTAATATATTAGAGAAAATTCTTGTGTTATCTGAAGAGGATCTCCCATTCATAAAACCAGTTTGATCTGGGTGAATGAGTTTGGGTAAAAAATGTTGTATTCTCTCTGCAAGAATTTTGGCAAATATTTTGGCATCTAAGTTTATTAAAGATAATGGCCTATAATTTTGCACTAAACTGGGATCCTTATTAGGTTTCAGTAATACTATAATATTGGCTTCAGTGAAAGAGCCCTTGATGTTACCAGTTTCTATCATGTAGTTGAAATAATCACATAAAATTGGGGATAATATGGATTTGAACGCTGCATAAAATTTAATCGGTAATCCGTCTGGTCCGGGTGCCTTTTTTATCGCCATGCTTTGAATAGCAAGATTAATCTCATTAACTATGATCTTTTTTGAGAACATCTCATTATCTTCTTCTGAAACAGTGGGATGATCTAATTTTTCTAAGAAATCGTAATTTAATGACTCAGCATCAATGTATGAGGTATATAAATCTTTGTAGAAAGATTGGAATCTATTTGCTATGTTTATATTATTTGTTAAGGGGACATTGTTCTCATCTTTGATTAAAGAGATGGTGTTTTTCTCTTTACGGGCTTTCAAATAATTGGCTAGAAGATGTCCAGCTTTATTGCCTTCATAGTAATATAATGCATTGTTTTTGAAAATATCCTTGCTAGCTTTAGTTCCTAATAGAGTATTATATTTGAGTTTGGATGCTTTAAGTTTTTCTAGTGTAAATAAATTGCTAGTATCACTTATACCCTGTTTCCTTGAAAGTAAGACATCCCCCGAAAATAAGACCTAGTAGAGGTTTTCCTGAATTGGTAGATATAAGGCCTCCCCCGAAAGTAAGACCTAGCAAATTTTTGTTTGAAAGCAGGGCTGCCAAGAGCTGGACAAGGCCGCCCCTCCCACCTCCACCCACCCTCCGTCGCTCCCGGAACTAACCTTAAACTCCTCCTTTCACCTTCGCAGCAAGCAGCATCAGGGCAGACCTCTCCTTCCTTCCGTGCCCCGCCCTCGAGGACGTTACATCAGGTGAGGGCGGGGCACGGAAGGAAGGAGTGGCCTGCCCTGCTGCTGCTTGCTGCGAAGGTGAAAGGAGGCATTTAAGGTTAGTTCCGGGAGCGACGGAGGGCGGGCGGGCCAACCCCGATCCAACCCCGATGTTTCCCCGAAAAATAAGACAGGCCCTGAAAATAAGACCTAGCGCATTTTTGGGGGCAAAAATTAATATAAGACAGTGTCTTATTTTCGGGGAAACACGGTATGTGCTAGTTCTAAAGATTTTATTGTATTTTCTAATTACTTTTAGAGGCTGTAAATGTTATTATTTTCCCTCTGATAAACGCCTTAAAAGCATCCCAAAAATTATACCAAGAGGTATGACTTGGCAAGTTAAAGCTAAGATATTCATGCATCGCATTAGAGATATTTTCTAAAAAACTAGGATTAGTTAACAGTGTGGAATTAAATCTCCATCGAGGATTATATATTGATGTTTATAAGCTTTAACAAGTAACATATGGCAGCTGCTAAAGGGGAGAAGACACATGCCCTGGGTCTGTTTCCACAGTCAGGTGACAATCATAGGAGGTATCTAAAAGATATAAACAATCACCAAAAAGAAGAGGGATATGTCCATACTGAAACCAGGTAGATAAGTAAAGACCATCCTGAGACCTGATCTTGACAGAAAGAAGGGTTAAAGTGAGTGTCTCTTGGGCAGGGTTTTTTTGAGGGGGTACTTGGGGGTACTGAGTACTGGCACCTTTTCCATTGTCTGCTAAAATTGACCCATGGTCCCCAAGTTTTAATGAAAGAGCTCAGGCTCTACACACCAATTCTGCCTTGTCATAGATTCTGTGACTGGTTGCTGGGGGCCTGGCTATTGTGGGGTGGGTCCCTCGGTGATCACCCCACTCCTGAAGGGTGGCCTGGCATTTGAGTACCGGCACCTTTCTCACTAGAAAAAAATGCATTTCTCAGGGGGTAATTTTATGAAGATTTGTTTAATAAGTAAAGCTGGTTTTACAAATAGAAAAGACCTTTTAAAAACTGTATGGCCAATTATGTATATCTATCTATCTATCTATCTATCTATCTATCTATCTATCTACAGGTATAAGAGAATGACACGGGGATGGGGGCCACGGTAAATCCATGTGTAACCCGGGTCTCACCACTAGCTCAGTTCCAAAGTCTGACCGGGTCACAGGGATAAACATACTATTCTCTCTCTATCCTCTGTGCATCACAGTCACTCTCCAGTCAGCACAGTCCTTCCAGTTCGAGCTTGGGAGTGGGTCAAGGTCCGGAATACAGATCTGTGGATTGGGAAATTTTAAGTGGAACTTTTCAGTAGTACTTTACCAGTCCAGGGAGTAAGCATCCTCAATTCCGCTTCAAAAGAACTACAGAGCACTTCAAGGATGTTGATTTAATGCAAACACAACTTTACTGAACTTTCTGCAACAGGCAGGCAAACCAATTGTATAACTCCATTTGCACAGTAACTCTTCCTGTCCATCCAAGATCATATACAACAACCTTAGTCCCTTTATTCAAACTTGACCATCTTTGCACTTTCCCATATATATACACAGTCTATAAGACCTCATGTCCTTTACCCATCCCAGAGCCTGGTAATTATCCAAGGCTAAGCCTCACTCCTCTGATCACAATCCTCATCTCCTCAGGCACAAATTCTTTAGGGTATCCTGCTTCGGGCTGGATTCCCCTTACCCACCCTTAGCTCTCACTCCTTCCCAGTTGCCACGTTTAGGGGCAGCAACTACTCCTTTACTCAGCCTGAGTTTATTCTGCCTTCTCAGGACCCCCCTCTCCTCCCAGAGTCCTGGCAGGGGTTAGGACAACCAAAGACCCTGTGATCCCCAGTGCACAATTTAATTGAATGAGCCAATTAGCACCAATAATTGGGCACTAAGAATCAAGTACTTGCACTAATTGCCAACAATTTGAATTTACATGTGCATCTTCCTAGTCAGTACTCTTTAAAGATGTGCATGTGCCATGGGAGGGGCATGGGCGGGTCAGGGGCATTCCTGGAATTTGCGTGCAGTGTTATAGACTATGTCAGATCTGCTCCTAATTTTGGAGCAAGGATTTACACCTGGTTTCAGTTGGTATAAATCTTCACACCCCAAATTGGATGCAGATTCCGGCACTACACGCTATTCTATAAACAATACCCAACTCGGAGCACCTTCTATAGAATAGTGTTTAGCGTGTATTTTTTCGGCACTCAAATTTGGGCACCATTTACTGAATTTAGCTGTAAGATTATAAAATAGCACATACGTCCATTTACCCGCGTAACTGCAAAATTGGTACTAATTCACGCCATTTAAGGGCCATTACTGGCAGTTAAAGCCAATTAATGCTCACTTAAACAATTAAAGGGGACATGCATATAAGTTTGTGCGCATCTCAGAAGGGCAGGTTTATGAAAGCACATTTTTGCACATTAAACACAGTTTTACCCAGGGAAATGCCTTATAAAGTAATTCTCCCTATACCACCACCTGCTTTTGCCCTTTTTGATTTGCTCCATCACTTTCTCATAGATGATAGCATACCGTAGAGCAATGTTTTCCCATGTCCAGTCCTGGAGTACCCCTTGCCAGTCAGGTTTTCAGGATATCCACAATGAATATGCACGAACTTGATTTGCATACACTGCCTCCATTATATGCAGATCTCTTTCATGCATATTCATTGTGGACATCCTGAAAACCTGACTGGCAAGGGGTACTCCAGGACCGGACTTGGGAAACACTGCTGTACAGCACAGCATCTCATCCATTTCCTGGATGCTGGCCTGGCCAACAGGGGTTTTCAGGATAACAACAATAAATATGCATGAGACAAATCTGCATATATGGTCTGTGCCAGAGCCGGTGGTGGGAGGCGGGGCTGGTGGTTCAGAGGCGGGGATAGTGCTGGGCAGACTTGTACGGTCTGTGCCAGAGCCGGTGGTGGGAGGCGGGGCTGGTGGTTCGGAGGCGGGGATAGTGCTGGGCAGACTTGTACGGTCTGTGCCCTGAAAATGACAGTTACAAATCAAGGTAAGATATACACAAAAAGTAGCACATATGAGTTTGTCTTATTGAGCAGACTGGATGGACCGTGCAGGTCTTTTTCTGCCTTCATCTACTATGTTACTATGTTACTATATGGCACAGACCCATTATGGGGACAATTAGGCATCTATTAAAGGTAATGTCTATACGGAATCTATCCTATAATGGAACATAGGTGCCTACTTTCATTTATGGAATACTAGTATAACAGCAAAAGTATGTGCCTATATACTAGGCTTGAGCACTTACACCAGCTATACAAATGTATGCACCAGGGGCAGACTGAGAGTGATGGTGGACTGAGAGTGATCTGGGTCCTTGGGTGGTGAGAGTGATTTGGGCCCCCCTACCACCACAGCTGCCGCCTCCCTCCCACACACCATAGCCTCCCGAGTCTCAGTGGGCCCTTCCCGGTCCTTCCTTGAAGCACCCTGGTGGTCGAGTGGCTTCTTTCGGGGCAGGAAAGAACCCCACTCTTTCCTGTCCACTACCGCTATTCTACCTATGCCTCCGTGTTTTCAAAATGGTGGCTGAGACTTCCCAAGGTAGTCTTGCGGTTCTTGAAAGTCTTGCAGTACTGCCACAGGGAGTTTTGGCAGCTATTTTTAAAACATAGCGGCACCGGGCAGAATAGCGACAGCGGGCAGGAAAGAGTGTTGTTCTTTCCTGTCCTTTGCAGAGGTCACTAGACTATCAGGGCTCTTCAAGGTAGGTCCGGGAGGGGGGCAGGGGTTGTAGTGTGTGGCGGCGGGCAACCGGGCAGAGCCTCTGAACCCCTAGAGCCCCTGGGCCCTCAGGCACTGCCTGGTTGCTCGAATGGTCAGTCTGCCCCTGGTATGCAGCTAAGTGCTACAGATACACTTATACCCACAGATTCTATAAAGGTTGGTCAACTTTAATCCTGAGTTGTGTGCACAACTAAATTAGTTAATGAGCAATTAACACTCAGCTAATTACTGAGTGTTAATTGCTCATTAACTAATTAATAATTATTGGCATTAATTGGCATGAATTTGGAGTTGCACACACAACTGCCTATGCATGATTCTA
Organism: Microcaecilia unicolor; assembly: GCF_901765095.1. Classification (NCBI taxonomy): domain Eukaryota; kingdom Metazoa; phylum Chordata; class Amphibia; order Gymnophiona; family Siphonopidae; genus Microcaecilia; species Microcaecilia unicolor. Next base: position 589,123,399 of record NC_044032.1, read on the forward strand.
TAAAGAACTGCGCCTAACTCTTTTTGTGTGCAACCCAAAAGGGGGTGTGACTATGGGAGGGGCATGGGAGCATCAGGAGCATTGCAGAGAGTTATATGCAGTGTTACTTGAATTGGGAGTTGCGTGCCCAACTTGCATGCAAGGATTTATACTGGGTTTCAGTGGTGTAAGTCCTCACACTCAAAGTTGGGTGTGGGAATCCACAGTCTGCACTATTCTATAAAGAGCAGTCCATAATTTATGTGCACAAATGTGTGTCTCATCCATGATCCTCCTAGACATAGGCGCCGACTCCGTGGGTACTGTGGGTGCTCAAGCACCCCAATAATTTGGCAGTGGTATGTGACGACGTGACGTGGGCATAAAGTCCCTCCCGCCTGGTCCCGCTCCCTGCACCGTCCCGACTCCCTGCCCTGCTGCACCGCTGTGATGTCCGTCCGCTCCGCCTCCTACTTCCTTCAATGTTCCGGACTCTCCATGTCAGTGCAGTAAGCACACTGCCTTTGCCGTCGGAAGCTTTCCCTGCTCTGGCTCTGTTACAGTTTCTGGTTCCGCATAGGTGGGATGATCATCATGCTGCAACAGAGGCAGAGCACAGAGGAGCTTCCGGAGCCGCCGTCGCCACCGAAGCCCGAACTTAGGCAGTGGTGGACTGGTGGCGCCGCGTATGAGTGCATGTCCTCCTGTCCCTCCCGAGCCGGCTCCCACTCCAGTCCCTGCATGCACCATGGCGTTCACTGTTTAGCTCCCTGCCATGGACCGCCCTGCACAGCTGTCCTTCATTGTTCCAACTTCCGGGCCCGCCAGCAGTGTGCAGTAAGCAGTTTCCTGTCCCACATAGGCGGGATGCTGCAGAGGGAGAGCTCGGGAGCGCCAAAGCCCGAAGGTGTGTGCTTACCGGTGGCCCGGATGGAACATTGAAGAAGGGCAGAGACTCAGAGAGCAAGCCAGAGAGATACAGGGAAAGGTGTCAGCCAGCCCCAGACAACGTTAAAAAGCTGAAGTCTAGAAGCAAGGTAACTTTTACTTTTCCCTAACCCCGACAAGGTAAAATAGATGACCTTTAAAATTTGGAGGGAGGGGGCCTGGAACTCAAAAGGAGGGAGGAAGGAAGGGAGGGAGGGGGACCCTGGAACTGGGAGGGGGGACCCTGGAACTGGGAGGGGGGACCCTGGAACTGGGAGGGAGGGAACGGGGGACCCTGGAACTCGGGGGGGAGAAGGGAACGAGGGACCCTGGAACTCAGGGGGAGGGAAAGGAGAGAGAGAGAGAGGCAAGGGAGGGGGCCTGGAACTCGAAGGGAGAGAGGGAGGGGGGCCTGGAATTCGGGGGGCAGGGGAGGAGGGAGGGGAGGGGGGACGGGAGGACAGCAGAGGGGGACAGGGGGAGAGTGAGGGGGAGAAGGGAGAGGGGGGAATGCACCACCTGTTAAAAAAAATTCAGCACCCCCAATCATTTTGAAAAGTTGGCTCCTATGCTCCTAGACTCTACGTGTGTGTATGCCTAGTATAAAATACACACTATATGTAAGATACATATGCATTTACAAAATAGTGCTTAGGTGGAATTTTAACATTTATATGTGCATAATTATTATAGTAATCCTGAACTGCTGACTGGCAAGGTATGCTTACAGGGGACAGTGAGAAGCACTGCTGTGCACCTTCCCGGTAATCCTTTCATCTTCTGAAACACAGAGAACCTTTTTTAAATGGCTGTGAAGTTGTTGGAAAAAGAGGTTAGTTGATAAGAGGATATAAGTAGACTCAAGAGAAACATTGCTGGTTCATGGACTTTAACAGTGCAACTAAATTGGCTGCCGATCTAGTGGTTTTTAAAAAAAAATCCTTTTGGACTATTAACTAGACATGGCCATAAGGAAGTTAAAAGAAGGCTGGACAGGACAGATCTTTGGTTTCATTTAGCTTCAAAACGTCATAAGCTATTGAAAGTACATAGAGCAAAGACACTGTGAAAACTGTGAGCATTAGGAGTGAAATTTGATAACGAGCACCTAGTTTAAGAAGACAAGTAGATGTCTCCTGAGGTGCTTTTTAAAAATAAAGATATCTAGGTGCCTATCACGGGGCTCATTTTTAAAACAGAAAAATGTCCAAAAGACAGTTTAACGTGGCAATGTTTTTCTTTGCAGTTCATCTAAAATGCAAGGAGGTGTGTTGGAGGCATGTTTTAGGCGGGACTAGGGCAGGCTTATGGTTTGAACATTTTTTTCTGCAATAATGGGACATGGATAAAATGTCCAGCCCCAAAAAATAGTACATTTTTGTCTAGACCTGTTTCAATAACAACTATATGCTAAAGAGGTGTCCAAACTGATCAGATGACTAGAGGGATGAAGGCATGACCCCCTTAATCCTCCAGTAATCACTGACCCCCTCCAACCCCTCCTCCCAAGAGATGAAAGTGACAGTACATACCAGGTTCTATGACAGCAGCAAATATAATTTATTTATTTTCAGTATTTATATACTGCCTAGGCCTAAGTGGTTTACTATTTCTTTATAGGTACTGGCACTAATGGACTCACAATGTACCTGGCTAAGAGGTCCTTTTACTAAGGTGCACTGAAAAATGGCTTGCGGTAGTGTAGGCGTGGGTTATGGGCACTCACCAATCCATTTTTTAGCGCACCTGTGAAAAAGGCCTTTTTTTTCCGAAAATGGACGTGCGGCAAAATCAAAATTGCCGCGCATCCATTTTAGGTCTGAGACTTTACCGCCAGCCATTGTCCTAGCGGTAAAGAATCTGGGCGGTAATGACCTACGTGCGTCAAATGCCACTTGGCGCGCATCAGTTATGCGCGTCCAAAAATAAAAATTATTTTTCAGATGCGCATATCGAACGCATTGAATATCCAGGTCATATTCTATCTCTGGTGGTCGCTGACTCCTGTGGTCTGAATGTCGGCCGGTACCCGGATAACTTCCAGCAGCCAGCCAAGATTCAGATAGTCAATGTGGGTTCCCAGAGTAGGCCTTGCATGCAATAAGCAGGTCATTCTGCCCACGGCAATCAGCACCTTTAAGATTGTGGACCTCTGTAGGCTGGTTATTTGCCCAAATGTATGTTTTCCTTTCATATATATTTTAATTCTTATTTTATTACATTCCATTTCGCTGTATTCAATTGAAAGGTGCTCTACAAAGTTTTAAAATAAATGTAATTAAACTAAACATACTGGACAGGGCATGTAAGTCAGCATTCACTATATTTTTTATAAAGTAAGTAAATGGTACATGTCACCAAAAATGCATGCACACATTTTCACCTGCTATCAATGACACCTAACAATCTCAGCGCACAAAGAATTGTCAGAGTGCTTAAGAATACAATATCTAGACAGATAGAGTTCTTAAAAAAACTTTTGTAAATTTATATGTCTAGATATTGCATACTTAAGCGTACTGACAATTCTTTGTGCACTGGGATTATTGTTGATATATCCTGCTGTGCTACCCCTGCTAGCAAGTTTTGTTCTTTAATTTGAAATATCAATGACACCAAAGCCTCAAAGAACTTGCCTTTGGGAACTGGTGCATTGATTACTGATTTGTGCTGGATATTGCCATGAGAGTTCGTGGTCAGCCATTGTTATACTTTATACTTCTTTGTTCTCCACCTCCTTCCACCCTTGTTTTCTTTTTACTAATTCTTTTTGACTCTCTTATCTGCTTTCAGCTCTTCCCTTTCTCTCTTGATCCAACTGTCTGTTTCTTTTTTGCCTCTGTATCTCTGAGTCCACGTGGCCTTTCTGTCACACCGTCTGACTGTCTACCCTCTCTGCACATCTTCATGGACCTCTTTCTGTTTGCAGGTAGAAAACACAAAGAGATCGTAGTAGCTGAGGTATGTACATGGGTGGTATACTGCATTATTGCTATACACGCAGGATGTCTGAGAAGGTAATAAATACAAATAGAACAAAACATAGAAAAGAAAATAAGATGATACCTTTTTTTATTGGACTAACAATACATTTTTTGATTAGCTTTCAAAGATAACCCTACTTCTTCAGATCAGAAATATCATCAGAATATATAAGTGAAACACAAAAGCAGTCCAATGACAGTCTCACAGAAAGAGGGTGGGGTGGGTTAGGTGAGAAACAGAGAGATCTGGGTGAGTGAGAGACAGGGAGAGATGGATGGGTGATAAGAGGGTGACAAAGCAGTATCATTTTATGATTTATAATGGGATAGAAAACCCATATCTTTGCTAAAAATATGTGACTCGCAAATGGGTAATCATGAACTGGTACAATGAGTAAAAACAATGGTCTCAAGTCGAAGTGGTGGCGGCGGCGGCAGTGAAAGCAGCAGGCTCGCCTCCAGCCTTCCCCTTCCCCATTTGTGGTTCACATATCTATATAAATAAATCCCACCTTGAACGTTCTGAAGCTCACTCCATCTGTGGCAGTGAAGCCCTGAACTCCTGTCCTCCTGGTAGGCTAGGCTATTTGGACTACTCACCCTCAGTCATAGACCCGCACTCAGCCACGGCCATCTGCGCCCTAGGCCACGCCCCATCTGCACATAAAAACCACTGTGAACATTCTAAACAACACTCTGAGGCTTCAACAGTTCGTATGTTCGAAGCTCTGTAAACACTTTTAAGCACACACCATCTCTGCCCCGCCCTGACCTATCACAGAAAGGAGGAGCGTCACAGCTGCAGCACACTGACCTATCAAACGGAGGAGCGTCACAACGAGAGGCGTCACAGCTGCAGCACGCTGACCAATCAAATAGTGCACCACGCTGACCTATCAAACGGAGGAACATCACACCGAGAGGTGTCACAGCTGCAGCACGCTGACCTATCACACGGAGGAGCGTCACACCGAGAGGGAAGTCAAATAGAAGAAGGGAGGAGCGACAGACACCAAGGGGTCACGCATCACTCATTTTACGACTGCACCGTTGTGAGACAACGGAATGCAATCACGGCTCATGGACCTATGACCGAACTGAAAAAAAAAACCAAGGTGCGTTACACGCTAAGGCCTCACTCATTCCCTGCGCCTCCATCGTTCCGAGGCAACGGACTGCAACGACGCATGATGCACCTATCACAGGCAACTGTTACACAACAAAGGAGGAGCTTTCTACACGAAAGGGGTCACTCATTCTCTGGCTACCACGAGACCAACAACGCTGGAAAGACAAAATTGCTTTCTTGATGTTTCTTTCCACAAACGTAAGATGGACTTATTTGATCAGTTGCTATGTGTTCTAAGTTTTCTAAAGTTACCCACTCCACTTCTCTAAAAAAAAAACAAAAACAAAAAAAACCACATGCTAGCGCCCGTTTCATTTGTTTTGGAAACGGGCCTTTTTTTTACTAGTTTTTATATGAAGACTCCTGAAGCAGGCTCACTGCCGAAACACAGGTCTGTGTCGAGTATCTGAAATAAATGTTTTATCATCATTAGAAGTCTCCGCGTTGTTCCTGGACAGCCTTATCTACTTCACACTTTTTTTGTTTGTTTGACTTCAATGGTCTTATGTTCCTGGATTGTCTTTTAGTATTTGCACCATAAAATCATTGATGCAGTGTTTTGGTTTTGTAAAGTACTGTCCCACAGAGGTGACATTCTGGTTGGCACTGTGATGTTTAATATTATGTCTATGTAAATTGATCCTCATCTTTAGCGTCTGGCTTGTTTCTCCAATATAACACCCTTCTTCAAACTTTTTGCATTGAATGATATATATACTCCATTTGAAGATGAGCATGTGTAGGATCTCCTTATGCTGAATGTTTTTTCCCATATGAGTAACTGTGATATCCAGTAAAATGTGTTGGCACAGTTTGCAACTTGGTATATTGCAGGGACGTATGCCATGCTCTTCTTTTAGAGCTTGTATTTATTTATTTATTTCTGCGTTTGTACCCCACATTTTCCAATCAAGTTGTTGGTTCAATGTGGCTTACAGCTTACTTCTGTTATACATGTTACATTGCCGCTTAGAGAAGACGTGTGCCTTATTCAGTTTCCGTCAGTGGTCAGGCATCATGGTTAGTTGGTATTCAGGTTGACTATTGGGCTCATTTTTAAAAGAGAAAAATGTCCAAAAAGTGGCATAAATCTGCATTTGGACATTTTTCTCACAAAAACATCCAAATTGGTATTTTCAAAACCAATTCTTAGACGTTTTTCAATGAAGTCCATCAGAAGTGCGTTCAAATCACAAGGGGGCATGTCAGGAGCGTGCTAAGGGTGGGATTTAGGCGTTCCTAACACTTACATGTTTTTCAGCCATAATGGAACAGAACAAAACCATCCACGACTAACACTAAGATGTTTTCAGCTACACCTGCTTTTATAACGAAAAAGGCACAAAAAGGTGCCCTAAATGACTAGATGACCACTGGAGGGAATCAGGGGTGACTTCCCCTTACTCTGCCTATGGTCACTAACTCCCTCCCCCCCCCCCCCCAAATGTGATTAAAAACATTACTTGCCAGCCTCTAAGCCAACCTCAGATGTTATATTCAGGTCCATTAGAACAGCATGCAGACCCTGGAATAGTCTAGTGGTGGGTACAGTGCACTGCAGACAGGTGGACCCAGGCCCATACCTCTCCCAACCTGTTGCACTTGTGGAGGAAACTGTGAGCCCTCCAAAACTCACCAGAAACCCACTGTACCCACATATAGGTGCCTCCTTCACCCGCAAGGGCTATAGTAGTGGTGTACAGTTGGGGGTAGTAGATTTTGGGTGGGTTTTGGGGGGGCTTAGCACACAAGATAAGGGAGCAATGGTGAGATGTGTACCTGGGTGCATTTTATGAAGTCCACTGCAGTGTCCCCTAGGGTGCCCTACTGCTTTCCTAGGATGTCAGGAGGACCAGTCTACTAAAAATGCTGGCTCCTCCTACATCCCAATGACTTGACTTTGTGCGTTTTGCACCTGGATGTTTTTTTGTTTGAAAATAGACCAAAAAACAAAACATCCAAAACCTTGTATTTTCGAAAACAAAAGATAGACGTTTTTCTTTTTTGAAAATGACCTTCTTTACTATTCAGATTTTGGACATTTTTTGCAAAACGTCCAAAGTCGGACTTAGTTGTCATATCGAAAATGCCCCTTCACGTGGGTTCGTCAAAGAAATATTTTCTGAAGAAGTGGGCTTTCAGGTGTTTTTGAAAGGTTATGTAGTCATTTGTGTCTTTTAGGGCTTTCCGTATTGTGTTCCATATCTTGGGGCAAATGTATGTGAAGCTGGATGAGTATGAAGATTTGTATTTTAGGCCATGACATCTGGGAAAGTATAGTGTGAGGTAGGTCTATAAGATTTGACATGAATTCAGGTGGAAGACTGAAGATTATTCTATGGGCCAAAGTGCATATCTTGAAGGATATCTGTGCTTTCATGGGTAGCCAGTGAAGGTTATGGAGCAATGATCTTGTACTTTTGAATTGATTTGTGCCAACTATTAGTCTTGCAGCTGTGTTTTGTGCTGTTTGCAGTTTCTTTAGTAAATGTTCCCTGCAGTCAACATAAATTCCATGGCAGTAGTCGCATGGGCGAAGACCATGGATTGCACTAGTGTGCAAAATATGTAGTTTTTCATGCATTTCAGTTTCCACATGGTTTGGAACATTTTCTTTGTAGTGTTTGACATTTATCAAAGGATAGGTTGCGGTCTATGGTGACTCATAGGATTTTTAGATAGTCTGATATTGGGAGAGATGTTCCATGGCATTGATGTTTGGGAAGTGATTGGTGTTGTGTGGTGATGTGAGTACAGACAGTGCATTTTTTCCTTGTTAAGTTTGAGCTTGAATGTTGCTGCCCAGGATTCCATTGTGTTTATGCCGTCTGCAATCCTGTTTGCAATTTTGTGCAGATTCTTTTTGAAAGGGATGTAGATTAACACATCAATGGCATATATAAGGGGGTTAAAGCCTTGTTTGGATAGTGTTTGGGCAAGAGGGGCCATGATCAACTTGAACAAGATTGGTGAGAGTGGCGAGCTCTGGTGAACCCTGCATTCCACTTTCCATGGAGGGGACAGAGAGGAATTTGTATTCACTTGATAGGATCTGGTAGTCAGGAAGCCTAGGAGTCATTCGAACACCTTCCCTCTGATGCCAATTTTGTCAAGTATTCTTTTGAGGATTTGGTGGCTGACCATGTTGAAGACACTTGACATGTCAAATTCTAGCAGGAGAATGTTTATTCCATTTGTGATTTCTTTTTTGAGGCTAGTCAATAATGTAATCAGCACTGTTTTGGTGCTATGATGAGGTATGAAGCCTGACTGAAATTCGTGTAGTATGGAGAATTTGTTAATGTAGTCCTTTAGAATTGTTAATGAAAGTCCTTCAGATAGTAAAGAGATTTTATTGTTTGATAATTGGTAGTTTGACAGATTTACTATTCCCATTTGATTAGCAATTCCATCAGTGTGGTCAGTGGGGGTTTGCCTGTAGGTCATCAGTTGACTTTTATGATCTCCTAGGCCCCAATGATCAAAGGTAAGTGCAGGTGCTAGAGGCCACTAGCACCAGACTAGCGTCTGCATTTACCAGCACACATATGATCAGAGGGGTCTGGCACGGCAAGCAGTGCCCATGCCAGGGAATACCACCGAGCTTATTTAAAAGATATTTAAATAAGCTCTGCAGTAGTCCGCCCGTATGATCAGAGCACAGTGCCCTTATCGTATGGGTGGAACAGTGCCTTAACCCGCCTTTCTTTCTCCTACCCAAGCCAAGCAGCCCAGGATGCACCCGGCAGGGCATGGCACTGCCATTTTGAAGGAGGCACCCCAGGAGGAAGGAGTGCTACTCTCTTCTCCCTTCTAAAAGTATGGGGGGTTTGGGGAGCACTTGGCCACTATTTGAATGCTATTAGTTTTATCATGAGGGCTTTAATCCCCCGCGCTGTTCCAGCATTATTTTCCAGCGCTATTCAGAATAGCGCGGGGGATTTGATCATCATTCTGATTCTCATATACCTCAGGTGGATTGGAAAGTGGATTGGAAAGTGTATCCAAATTGATTGGGTCTGCTTCATCAGGTGTTGTGCTGCCAGTGTTCCGAGATGAGATGTTGTTCTCTCTGTGATTCTGCAGGAGAGAAGTCAGCTTTTTTCTTTTTTTTTGGATAGCAATGTATTGTTTTTTTTTCACTTGGATTTTTTGCAGGTCCTCCTTTAGTTGGCTCAAAAGGTAGGGGTTTAGTTCTTACAAGTTTCTTACAACTACTTCTCTTTGGGTTCTTATAATTTTCTTCTTTTTGTAGCGTTGATGTATATGTTCATTTCTTAGTTTCTGACTAGTGTGTTTGCAGAGTTTGTCTGCATAGTCGGAACTGTAAGTAGTAGCCAAAGGATTTTTGATCTTGAGTTAATTGGGAATGGTGTCATTCTTCTTCCACATTGTCAGGAAGTAAAGGAGACTGTTCACTTTTGCTTCTTTTTCCGTAAGTTTGCTCATTTGGTTTCTCATTCGGCTGTATGTGTTATCGCACATTGCTTTTGACTCGTAACCACTCGCCTCCACCTACCCTCCTCTTTTCCTTCCCGTTCACATTAATTGATTTGATTTGCTTACTTTATTTATTTTTTGTCTATTAGATTGTAAGCTCTTTGAGCAGGGACTGTCTTTCTTCTATGTTTGTGCAGCGCTGCGTACGCCTTGTAGCGCTATAGAAATGCTAAATAGTAGTAGTAGTAGTAGTAATTTTGAATAACATGGTGTGGTAGCCATTTTAGTCCATTTTTAAAGATCCCTGAGAAGAACATGAGGACTTTGGCAAAGTAGTATCCTACTAAGGCTGCACAACACAACTCTGTATATGCAATGCATCCCTTGAAAAGGAGTTTTTATTTTACAGACAACTATTGCCTGCTCCATTATTGTGCCTATTATTAAAAATGTACCCAAAGGGTACTAGAGGGGTGCCTTTTACAGTTTGTGGTGCAAATTTGGCCACAAATTGATTATGTATCTTCCTCTGGGGCAGGGGTGTAGCCAGACTTCAACGGTAGGGGGGTCCAGAGCCGAGGTGAGGGGGCACATTTTAGCCCCCCCCCAGCGCCGCCGACCCCCCCTTGCCGACACCGACCCCCCTCCCGCTCGCCATTGCCGACACCTCCAACAACTTTGACCCCCCCTGCTGATGACCCTCTCGACCCCCCCGCCCGTCGTCGCCGTCGCTTACCACCTTTACTGGCGGGGGACCCCAACCCCTGCCAGACGAAGTCTTCTTCCTTTGTTTGGTTTCTGACTGAGTCTGACGTCCTGCACGTACAACGTACAGGACGTCAGACTCAGTCAGGAAACCAAACAAAGGAAGAAGACTTCGTCTGGCGGGGGTTGGGGTCCCTGCCAGCAAAGGTAGCAGGTGGTGGGCTGGCAGCGTTGAGAGGGTCCAGGGCCAAATCTACAGGGGCCCAGGCCCCCGTGGCCCCATAGCAGCTACGCCCCTGCTCTGAGGTAAGCCACAGCTCCAGCTAATGAGGGGGCTACTACACAGTGTTGCTGTAAACAGCCATGTGCTAATGGCAGCATTAGTGTGTGGATATTAATACAAAAAATAGAAAAGTGGCCATTTTACTGCTGCAGTAAAAATGGCCTTAGCGCGGGAGAAAAATCCATTGAAGGGTCCACTAAGGCCAGTTTTTTGCTGCAGCTTAGTAAAAGGACCCCTTAGTTATCCCCGTCCCTTTTATTTTTCCTTTATGACCTGTTTGCAGCAGGGTTGAACCTCTCTATTTTTCCCTTTATAATAAAGGCTGTTTATAGAAGTTAAAAAAATCCTATAATAAAGTCAAATGCAAGCTTGGACTAATGTTTTTGAAGTGTCTGTCTGAGGCTGTGGATGAGACAAGCCAAGGTGTTATATTTTTGGGCACATCTTTCTGCTCCTGCTGCTCCCTGTGCCTCTTGCTGTCAGTGTAACTTCTTCCCTCAGCAGAAAATTGACAGGGAGCAGCGCCAAACTGACAAACATGGCAAGAAGACTGGCAAGGATGCAAAACTACAACAAGAGGCTGATGTCTATAACTTCCACTTATTTTTTTTTTTAGTACCATGTAATTATTTACAGGTTAAATGTAAAACTCAGGTACTGTCTTCTTGAATTCCATTGAAGCCTGAAAGAGCTATTTATTCCTGTCTGATTTCCATGGCAACAAGCTTTCACAAATGCACCATTCAATCTCTCAAAACTAATGCATTCAGTCTGTGAGTTCAAAAACTTAATGCTTTGCATATGAGAGCAGAGTTTACTTCTTGCACGGGGCCTGATTTACAGGCATGGTTACTCTAAAAATGTGTCCGTTTAGCCCCGCAAAATGGCAGTGGCTGGTGCAGTGAAATGGAAGATATGATTTTAAGTCTCCATGTTGTACTTTGGTCCCGTTTTTGGCGCCATCAATTTCTATGGGGACAAACTTTGATTTAGTGCACCACTGATAAGTGCAAGATTCGCTTATATGCATGGTTTAAGACCGCTCCTCTGCAGGAAAGACTCCACATAAGCGCATGCATGGAATATGGAAGCCGATTGGCACGTGACAAAGGGGTGATAAATTTGAAATCTCATTGGTTACCCGCCACAGGCGGTAACCAATGAGAGTTAATTTGTTAGAATAAGTGAAAGAAAGTTGTTAGAGTGTACAATGGAGTCGTTGTCATCGCGCAACTGTAAGACTTTAACCCTGGCTGAACGAATAGAAGTTCTTAAAAAATTAGAAAACAAACAAAGTCAAGCATCTATTGCTAAAGAATATGGGGTCAATCCCAGTCAAATTTCACTTATCTTGAAGCAGAAAGATCAGCTTCTGGAAGATTGGCAAAACAATACTAATCCACACAGGAAACATAAATGGGAGGGAAAAGCTAATGATGTAGAAGATGCTCTTCTTCGGTGGTTTTCTTAAGTCAGGAGCAGACAATTTCCTGTCAGTGGTCCACTGCTTATGAAGAAAGCTAATCAGCTAGCTGAAAGTCTTGGACTAACTAAATTCAAAGCCACTGTTGGATGGTTGGAAAGATGGAAGGAGAGGAATAACATAAAATTCAAGAAACAGCATGGTGAAAAACAAAATGCTGATGACTTTGGGGCTGAAAATTGGGTTGTTTCAGTTCTTCCTACCATCTTGAATGAGTTTGCACCGCGTGACATTTTCAATGCTGATGAAACCGATCTCTACTGGCGAGCGATTGCTGATGGAACACTTGCATTCAAACAAGCCAAAACTACAGGAAGTAAAACGTCGAAAGACCGACTGACGATCTTCCTTTGCTGCAATATGGATGGGAGTGAGAAGTTGGAACCACTCGTAATTGGAGAGAGCAAACAGCCCCGTTGCTTCAAGAATGTTAAGCGACTTCCTGTGTCATACGAGGCTAACGCAAATTCATGGATGACTGGGGAAATCTGGAAGCAGTGGCTAAAGACGTTAGACACTAGAATGCAGGCATAAAAGCGTCAAATTTTGTTGCTTTGTGATAATTGTGCTGCACACAGTGATGATGTCAGCCTGTCTAACGTCAAGGTGGTCTTCCTGCCACCAAACACTACCTCTCTGATTCAACCTATGGATCAGGGCATAATAGCCAATTTCAAACAACATTATCGGGCTCTTGTGCTACGTCATCTGATGAGCGTTTTGGATGACCAGACTGGCAAGGATAAACGTACTGTTGAACTGGCTCATAATCTATCACTGTTGGATTCCCTGCATATGCAGAAAGAAGCCTGGAATCATGTTACACAGGCGGGTAAGCTTTGTTAAGGATGTGGAGAGGGACAAAACAGATGCAGCTGTTGCAAACGCGTCAGATGAACAGGCTATTGACATCCCAGCCAGTGTTACTGAAGAGGAGTTTCATCACTACATAGCTGTTGATTACGATCTACAAACAGCTGCCAACAGCACTGATGTTGAGATATGCGTCTACACGCAGGCAATGGCTGATGTTGAAACAGATGATGAAATGAGCAGTGAGGCACATGCTGACGAAATTCAACAACCTCCTGTCAGCTTTGCAAGAGCACTGGAGAGTCTCAACACCGTGCAGGCCTATCTAGAGGCCACTGCATGTCAGTGTTATGACAGTTTTTACCGTCTCGCAGTCTATGGAACTCACAGACACAATAGTATACAGAGGAATATGACTGATTACTTCAAGTAAGCCTAACGTCAGTTAATGGAGACTGTATACTGTACATATAATAAACAGTACATGTGTTTATCAGATTTTGAGCTTCTTTGGGTCACAACGGTTAAGTGCACGCTCCGGTTAACTGCATGCATTTCTTTGGTCCCAGACCCTTGCACTTAAGTGGATTGCCCTGTAAGTACTATTTCATCTTTGCAGGGTGGGAGGAGGTCAGTGACCCCTGGGGGAGTAGGGGGGTCATCCCTGATTCCCTCCATTGGTCATTTCATCATTTAGGGCACCTTTTTGTGACTTACAGTATTCATTCTAAAAAGAGGCTTAGATCAAAACTTTGAAGTTTTTGCTCAATATTTTGGTCTAGACCTTTTTTTAGAATGAATAAAGTGCAAAAAATGTACCCTAAATGATGAGATGATCACTGGAGGGAACCAGGGATGACCCTCCCTTACTCTCCTAGTGCTCACTGACCTCCTCCCACCCCCCAAAGATGTGAATGAAAATAGTACATACCAGCTTCTATGTCAGCTTCAGATATTATAGCCAGTTCTATTACAGCAGCAAGCATGTTCATGGCCTAGTGTAGTGGTTGGTGCAGTGCACTGTAGAGAAGGGGACCCAGGCTCATATCTCATTCTAGCTGTCACACTTGTGGTGGAAACTGTGAGACCTCCAAAACTCACTAAAAAAACTACTGTACCCACATATACCGTATTTTTTGGACTATAAGACGCACTTTTTTTCCCCCAAATTTGGGAGGAAAATGGGGGGTGCGTCTTATAGTCCGAAGGTAGCGAGGTCCGATTTCGGGATCGCCCTCCCCCCGAGTTCGGGATCGCCCTCCCCCCGAGTTCTGGATCGCCCTCCCCTACTCACGTCACACGATGTTCCCTGGTGGTCTAGTGACGTCGGGGCAGGAAAGAGCCCCCTCTTTCCTGCCCAGCGCGCTGCTCTCCGTCCTCCTGTATGCATGCAGCCTGACGATCTCGGCGAGATTCAAAATGGCCGCCGAGACTTCAATTCTCGGCGGCCATTTTGAATCTCGCCGAGATCGTCAGGTAGCATACAGGAGGACGGAGAGCAGCGCGCTGGGCAGGAAAGAGGGGGCTCTTTCCTGCCCCGACGTCACTAGACCACCAGAGAACATCGCGTGACATGAGTAGGGGAGGGCGATCCCGAACTCGGACAAGACGCACCGGAGCACCTAGGTTTTAGAGGAGGGAAAAAGGAAACATTTTTTTTCCTATTTCCCTCCTCTAAAACCTAGGTGCATCTTATGGTCCGGTGAGTCTTATAGTCCGAAAAATACGGTAGATGACTCCTTCATCCATAAGGACTAATGTAGTGGTGCACAGTTGGGTACAAAAGGTTTTTGGTGGGTTTTGGAGGGCTCAGCAGACAAGATAATGGGGTAACAGTGAGATGTGTACATGGGAGCTTTTAAATGACGCCCACAGCAGTGTCCCCTAGGGTTCCCCATTGCTCTCCTGGGATGTCTGTGTGGCCAGTCTACTAAGATTGCTGGCTCCTCCTACATCCCAGTGGCTTGATTTTGTACGTTTTGCACTTGGATGTTTTTTTTTTTTTAATGGACCAAAAAAATAAACGCACAGAGCACAAAACCATTTAGCATGTAGCCATTTAAAAAAAAAAAAAAGTTTTGCTTTTTTGAAAATGGCCATATTTCCTATTTGAATTTGGGACATTTAGCATAAAATCATTAAAATTGTTCATGGTACCAGAAGATCGGACAGTGGACAATGTAACGGCAGTTTTTAAAAAGGATTCTGGGGTGATCTTGGCAACTATAGATTGGTGAACTTAATGTCACTGCCAGGAAAAATAATAGAAACTATTATAAAGAACAAAATGTTTAAACACATAGAGTGGAGGAGTGGCCTAGTGGTTAGGGTGGTGGACTTTGGTCTTGGGGAACTGAGTTCAATTCCCACTTCAGGCACTGGCAGCTCCTTGTGACTCTGGGCAAGACACTTAACCCTCTATTGCCCCATGTAAGCCGCATTGAGCCTGCCATGAGTGGGAAAGCACGGGGTACAAATGTAACAAAAAATGTGGTTTAATAGAACAGAGTCAACATGGATTTAGCTAAGAAAAGTCTTAGATCACCAATCTGCTACATGTTTTGGCAGTCAGGTTAGATTTTCAGAAAATTTAGACAAAGTACCTCAAGAGAGACTCTTAAGGAAATTAAAAACCATGGTGTCATGGAACGCCTAACATCTGCCTGGGGCTAACCCTGCGGCCACTTGGAGGGTCTGTCCCCAGGACTGCTCAGGTCCACCTGCTGCTTGTGCTCTATACTAGCACACTCCTCCTCACCGACTGGGTCTCACTTGCCTCTGGGAGAGGCTTCCACTCTCAAGTTATTCCCTGGTGATTTCTAGTTACTGGGGCCACACTTTTAAGGGTCCTACAGTTCCTAGAAAACACCCACAGACCTAAACCACAAACCAACAGGATTCTTAGTCAGTCGAGGGCAATAGAGCTAATAAGGTTTATTGTCACAAAATTAGAACATGAACCATGTAAAACAGATGGAAAAATAACAGGAAATAACTGGATCAATATTAAAATGGTCTAAACACTTTGTCACTACCTGGGTAGCGCCTTGGAAGCTTCAGGAAAATACTGCTCACAATGGTGAGCAGGCCAGAGGGTTCTCAGGACAACAATGTTTACCTTTGTGCTCACATACTCAGACGAAAGATTATCTCAGTGCTTAGGTGGGAAAAAATTGTCACTTCTTTACAAAAAAAAGACAGTCACCATCTGATGGCCAAACAAGGGAAAAGCACTGGGGAACACATATGCCATACATTCACATAAAAAGTCACAGACATAAGTACCCTGTTTCTTCACACATGGGATAGGAGGTAGTGTTCTGTTGTGGATTGGAAACTGGTGAAAAGATTAAAAAAGAACAGAGAGTAGGGTAAAATTGACAATTCTCCCAATGGAGTTTGGCAAATAGAAGAGTACCACAGGGTTCTGTATTGGGATAGGTACTTTTAAAAAACATATTTATAAATGATCTGGAAACGGGAATGATGAGTAAGATGATCAAATCTGAGACGAAACTAAATTATTCAAAGTTATTAAATCACATGAGGACTATGAGAAAATACAGTAGGACCTTATGAGAAGATTGGGCATTCAAATGGCAGGTGAAATTTAATGTAGACAAGTCCAAAGTGATACATTTTGGGAAGAAATTAACCAACATAAATTACTTGTATACCAATTAGCTAGCAAAAATTACTTGTCTACCAAGGGCATGAGTAATAGGCACCTGCTATTTGTGCAGGCAGCCTACTGAGGTTAAAATATCATGCATATTTGAAAATGAAATGTGTGCATGTTGTTTTGCTATTCTGACCTAAACATCTCCCTGGGAATGTCTCTTTTCTAACCCAGTTAAAAGTGCACTCACTATGGAAACTGGGTGTACTTTTAGCCAGATAGATGAGGGCAATTTTCAGTCAGACCAATTTACTCTGGTAAATTGCTACTTACCCGGGTAAATGGCTTTCAAAATTGCCTTCTACATGACTTGTTTTTCATTTTCCTTTAGTTATGAATTCTCAGTAATTCCTTGCTGCATTCTCTCTGCCTTCATGAAGCTTCAGGTTTCCGATTCTTAAGCATTTGCTAAATTTCTCTTTTATTTATTACAGTAACTCTTCCTTTCCCATGTACAACTGCCAGGCTCCCAAAAGTATACAGTAAAAGACTGCAAACAAGCAGAAAACTCAAAGAGTATATTAATGCTCTAGGGAGGAAATTATCAATGTGGGCTACCATTAAGGTATGTTATTTTACTAATAATCCAAGTTATTGGTAACTAGGATTAATTACATAAAATGGGACTGTACCACAATAGCTTGCATTAGAGGTAAAATAACATGTCTTAAATGTAGCTCAAGTTGATAATTACACCCCTAAATAGTTTCACTCAGAGACATATTTCCAAATGGGTTAATTTAGTGTAATACTGTGACAGTGATGCACCTTGCTCCTAAGCCATGGTATGTGGAGTGTGATCTCATGCTCTCAAATTTAGTGCTAACACCCACCATCATACTTGTATTCATGCTGAAGACAGCTTCCCCTGGAGATCATAACATGTAATATGTATAGGCAACCTATCCAGGGGATGAGTTTGAAAAATAATCAGTGTCATAGGCAGTCAACACAGCAGAGAATCTCTCCTTCTAGTATTATTGACAATGGTTCGACAAGCTTTGAGCCAGGGCAAACAGTTGGGAATTTTGCAGTTTGCTATATCGGGTGCTTTTGACTCTAGAGATAACATATAGTAACATAGTAAATGATGGCAGATAAAGACCTGTACGGTCCATCCAGTCTGCCCAACAAGATAAACTCATTTTACATGTGATACTTTATATGTATACCAGAGTTTGATTTGTCCTTGCCATTCTCAGAGCACAGACGGCATAAGTCTGCCCAGCACTCTTCTTGTACTAAATGTTCTGAAGCTAATGTCGAGGCCCCTTAAAATTTACACTCAAGCCCATCCATATCTATTCAGTCACAATCAGGGCATAGACTGTAGGAGTCTGCCCAGAAACCGGTTTTGCTTCCCAATTACAGGCGTCATTACTCAATCTCCGCTAAGATTCCGTGGATCCATTCCTTCTAAACAGGATTCCTTTGTGTTTATCCCACGCATGTTTGAATTCCATTACCATTTTCATCTTCACCACCTCCCACAGGAGGGCATTCTACGTATCCACCACCCTCTCCGTGAAAATGTACTTCCTGACATTACTCCTGAGTCCTGCCCCCCATCAACCTCAATTCATGCTCTCTAGTCCTACTGCCTTCCCATCTTCGGAAAAGGTTTGTTTGTGGATTAATACCTTTCAAATATTTGAACATCTGTATCATATCACCCCTATTTCTCCTTTCCTCCAAGGTATACATGTTCAGGTCGGCAAGTCTCTCGTCGTACGGTTTGCAACGCAAATCCCATACCATTTTTGTAGCTTTTCTTTGCACAGCTTCCAGTCTTTTTTACATCTTTAGTAAAATACGACCTCCAAAACTGAACATTGTACTCCAAGTGGGGCCTCACCAATGACTTGGAGAGGGGCATTAACACCTCCTTTCTTCTCTCTCTATGCAGCCTAGCATCCTTCTGGCTTAACTTCTTATGAAGCTTAACGAGTTGGGTTTAGGAGGACTAGGGCCCCGTTTATTAAGCCACGTTATAGCCGCATTAGCGTTTTTAGCACACATTAACCAAGTACACACATTAACCATGTACTTACCTACAATATCCCTATAGGTATCTACACGATTGGCGCATGTGCTAATTGTAGACTCGTTAAAAAAGCTAGCATGTCTTAGCAAACAGGTTTAAAGGGTTTTTTTTTAGAAAATTGTAGTTACTGTGTTTTGAAGGATGATGTTCACTCTAAAACCTGGAAACCTTCATGTGGAGTTCCTCAAGAACAGTGGTGTGCTGGAGCCGGCTCGCACCGGCTCGCAAGAGCCGGTTGTTAATTTTTTAAAGATCTTGTGAGCCGGTTGTTCAGCACGGCGAGCCGGCTCCGGTAAATGAGGTAAGCACGGCAGAAGGGCGCCACAAGCCATGCTTACCCCATTTACCTCACCTCCCGTGGCGTACCGAGGGCAGAGTGGTGGGGGCGGACCGCCCCGGGTGCAAATCAATGGGGGGGGGGGTGTTCTGCTCCATCAGTCCCCGTCCGTCCCTGCCGCTGCCTTCGTCCTTCCCCTAACTAAACTTATCTATTACTGCACTGTCTTCACCTTCGGCAGCGCTGCTCATTGCGTCTCCTCCCAGTGCCAGCGCGGCTCCTCTCTCTCGCCGTCCCAAGACGTAACTCCCCTCCCTCAACGCCTTCCTCCTGGCCTCACTCTGCCCCTGCGGCACCCTGTGTTAGTGTGTGTGCGCCTTCCTGCCGCTGCAACATCTCTTTCCTCCTCCAGGAGGCTGGCTCCACTCCTCCTCTCTCCATCCTGGGCCGGCTCGCGCAACTGCTGTCTTCAGTATGCAGTAGTGCCCACCAGCCAGCCTGCCTGCATCTTTCACTTCCAGGCTGCTGCTGCACTTGCATTCCACCCCCGCCGGGCCACCGGTAGTGTCGGCGGCAGCGGCACGCAGCATCAAACAGTGGCTCTTGCTGGGGAGGTATTGGATTGCCGTCCGTCCACCGCATCGTCGACCGGACCGACTCTGCCCCATGGTTGGTGCTGAGTACCGACTCCCAGCCCTTCACTTTGAGCCTTCTGACTCGTCGTTCGACTTTCGTTCCGGCGAGCTAGCAAGAGTCAGGTAATTAGGCCCCATGGCAGGCACAATCTTAATTATTTATTAATTTAAATTGTCTGTGCTGCCTTGGCACTTTTTGTTACACCTTTTATTGCATTTGCTTGCTGTTGTGCTGCTGCTGCTTCTAGTTTAGTAGGAGCAGCATGGGGGGGGGGGGGGGGGAGGTCATAAAATGTAAAAGGACTGATCGGTGCCAAGAACACTGGATGGGAGAGAAAGAAGGCACACTGGATGGATGGAAGGGACAGACTAAGGACCGGAATGCGCTGATGGAAGAGACAGAAATGGCAGACCAGACGCTGGATGGAAAGAGGTATTCCTAAAAAATATTTTTTCATGGTGAGGGGGTGTTTAAAAAAGGTCGGCCCCGGGTGTCAAGTACGTTAGGTACGCCACTGCACCTCCCACCACTGCCTTCGTTTGCCTGCGCCACCCAGCGATTCTCCTCTCTCCCCTGATTACCTCAGTCGAAGCGGCCACATCATTAAAAGCCCTGCCCATCTCTAGCTTTCCCTTCATGAGTTCGTTCCCTCAGAGTCCTGTCTTCTGATGTCATTTCCTCTTTCCGTGAGGGCGGGACTCTGAGGGAACAAACTCAAAGGGAAGGCTAGAGACAGGCAGGGCTTTCAATAACGCGGCCGCTTCGACGGAGGTAATCAGGGGAGAGAGAAGAATCACTGGGTATGGGTGGCTCGAGGTGGGGCAGGGGAGAGAAGAGAATCGCAGGGTATGGGTGGCTGGAGGGGAGGGCAGGGGAGAGGAGGGTTGCTGGACATGGATGAAGGAGAGAGAGAAGAAATGATGGACATGGATGGAAGGGTGGGGAGGAAAGAGTGAGGAAGGAGATGAGATGAGGGAAAAGGAAGAGAGGAGAAAAACTGCACATGGATAAAGAAAGTAGGTGGAAGCTGGATCCACTGGACAGTCAAGTCTGCGGAGGACCCAGCTTTTACTTACAGATGTAGGGCAAGAAATGAAGAAAAAAAGGCAGAAAGTAAAGAAATAAATGAAAAGGAAGCCCTGGAAACGGAGTTAAGAGAACAGATAGCAGCAGAATCGGATACTGGGCCAGCATGATCAGAAAAACAAAGTCACCAGACAACAAAGGTAGAAAAAAAATCATTTTATTTTCATTATAGTGTTTGGAATATGTCCACTTTGAGAATCAGGTGCTCAACATTACAAGTTTATATTTATTTACTTATTTTTGGCATTTTAGCCCACATTAAACATGAATTAGATTGAAACCTGGGATCATTTAAATTTATTTTTCTTGGAGTAATGCATTGCCCCCCCCCCCAGGCTCTCTCCCCGGCTATCGCCAGCTCTACAATTTGGGGGGGGGGGGGGGCGCAGAGGTGGATGGGGGGCGCAGAGGTGGACGGGGCAGGGGCGCAGAGGTGGACCGGGGAGAGAGCCTGTTGTTAAACATTTACCAGCACACCACTGCTCAAGGATCCCCCATTTCTCCACTATTGTTTAATCTTTTCATGTTGGATTTAGGTACTATTTCTTGGCCTAAAGATACATTTTTGCTTTCCTATGCTGATGGTATTTTTGTTTTCGCTCCATTTTTTTTCCCGATTTATCTTTGATGTTTTCAATAATTAATCAATGTATTACTAATGTAAGATCCTGGGCTCATAGCCATTCATTAGAACTGTACGTTGTAATGTGGAGGAGTGGCCTAGTGGTTAGGGTGGTGGACTTTGGTCCTGGGGAACTGAGGAACTGAGTTTGATTCCCACTTCAGGCACAGGCAGCTCCTTGTGACTCTGGGCAAGTCACTTAACCCTTCATTGCCCCATGTAAGCCACATTGAGCCTGTTATGAGTGGGAAAGCGCGGGGTACAAATGTAACAACAAAAAAAAAGACCATTATTTTATGGTTTAGTAACATTTTGTCTGATATTCCTGCTTCAGTTCCTGTAATAAATGGTTTATCGCTGCCAGTAAATCAACTGTCCTGGGTATTGGAAGTTATTTTGGATTCTTTGTCATTTGAATTTCAGGTTAATAACATATATGAAACATCATGCAAAACATCCCCTTCCCTTTTTCTTGGCAAACTGAAAGTTGCTTTTTTGCAGTGCAGCCCGACATCGACATGAGTTTGACACCCTCAGATGTAAATCATGGTGAGTTACATGGTAAGCTGTTTTGTAGAAAAGCATTAGCATCATATTTATGTTATTTGTATGTTCTAATGCATGCTTATTAGGTGTTTCATTGATATTACACTGACATTGTGTGTGTGTGTGTATATATATATATATATATATATATATATATATATATATATATATATATATATATATATATATATGTTATTTGAGTGTTTTCCCATGCTATCTATTATGGTATTGTGTGTACATTTTTGATTCTTCATGCCTCCCAGTCTGGATTCTGACCTCACCACAGTACCGAGACAGTACTGGTTACTCTCCTGTCTAACTTTAGAAAGGAGCTGTCTTTTGGAAAAAACATCTTACTTCTTCAGTTTGATATGTCGAGCGCGTTCGACATGGTTGACCACAATCCCCTCCTCATGTTACTAGCTGAAAATGGTGTTGGGGGTACTGTCTTGGATTGGTGCCAGGAATTTCTGTCTTGCCAATCCTATCGGGTCAAAGTCCAGTCCTCTATTTCAGCATCCTGGAGATCTCATTGTGGGGTTCCTCAAGGCTCACCCCTTTCACCTACCCTGTTCAACATCATGCTGATACCTCTAGCAACGGCCCTTCACAACCATGGCCTGAATCCCTACATCTATGCTGACGATGTGACTATCTACATCCCCTTCCGTTCTTCCATAGCCAAAACCTCAGCGGAAATTCAGGACAGTCTCGCCATCATGGTCAATTGGGCTAACACATTCAAGTTTAAGCTTAATCAGGAAAAAACACAGTGCCTCATCCTCTCCTCCCAGTTCAACAAGTCTATACCAGGCACGGTTACTGTGCAGAACTTCTCCATTCCTGTCGCAGCAAGTTTGAAACTCCTTGGGGTCATTCTGGATCCCCATTTGACTCTTGAGCTTCAAATCTCATCAATTATGAAGCGAATGTTCCGGTCCATGAGGTCCCTTAGGCGTATCAAGCAGTACCTACCATTTGCCCTATTCAGGACACTTATCCATTCCCTCGTCTTGAGCCATTTCGACTACTGCAATGGAATTTACACCGGTTGTAAGGAGCATGCCCTTAAGAAACTCCAGACAGCGCAGATCATGGTGGCGAGGCTGCTGTTTGGCAAATCTCGATTTGAGGCAGCAACACCCCTTCATGAGAAGCTCCACTGGCTCCCGATCAAAGAGCAGATTGAATTCAAAGTCTGTGCTCTTACCCACAAGATTGTATATGGGGATGCTCCAGCCTACATGTTCATCCTGATCGACCTCCCTCCCAGAAATTCCGTGCAGTTGTCCCACACCTACCTCATTCTCCACTTTCCTAACTGCAGGAACTTAAGATACAAGCTGCTCTTTGCTTCTTCATTTTGCTTCCAGTGTCCCTGTTATTGGAACACTCTGCCTCCAACGATAAAAGAGACTACCGATCACAGTCTATTCAAGAAATCCCTGAAGACCTACCTATGTGATCGATCATTCTCCCCACCTGCTTGATCTTCTGCATCTCCACCTTCCTTCCCCTGCTGTTTCCCTCCCTTCCCCTCATTTACTTTATTCTCTGCTTTGCACTACTGCTATTATGTTGTACTTTTCACCTAACATTGTAAGCCACATAGAGCCTGCCTTGGTGGGATTATGCGGGATATAAATGTTCACCATAAATAAATATACTGACAATTATCATATTTCTGTTATATGGTTGTTCTGCAGTACTGACAAATGTGCATATTTTGATACTATTTCATGGTAGTCCTATTATTAAGTTTCAATTTGTTGTTTCTAAATTTAACTCATTTAAGGGCCCTTTTACATAGGAGCGGCAAACCCATCGAGGGCTTGTGTGCGCCAATTCAGTACTGGGCTACCACAGGAACTCGGCAGTAGTGCCTGTCCCTACCACGTGCCATTTCTGGCAAGTTAGAATTTTGTTTCATTTTTTAGAGCTGGGGGCTTACCCGACGGTTACCGCTGGGCTACTGCAGGTGCCCTTACTGCCTCCATGTTGCATGGCCATTTCCTTCCTCAGCGAGAAATTTCCTTTTACCAGGTGGTAGTAAAAGGGGACCTTGGCACACAGTGAACTCATACATCAATGCCACCTTAGGGACCCTTTTACTGCCGTATGGTAAAAGGGGCCCTTACTGTATATAAGTTTATATTTGGTCATTTTACTATTGTTGTGCTGTTAACAAAACTGTAAGTTTTATGTAAAACTATACCTGACGTACATCACCTCAGGAGAATCTCTTCATAAAGGCGGATGATAAATCCCAAAAAACAAATAAACAAAATCTAGGTAATTTATAATAACTCAGCTAGAATATGTCATGGTCATGGGATGTGTCCTCTGCCCCAACGCCACAGCATACTTCCTGTTTCTAGGTGCTTCTTCCGGCGGTGGTCCATTTCTGTGTCATAGCCCTGTGTGCTGGCTGTCTCCTTAGGGTGCATGTGTGCCCACACTGAAGTTGTTGTTTTGTGCTCCCTGTGGGAAGCATCACTTCCTGTTTAGCAGGATTTAAGGAGCCTCTCGACTGGATTCTGGTGCCTTTGCAATGGGTCTCTTGAGTCTGCCTTGCCTTGATTCTAGCCTGTCTTGCCTTATCTCCAGTCTACTTTGCCTTGTCTCCTGCTTTGCCTCCTGACCAACCTGCCTTGCCTCCAGCTCCTGCCTTGGCTCCAGCCCTGCCTTAGCTCCTGCCTTGCTTCCTGCCTTGCTTCCTGCCTTGCCTCAATTCCAGCCCTGTCTCAACTCCTGCCTTGCCTCATCCCTTGCCTTGCCTCAGTTCCAGCCTTGCCTGAGCTTCTGTCTTGACTCAATTCCAGCCCTGTCTCAGCTCCTGCCTTGCCTCATTCCTTGCCTTGCCTCAGTTCCAGCCCTGCCTGAGCTCTTGCCTTGACTTGCCTCAATTCCAGCCTTGTCACAGTTCCAGCACTGCCTCAGTTCCAGTCCTGTCTCTCTCCTGCTGTTTGTTCCTGCCTTGCCTCAGCTCCTACCTTGCCCAGTTCCAGCACTGTTTCAGTTCCAGTCCTGTCTTCTGCTCCAGCCTGGTCTTCAGCTCCTGTACTGCTGTTTGTTCCAGCCCTGCCCAGGGCCGGTGCTAGGGTTTCTGGCGTCCTCCTGCAGCCTATTAGTCGCCGCCCCCTACCCATCCAGGGGTGGGATCACTATGGCTCTGCCCCTATAGTAGTCACACCCACAGTAGCCACACCCTTTTTACCAGCCATGGCACATATAAACAGGTATCATTGAAAATATTACAAAAGTATAGGAGAAGAAAAATAACTTGTGCTTTTTATTTGTTTTCATTATAAATAATTTCTGTAAGCTATTATAGCTCCAGTATACCCAAAATGACACAAACTAAATTAGCATACAGACCAGGAATTAGGAGAACAGTCTTGCCAAATCTGAAAAACAGTATGTTATCAAAAACTCAGAACCTAACAGATCCCTATTCAGACACTTGGCCTGCAGTCACACATATAGAACAGAGATAGCCCCTCTTGAAATTCTTCAAAAATTAACCTGAAATCCTAAGAAGTTAGACTCTTCATGCAGCACAATGCCAGAAAAACAGAAAGAAACACATTGCTATACATTGCAAAATAAGACAGCAGATGCAAATGATCAAAGTGGACATATTCCAAATACTAAAGTGAAAATAAAATAAAAGTCTGGTGACTTTGTTTTTCTGATCATGCTGGTCCCAGTATCTGATCCTGCTGTTCTCTATCTGTTCTTTTAACTTCATTTCCAGGGTTTCCTTTCCATTTCTTTACTTTCCTCCTTTCTTCTTCATTTCTTGCCGTACATCCAGACGTAAAAGCTGGGTCCTCCGCAGACTTGACTGGAGGAGGTATAGAGTGGATCCAGCTTCTGCCTATTTTCTCCATCCATGTGCAGTTTTTCTCCTCTCTTCCTTTTCCCTCATCTCATCTCCTTCCTCTCTCTTCCCTCCCCTCCATCCATATGCATCTCCTTCCTCTCTCTTCCCTCCCCTCCATCCATATGCATCTCCTTCCTCTATCTTCCCCCCTCCATCCATATCCAGAATTTCTTCTCTCTCCCCTCCATCCATGTGCATCGCCTACTCTGTCTTCCCTCCCCTCCATCCATGCCCAGCATTTCTCCTGTCACCCCTCCCCTCCATGCATGTGCATCTCCTTCCTCTGTCTTTTTCTCCCTCCATCCATGTCTAGCATTTCTCCTCTCTCCCCTCCCCTCCACTCCATCCATGTCCAGCATTTCTCTGTTCTTCCCTCTCCGTGTGCATCTCCTTCCTGTCTTCCATCCCTTCAATCCATGTCCAGAATTTCTTCTGCCCTGCCCTCCATCCATATCCAGCAACTTTCCTCTCCCCTGCCCTCCCTTCCATCCACTCATGTCCAGCAACTCTCCTCTCTCCCCTGCCCTCCCCTCCATCCATCCATGCCCAGCAATTCTCCTCTCTCCCCTTGCCCTCCCCTCCATGTTCAGCAATTTCTCCTCTCTCCCCTGCCCTCTCTTCCCATCCACATCCAGTGACTCGCCCCAGCCCCCGCCTCCCCTCTTTTCAGCCCCCGAGTTCCGGTTCCAACCCCAGCCCCACCTGCCCGCCCTCTTCTCCCCCAGCATTCCCCTTTTTGTTCCTGCCACCCTGCAGGGTTTAAATCTATTTTTTTTACTTCAGTCGCAGCAGCAGCAGTAAAAGCAGCATGCTTGTCTGAGTCATCTTTAGCCTTCCCTTCCCTCTCAGTGTCTCATCCTTGTGGAAAGAAGAAGGCAGGACACTGAGAGGGAAGGGAAGGTTAGAGATGACTCAGATGAGCCTGCTGCCTTCACTGCCACCGCTGAGAATGAGGTAAAATAAAAGATTTAAACCCACCCAGAGTGGCAGGAACTAAAGGAGGGCTATTGGGAGCTGAGGGCGGGCAGGTGGGATCCAAGAGCTGCCTGCAGGTGAGCTGCTCAGGTGGCGGTAAGCAAGGTAAGCATGGCTTGTGGCGCCCTCAAGAGGTCGGCGCCCCCTTCCATGCTTACCACGTTTACCGGGTTCCACTGGCCCTGGCCCTGCCTCAGCTCCTGTCTTGCCTAAGTTCCAACCTTGCCTTATCTCCTGCCTTGCCCAGTTCCAGCAGTGCTTCATTTTCAGTCCTGTCTTCTGCTCCAGCCCTGTCTTCAGTTCCAGTCCTGCTGTTTGTTCCAGCCTTGGCTCCATCTTCTGTTTGCCCAGACTATGTTTATGTTTTGGTATCTATTCCGTGCCTAACCTGGGTGACTCACCAGCCAAGGGCTCACCTTCCTTGAGTCCATGATGGAATAAAGGTATCAGAGTAGACATGGTGGTGATAGCAAGGAAGACGTTATTGGTAAACAAATTATTAAAAACAAATCGCACCATAGGCATTTCTGGATCTCCAATCTCTGGGGGCAGGTGGGGGGGGGGGGGGGTACTGTGCTAGTAGTGAGGTGAATGATTTATACTATATGGCAATGTTGAGCCCCTGAAGCTGGGCAAAACATGGCCGTGTCGGGTGCTTTGTTTTTAATAATTTTTAAAATAGTTTGTTTACCAATAAAGTCTTCTTTGCTATCGCTACCATGTCTGGTCAGACACCCTCACCCCTTTTGGAACTTGTGGACTGCTTGCAGTCTGTGTTCTGGGACCATTACCTTAGCTGGGAATGTAAATTCTTAAGCTCTACCTTTTGAGATATAGTTACATTATTGGTCAGACACCACTACTAAATGGACTTGGGAAAAATCCACAATTCCAGGAATAACATGTATAGAATGTTTGTACGTTTGGGAAGCTTGCCAGGTGCCCTTGGCCTGGATTGGCCGCTGTCGTGGAAAGGATGCTGGGCTCGATGGACCCTTGGTCTTTTTCCAGTGTGGCATTATTATGTATTTATATTTTTCAAACTGCTATGCTGTTATTTATAAACCCAATATAGAAACAAAGGGGAATTAACCACTGTTTTTAATAGCAATATACTAAACAGCAAGAAATAGTGTATTCCAAACCACATCTACCAAATACCATTCTTAATATCAATATCACTTTCTGCGTGATATTCAAAAGTATTTAACCAACCAGGAATGGCACCTGACTGGTTAAATACACTCAAGCCAGCTATGCGCCGATATTCAGCGGGAGATAACTGGCTATTTCCCGCTGAATATTCCAGTCAGCAGATAGCCCAGCCACTGTCTGAGTCATGTGACATAGCCAGTTACTGCTGATTTTCACTGGCTGACCAGTTAAGTTTAGTGGCCAGATAGACCTGTATAAATAGCAGGTCTATCTTTGGTCACTAGAACCTAGCTGGTCTGGAGAGCAATGGGGCACCCTAGGAGGAACAGTAGTGGACTTCAGATAAATACTCCCAGGTACATATTTATTTATTTATTTATTGCATTTGTATCCCACATTTTCCCACCTTTTTGCGGGCTCAGTGTGGCTTATATCTCACTGTTGCTCCCTTAATTTGTCTGTTGACCCCCCCCCCAAAACCCACTACCCCAACTGTACACCACTACATTAGCTCTTATGGGTGAAGAGGGCATCTATATGTGGGTACAGTTTTGGAATGCTCACAGTTTCCACCGTAAGTGTAGCAGGTAGGGAGAGGTATGGGCTTGAGTCCACCTGTCATACAGGCTGGTAAGTAATGTTTTTAATCACATTTTTGAGGGATGGGAGGGGGTCAGTGACCACTGGGGGAGTAAGAGGAGATAATCCTTGATTCAATCCAGTGGTCATCTGGTCATTTAGGGCATTTTTTTGCAGCTTATTTGTTAATTAGACAGGTCCAGACCAAAACGTCCAACTTATAACCCTGGATGTTTTTGTTTTGTTCCATTATGGCAGAAAAATGCCCAAGTATAATGCTGTTATTTATGGCAGAATATCAAATAAGAATAAATCAAATCACAAAGCCAACCTGGGCCAAAATCTTCCTCACCTCCACAAATGGTTCCTTTGTAAATAATAATAATAATAATAATAATAATAAATTGCAATTGTATTATTATTATTAATTTTATGTTGCTAACGTTGCATAATGTTTTCCTTAAAAAGAGGAAAAGTGTTAGGAATGTCCAGATCCTGCCCTTAATACACTCCTGACACACCCCCTTGTGATTTAAATGCACTTCTGATGGACTTCCCTCCTCTCAGTACCCTTCTCCACCACCGCCAACTCCAGGCTCCGCCCTTTCTGCCTCGCCTCACCCTATGCATGGAATAAACTCTCCGAGCACATACGCCAAGCCCCCTCCCTCCCAATCTTCAAATCCTTACTCAAAGCCCACCTCTTCAATGTCGCATTCGGCACATAACCACTATACCTCTGCTCAGGGAATCTAGTCTGCCCCAACCTGACATTTCGTCCTTTAGATTGTAAGCTCCTTTCAGCAGGGAATATCCTTCTTTGTTAAATTGTACAGCGCTGCGTAACCCTAGTAGCGCTCTAGAAATGTTAAGTAAGTAGTAGTACTTCATAGAAAAACATCTAAAAATTGGTTTCAAAAATACCAATTTGGATGTTTTTGTGAGGAAAAATGTCCAAATGCAGATTTATGCCATTTTTGGGATGTTTTTCTCTTTTGAAAATGAGCCCCTTGGTCTCTTATGGGCAATCCCATTTCAAACCATAGTCTCAAGTCCACTATGAGCACTCCAAAACTGGTTGTCTCATCAGCCTTTCGGCAGGATCCTCCTGCCTGCACCTGGAGATCAATACGGATTGATTGATGATATGTTGATTATTTGCAATCTGTTTTGATCATATTGTGAGAATCCAGATACAGGCAGGAAGATCCTGCCAAAATGATGATGAGAAAACCAGTTTTTGAGTGCTATAGTGGACAACATTTGTGAATGTTGAGTCTATAAGTTCGGAGGATGGACAGCTGTTTCCTTACATTAAGCTAAATGTGTTTTTTGTTGTTGCATACATATGTCATTGTTCAATAGTTGTTACTTTGGGAAGAATACATGAATGAAGAAACAGGACTTGAGGCTATAGCTTGAAATGGGATGGCACATAAGAGACTATAAGCAAATCCTTTAACATTGATATTCTTCTTATAAAGTGTTTATATTGAGAATGGTATTTGATATATGTGGTTTGGGATACATTTCTTGATTTCCACTATTTCTTGCTATTTTAGTATAATGCTGTTATTTATGGTAGAATATCAAATAAGAATAAATCAAATCACAAGGCCAACCTGGGACAGAATCTTCCCCACCTCCACAAATGGTTCCTTTGTACATAATAATAATAATAATAATAACAATAAATTGCAATAAATTGCAATAATTGTATTATTATTATTAATTTTATGTTGTTAATGTTGCATGATTTTTTCCTTAAAAAGAGTGGGAAAAAAACCTGAAACAAATCATGACATGCCTATAAAATATGTCATTTATAGGTATTTTGTCATAAGATAACAGGTATTATTGCTAGAGTCCTTTGCTATTAAAACTGTCCCTATGTACAGGTTTGGATCGCTTGAATGCCTACATAGTTCAGCATGTCTCACAGTGTGTGAGCCCAAACCTGCAAGCAGTGAGAGTTTACACCTATCAAGAAGCCAATGTGAGATTGCTTGTTTCTCTGACAGGTGTCACAGCACTGGAGTACTGCTGGGGATGGAACAGATGTTCTTTTGTTTTTTCACAGAGGCTCCGCAGTTTGTCATTCTGTCTGCTCCCCTTTGGCTTTTTTATGTCTTCATCTACATTGTATTTATATATTAGTGTTTACTCCCACCTTCTGTTTACTCCTACTTCCCTCCAACTCTTCAAGCAATGTTTAATAGCAATGGCACAGAGAGAGTAGATCTGGGTATGTGGGTGGATGATGGGGAAGGAATAACAAGGACTGGCAAATTTAGGAATCAGGATAGGCTAGCCTAAAGAGATGAGTTGTGAAATGGTACATAAGTACATAAGTATTGCCATACTGGGACAGACCGAAGGTCCATCAAGCCCAGCATCCTGTTTCCAACAGTGGCCAATCCAGTACACAAGTACTTGGCAAGATCCCAGTACCAGAAGAGAGTGAGAGTGGGAGCTTCTTGGATATCAGGAGGTACTACTGTCTTCTAGATCTGATTTCAAATAATTTCAACAACCCAGTACAATAACAAAATAACATGTAATTCCATGTAATTGTGTTCAATTCTGGTCGCCGCATCTCAAGAAAGATATAATGGAATTGGAAAAGGTGCAGCGAAGGGCGACTAAAATGATAGCGGGGATGGGACGACTTCCCTATGAAGAAAGACTAAGGAGGCTAGGGATTTTCAGCTTGGAGAAGAGACGGCTGAGGGGAGACATGATAGAGGTATATAAAATAATGAGTGGAGTGGAACAGGTTGATGTGAAGCGTCTGTTCACGCTTTCCAAAAATACTAGGACTAGGGGGCATGCGATGAAACTACAGTGTAGTAAATTTAAAACAAATCAGAGAAAGTTTTTCTTCATCCAACGCATAATTAAACTCTGGAATTCGTTGCCGGAGAACGTGGTGAAGGCGGTTAGCTTGGCAGAGTTTAAAAGGGGGCTAGACGGTTTCCTAAAGGACAAGTCCTTAAACCGCTACTAAATGGACTTGGGAAAAATCCACAATTCCGGGAATAACATGTATAGAATGTTTGTATGTTTGGGAAGCTTGCCAGGTGCCCTTGGCCTGGATCGGCCGCTGTCATGGACAGGATGCTGGGCTCGATGGACCCTTGGTCTTTTCCCAGTGTGGCATTACTTATGTACTTATGAAGGGGGCAGCAAAATTATCCTGACAACCACACCAATTGGAAGAACAATCATTGCATACATTTATAATTTAATACATTTTTATGCAATTGTTTTAGGAGTTGTGGTATTGAGATAATCACAGTTATTGAATTCAGTTATCCAAAAAAGGAAAGTACATTTTA
Source organism: Microcaecilia unicolor (assembly GCF_901765095.1). Taxonomy (NCBI): domain Eukaryota; kingdom Metazoa; phylum Chordata; class Amphibia; order Gymnophiona; family Siphonopidae; genus Microcaecilia; species Microcaecilia unicolor. The sequence continues at coordinate 589,154,965 of NC_044032.1, forward strand.
CGAGACTGGGAGACTGGGCATCCGAATGACAGATCATGTTTAATGTGAACTGCTCCTATCCGTGTGAGGTGTGCTTTGCTATTCTGCACTTTCCACCCTGCCATCTGGTAGCAGAGTTCTCTACAGCAGGAAGCAGTGACTGACTCAGTTTCGGGTGCCGTCTGATGACGTCAGATGCCCGACTTTAAAAGTTTCACCAACTCTGAGGTGTCGCAGCTCAGGAACTGTGCCCCACCCTTTTGCACGCCCCTTCGTACATGACATTATATGTGACTTTGGTTGTGTTGCTGGTAGTTTTGCTGTGATCCAAGTAGAGGAATTATTTGATGACTTGGGAACATTTTAGAATACTGACAGTAATGGGTTAGGGATTTTAATTTTAATTAAAGTTTTGTGAAGACAAATGGGTTTTAAAATAGTTCCAAGATGCGCTGGTTATTATTATTTGTATTTATACTGATCTTATTGGTAAACTGGGGCTTTTTATTCAGCTCTGTATCAACTTTGAATTCAATTCCCACTATAATAACAGCTACAAGAAGACCTAAATTACCATCAGATGATTATTTAAGACCACAACTCTTAATTGACTGCTCTGAGTTTATGCCAAATAATATTGAGGTATTGATAACCTCAAGATCATTTCATATGCAAAGGGAAGTTTCAAATCTTAGAGGTCGTCTAAGAAATGAATTAAGAGGAATACCACAGATACTGGTTACCATTTGAATATTAGGTCAGTAGGCAACAGAGCAATTCTAGTTAAGGACTGGCTGGAAAAACATCAACCAGGTTTTCTATTTTTAGTGGAAACGTGGACTTTTTCAGAAAAACATCCAATTATAGTGGATCTTTGCCCTGCTGGCTGAGGGTGGATTGGCTATAATTTATAAATGTTTCTTTGATATTAAGTTAATAGACATATTGATTAGCTCAGATCTGGAAATGTTGTCTTGTCAGCTGAAGGACAATTCACTGACAGATATTTTAACTTGTATGTTATTTTATTGCCCCCCAGGAAAATGGGTTATGGCAAAAGATGCATTTTTGAATTTGTGGCTAACAACTCATTATAATTGGGATATATAATCGGTTGCTAAGTGATATTCATTTACACTTAGATTACTCTGATGAAAAAGTTAAAGAATTTAGGGGTCCTTTTACCAAGCGGTGGTAAAATGACCCCTGTGGTGGCATTGGTGTGTGGGTTTGCCACTGCTGGTAAAAGGCTTTTTTTTGTTGGCGATGTTGTGCAGCCATTTTCTGGGGGAGCCCTTACCGCCTCCTATGTTGAAGGTGGTAGGGACTCCGGCGGTAGCCCAGCAGTAACCAGGCATGCCCCCAGTGCTAGAAAATAAAAAAGTATTTTCTAGCAACCTAGTTGCTGCGCATCAGAAGCCAGAACTACTGCCAGGCTCCTGAGCGAGCCCGGCGGTAGGCCAAATTTGGCACATGGCAATGCAGCAGTACAGGTAATACCACTTTGCAAAAGGCTCCTTAATACCTTTTTAACTAATTTGGATTACTCTGTGCCAAGTTCTCAGAGTACTCATTCTCAGGGCATCATTTCGATTTGGTAGCTTATACATCCCATATAGAATCTAAAATGACTCTTACAGATTTAAAATGGACTCACAATTTATGGTCAGATCATTTTATGTTACATTTTAAAATGAATTGGAATAGATTGAATAGGAAATTGTTGAAACTACTAACAGTTTCATTACTCAAAACAGAATTGATCCTAGTCAAGTTTGGGAAAAGCTTAAGTTGGAGGATCAATCTATTGAGCCACTGTCCTTTAATATTAATTGGGATTCTCAAGGGGAAAACATCTCAGATAAATTAGCACCAAAAAACAATAAGATAAGAAAGGAAAGACACTATAACATGTGGTTTAATGATGAGTTGTTAAAATTGAAACAGGCATATCTTAAATTAGAACAATTATAAGTCGGTTCAGAATAAACTGCTGTGGAGAAAGCCTATTTCTCAATATAAAAATAGATTGAAGGAGATTAGAAAGGATTATTATTTGAATTTAGTGAGCAAATATTCAGTGGATGTGAAGAGATTATTTTAACTTTTCTCTCAGTTAACAATGACTCAAAGTGCAATGAAGAAATCTCTTATGGGCCTCTTTTATCAAACCACAGTTCTTAGGTAGTGAGGAACTCCTTAATATTATCAACCCTCTACCCGAACAGATGCTCATCCAGTTGATAGACTATGGCCTAAGTTTACACCGATTCAGTGGTCAGAGTTGAACCATTTTTTTCTCCATGTATGTGCATTCATATTGTACACTTGATACTTGTCCAGCCTATCTAATGAAAGCTGCTCCCCCTGAATTTAAATTGTTGCTACTTGATTAGGTAAATCAGCTTCTTTCTGAAGGTAGTTTTTCACCTACAATGAGAGAAATTATGTTTACACCTATTGTTAAGAACCTTAGGGAATCCTTATCACAGCCAGGAAACTATAGACCTGTTGCATCTATTCCCTTTTTTCAAGATTATGGAGGGTATAGTAGCAGCCCAACTATCTAATTTTTTAGATAAGTTCAATATTTTATATAGCTCTCAGTCCGGATTCCATGCTAATTATATTGTGGTCGGCTCGATTTTGGACAGAGCAAAATCTTTACTACATTTATAGCCCGCTTTTATACAAGGCAGGTAACAGTATTCACATACACAGTCTTGAACATGTAACAATCGCTAAGCATCTTAAGCTACTACTACTACTATTTAGCATTTCTATAGCGCTACAAGGCGTATGCAGCGCTGCACAAACACAGAAGAAAGACAGTCCCTGCCCAAAGAGCTTACAATCTAATAGACAAAAAATAAAGTAAGCAAATCAAATCAATGTGTACAGGAAGGAGGAGAGGAGGGTAGGTGGAGGCGAGTGGTTTCAAGTAGCTATGAGTCAAAAGCAATGTTAAAGAGGTGGGCTTTCAGTCTAGATTTAAAGGTGGCCAAGGATGGGGCATGACGTAGGGGCTCAGGAAGTTTATTCCAGGTGTAGGGTGCAGCGAGACAGAAGGCACGAAGTCTGGAGTTGGCAGTAGTGTAGAAGGGAACAGATAAGAAGGATTTATCCATGGAGCGGAGTGCACGGGAAGGGGTGTAGGGAAGGACGAGTGTGGAGAGATACTGGGGAGCAGCAGAGTGAGTACATTTATAGGTTAGTAGAAGAAGTTTGAACAGGATGCGAAAACGGATAGGGAGCCAGTGAAGTGACTTGAGGAGTGGTAGTATGAGTAAAGCGACCCTGGCGGAGGACAAGACGGGCAGCAGAGTTTTGAACCGATTGGAGACATTATCACTAGGCTGCTTCTAATCAAGAGAAAGAAGCAACAACAAAAAAAAAAGACAGGAGAAGGAGACAGATGGGTCGTTCAGATAAGTTTTCATGTAACTAAAAAGGCTTTCACAAACAGACGTGTTTCTAGTAGTCGCTTGAATTGTTGAGTGTCTTCACATGATCTCAGGTACCTGGGTAGAGCATTCCATGTGGACAGGGCAGCAATAGAGAATGCTCGCAGTTTTGTCTCAGTGTAGTTATATGATTTAGCGGGAGGTAAACAGAGCTGATGGGACATCTCAGATCTTAGTGCTCATTCTAGTTTATACGATTGCAGGGAATTCTGAAAATAGTATTAATGCACTTTGATTTGTCATCAACCTTCAATTTAGTTGATCATCAGATTCTTCTGAAGGTGTTAGATGATATTGGAATCTCAGGAAATATATTGAACATGTTTTGAGATTTTCTGACAAGAACTTATAAGGTGAAAATGAACAATATCATATCAGATGGTTGGGTCATTCCAAGTGGAGTACCTCAGGGATCTCCTCTTTCACCTATTTTATTCAATATGTTTCTTCACTCTCTTGGATTTGTATTGGAGAGAGTAGGGTACATGGTGTATATTTATGCTGATGTATAATGGTATTAATCCCCATCCAATCATTATTCGAATCTTCTGAAGGAATTCTTAACAATGGAATCCAGTTAATAAGTGACAGGATGACACAGAATCATTTAAAACTAAATTCAGACAAAACAAAACATATTAATTAGTAGACAAGTTAATTATTTGCATGGAACATTTAAACTTGGCACTCAGGAGTATGCTGTTCGCCAATTATTAGAATACTAGGAATAATGGTTGATCAAATTTTGTCACTGAAAATTCAAATCAATTCCATTGTTAAGAAGTCTTTCTTTTTGATGAGAAAATTGTGCCGAATTCAAAAAATTATTTACCCTATTAATTTTTGAGTGCTGGTTCAATCACTTTGCTGTCTCAAATTGATAACTGTAATGTTATTTACTTAAATTGCTCTAAAATTGTTCTTAAAAAGCATCAGATGAATAAAAATGTAGTAGTGCGGCTCATCTACTCATATATAGATCTGGTCATGTTTCTAGTTTTCATTTGCACCTCCAGTAGCGGTGGAGGCTAGGATATTATTTAAATTCTATTGTTTACTTTTTAAGATTTTACAAGGCAATGCTGCATTTTATATGCATGCTTTGTTTGAATTTCCCCCTGAAATGAGACCCTGGTTCTTGAGATATATTAATATGTTAATTTATCCAAGCCTCTCAGGCAGCAAAGCTTTGGAGGATGGTTCCACCAGAATTAAGATCTATTTTGGACTATAGAAAATTTAGAAAATTTTTAACAATTTTATTTCAGAAATATGTTTTATGTAATTGAATCTCGACTGTAAGATATTGATTTATTCGACTGTGGTAATTCATCGGCCTATACCTGGTTGATTTTATAATAGTGATCCATGTTGAACTAGTTGTCTGGTATATGTGGAATATAAGAATAAATGCTATGCTATGCTTTGCTATGCTATGCTAAAGTGATGCTTGTGAGAAAGAGGAACCCAGACTATAGCTACGTATGCAAGGTTCCACGTTAGGAGTCACCGCTCAGGAAAAGGATCTAGGTGTCATTGTTGATGATACATTGAAACCCTCACCTTAGTGTGCAGTGGCATCTAAGAAAGCAAACACCGCCTTGAGTGAATTCTTTCAACAAGGCGGTAAATAAATCCTAATAAACAAATAAATAAATGTTAGGAATTATTAGGGAAGGAATGAAAAACAAAAATAAGAATGTTATAATACTTTTGTATAGTTACATGGTGCGACCACACCTCAAATACTGTGTGCAATTCTGGTCACCACATCTCAAAAAAGATATAGCGGAATTAGAAAAGGTACAGAGTAGGGCAATGAAAATGATAAAGGGGATGGATTAGCTTTCCTATGATGAAAGGCTAAAGGGGCTAGGCCTCTTCAGCTTGGAGAGGTCTATATAATACTGGGTGGAGTGGAACGGATAGATGTGAACCACTTGTTTACTCTTTCCAACAATACTAGGACTAGGGGGCACGCAATGAATGCTGGGGTGAAACAAGGGCAGAGTATAGGCATGCCACCTAACTTTATTGGCAGCTGGTGATATTCAGCCACTATCTATATAAATATGTGTATAAATTTAAGCCAGTAAAAACAAATGGGTCAATATTCAAATGCTGCAGTCGGCATGTTTTCAAAATGCTAGCTATGGTGCTTATTTTGTATATTCAGTTCTGTGATATGGAAAGTGAGTGGTATATATGTGGAGAGTGGTGACTACCACTGCCTTTATAGATAACGGAGATATTCAGCTGCTCTCTATAGATCCAGCAGTGGTGACTGATCTCCATATATATTCTGTGCTGCTTGCTATCTGGATATCAGTGCTGAATATATGGAATAGATTTAAATAATGTGGCCAGCATTTAAATAACAAGGTTCAAATGTATTTAATATACCACAGAATCTTGAAATACAATCTAAACAGTTCTTGTAAAACATATTTTTTAAAAAGTAAGAAAAATTAAGGAGCTCTTTTATCAAACAGCGATAGGACTACTGCCAGCTTGGCGAATGGTGAATCGGCCCTACTGCCGGGCTTGCCATGTACCATTTCCAGTGCTAGAAAATACTTTTTTTATTTTCTAGTGTCAGGGGTGTGCCCAGCAGTAATCAGGCAGTGTGCAGCGTCTCCTAAATAGGAGGCGGTAAGGGCTTCAGCAGTGCATGGCCACACAACAATTTTTTTACTTACTGCATGGCCATTTACTGGCCCTTAAAAAAAAAGTCACTTTTACCAATGGTGATAAAAGGTGGTATTGGTGCATGGCAATTCCATGCACCAATACTACCGTGAGCCACCTTTTTACCATTGTTTGGTAAAAGGGCCTTTAAGCTAGGGACAACACAATCTATAACAATACAGTAGACAATTTCCAACAAGGGTGAATAAAATAGAATATATAAAAAAAACAAATCAAAACAAAAAAGAAAATATGCAACAGAAGGAGGGAAACAACAAACAAGAGAGTGCATGTTATCTGCCACAAGACCTTTTTTATTTCTATGGGCCCTGCTGCAGAAAACTTGTGCTAATCTTTAGTAAAAGACCCCCTATGTTTGTTCTGGAAATGTTTTCTAGAAATAGTGGGGGAGTGGCCTAGTGGTTAGAGCACTAGTCTTGCAATCCAGAGGTGACCAGTTCAAATCCCACTCTGCTTCTTGTGATCTTGAGCAAGTCACTTAACCCTCCATTACCTCAAGTACAAACTTAGATTGTGAGCCCTCCTAGGACAGAGAAATATCCAGTATACCTGAATGTAACTCACCTTGAGCTACTACTGAAAAAGGTATGAGCAAAATCTAAATAAATTTGAATTTACTGAAGGAAATTTCTTATCTAATATAGTAGGGGTAGGGTCAACAACACTACGGGCCCTGTTTACTAAGCAGCATTATAGGTGCATTAACATTTTTAACGTGCGTTAACCATGTACGTGCCTACAGTATCCCTATAGGTGCCTACATGGTTAGTGCGCATGCTAAGTGTAGGCACGCTAAAAACACTAACACACCTTAGTAAACAGGGCCCTAACAGTACTATCTAATCTGACTTTGTTGCAAGGCATTTTTTTTAAAGCCAGTACACAATACATTTTTCCTGCCTTGAAAAAGTGTTTCATCCATCCAATGAGAGCATCAGCATGTTTTTTCACCCTACTTGTGTACAATCCAGCTTTGAATCTGTGATCTTCAGTTTAAAAGGCAGCCACTTTCCAGATACAGCTATTCTGGTTCATATTTGCTGTGCTCCCTCATTACTACACTTCCTTAAAATGGTATATGGAATTTTTTTTTAAGATGACTCCAGTCAAGAGACTGCAAAATCCATGCGTCTGAAACGTTTTGTCAGTCATTTGGACTAGATGACCCTGCAGCTTTTAACAATTTGTTTGCTTTCAGATGTAGCTGCTCCTATAGTTTGAATCTGAAAAGCTTATTAGCTACCAGACAGCTTCAGGTCATCCTGGGCAACCTGAACCAGCCCTGTTTTACTCCCACTGAATACAAAGGGGTAAAATCAGGACTGACTCAGCTGCCCCTGGATAATCCAGATCTGTCATGTAGATTTGCTTTATACAGTGCTACCAAGTTACCCCATTCCAAGAAGGATATTTTAGGACATTCCAGGATTTCTGACAACCATATCCTGATGCATTATGGGATCTGTAGTGCTGGATTTCTTTAGGTAGAATCAATGACCACAAATCCCACACTGCTTTTGGGATGTCAGGTTAACATCAGGACTAGTCAAAAAGTTTCTTCCTGGAACTGGGTAATTTATCAGCTCTGTTTTTATAGAATTAGTTTGATCCCAGCTCTACTCGTTGCCAGGCTGTAGCAGCAAGTTGCACTTCTCGAGATTGTAGATACGCTGAAATATTCTGCTCAGTGTGCAGCGGCAGCCAAAAAAGCAAACAGGATGCTAGGAATTATTAGGAAAGGGATGGTGAATAAGACCAAAAATACCATCATGCCTCTGTATCACTCCATGGTGTGCCCGCACCTTGAGTATTGCATTCAGTTCTGGTCGCCGTATCTCAATAAAGATATAGCAGAATTAGAGAAGGTTCAAAGAAGAGCAACCAAAATGATAAAGAGGACGGCCCTCCCCTTATATGAGGAATGGCTAAAGAGGTTAGGGCTCTTCAGCTTGGAAAAAAGATGGATGAGAGGAGATATGATTGAGGGCTACAAAATCCTGAGTGGTGTTGAATGAATAGAAGTAAATCCATTTTTTTACTCATTCCAAAAGTACAAAGACTAGGGGACACTGAAGGAAGTTATGTGGAAATTCTTTTAAAACAAAGAGAAGGAAATATTTTTTCACCCAACGAATAGTTAAGCTCTGGAACTTTTTGCTCACACCTTTTTCAGTAGTAGCTCAAGGTGAGTTACATTCAGGTACACTGGATATTTCTCTGTCCCAGGAGGGCTCACATGAGTGGGAAAGCACGGGGTACAAATGTAACAAAAAATAAGTTCTGGGTTTTAAAAAGTTTGGACAAGTTCCTGGAGGAAATGTCCACAGTCTGCTATTAAGACAGACATGGGATTTGTAGAATGGAATGTTGCCACAATTTGGGTTTCTACTAGGTACTTGTGACCTGGCTTGGCCACTGTTGGAAACAGGATACTAGGCTAGATGGAACATTGGTCTGATCCAGTACGGCTACTCTTATGTTGTGTGGAAGACCCCTATGTTAAAAATCTATGGGTGCTTTTTGGAAGTGTCCTCTACAGACCACCAGGCCTTCCCTGATCTTTATGATGACATCTTTGGATGCGTACTGACTGCCACTGAAACCTCATTTGGTTGCTCTTTTTGGCTGCGATTGAATTTGGCAGAGCGATCCTCATAACTTTCAGTGCTTTATTTTTCTTTCTGGACCTGACGCCATACTTCAGTGTCCTTTACTGCATTGCCTGAATCACTTTCAGGCAAATCAAAATGGCACTTAATCTTCTCCACGCAGTGTTGATGTACGCTTTTTTCATTTCCTGTCCTGTTTATCATTACATGTTGAGAATATACTACTGAACTGGCTTTGTCCATGATAATAAGGGTCGACTGCAATTAGATTTAACTTACTTAATTTTATTATATGACCTTAAGCCATGCTTATATTCAATATGAACGGATTTCTGATCACATATTTTGGTGCATTCTTATTAATGTGATTTTCTTTCTGTCCTATAGGAATGATTTGAAATAACTTTACTGCCATTCAGATCAAAGCTATTCTTTCCAGTTTAGTAAACCTTATTGAAATCATGTTTTACTTACTTCCAGGCATGCTATTCTTTCTTATCTGCTATGTTTTATGCTATTTGAATATTGTTAGTTAAGCGCTTTCACCTTCTGCACCTCTCTGCCTTTATAGATTACAATTAAGCCAGTAAATGTCGGCTTGTCTACAATGCTATTCAGAACTTTTCTTTTTATTTAAATATTGAATAAGGTTTTCTATAACAGCTTATGTACTTGGGTTTTTTAAATGGATTGCTTACATAGGTCCCTGTTTACTAAGACGTGCTAGTGTTTTTAGTGCACGCCTAAAATTAGCGCACACTAAATGCTAGAGATGCCTATATATTCCTATGGGTGTCTTTAGTGTTTAGCACATGCTAAAACCGCTAGAATGCCCTTAGTGCTGCTTAGTAAACAGGACCCATAATGTTTCTTATTGGAAGTGCCTCACCTCATGCTTTTGTTGACAGTGTTTCATATCCCTGATGTAAGGTACCCTTGCTTGGTGGTTAATTCTTTTCTGAATTTGCCTTGTATCTCTTTTTGGTTTTGTTATAGACAGGATGCTATGAATTGCTTTCAACTTCTCTTCATTTTAGTATACAATGAGTAATCTAAAGATCATATCCATGAATGTTGATGATTTAAATCACACTACTAAAAGAAACAAAATTACTACATATCTTAAAAAATAAAGTTTTTTTTTTGTTACCCTGTGCTTTCCCACTCATAGCAGGTTCAATGCAGCTTACATATTAAATACTTATATGTACCTGGGGCAATGGAGGGTTAAGTGACTTGCCCAGAGTCACAAGGAGCTGTGTGTGGCTGAAGTAGGAATTGAACTCACTTCCCCAGGACCAGAGTCCACCACCCTAACCAGTAGGCCACTCCTCTTGTTATACTACAAGAAACACACCTCTCACATGATGAGTGTCTTAAATTTAAGCCTACCTGGATCACTGACCACTATTTTACCCCTGCTATAAAAAAAAAGGCTGGAGTTTCTATTGTTAAAAAAAAAAATATATATATATATATATAAATTTCAACTTCTCTCACATACTTCAGATAAGAAAGTGGCTAATCTTGATTGGTATGCTTTATGGTCAGAAATCTCAACTAATGAATGTATATGGGTCCTTTTACAAATGTGTGGTAGAGTTTTTAGCGTGCACTAAAAATAAGCATACGCTAAATATGCTAGAGATGCCCATATATTCCTATGAGCATCTCTAGCATTAGCATGTTGAAAATGCTACCGCACCTTTGTAAAAGACACTCCTCAGTATTTAATTCTGATTCCTTGGACTGTAGGAAAATAATTGTTGATGATTTCAATCTTATTCAAGACACTACTTTAGATAGACAATCTACCTTTTGCCCACCCAAACCCCTCTCAAGGAAAGGATTCTTAAACTTTATTGACATTTCTAATTTAGTAGACCCTTGGAGACTTCTCTATCCCACCCAGGGGCATAGCCAGACAACAGATTTTGGGTGGGCATAGGCAAGAAGTGGGTGGGCACCAAGTGTTCTCCCCCCCCCCCCCAAAACCACCACTAAACAATATCTCAGCTGGCAGGAAAATGCTTCTTTCCACCTTGGCAGTCTGCAGCAGGCATGCGCTGAAAACTGAGCATGTGCAGGTGCCAGTACCGTGGAGAGTAGCGTCTCTGTTACCATCAGGGGGAAGTCTTCAGCTGGCAGAGCTTGGGATCTCCACCAGCTACTGCTAAACGTGTGGTACTGTTGGGTGGGCCTGAGCCCTAAGTGGGTGGGCCCTGGCCCACCCAGGCCCACCTGTGGCTACGCCACTGATCCCACCACCAGAAATTATATTTTTTTCTCAGCACCACACAACAATTATACTAGATTTCTTCTTAATATCCAAGCAAATGTCCTCCAGAATAAATAAATCTGAGATACTTCCAGTCCTCATAACAGACCACGCTGCAATTACATTGAAAATGGATTTCTCCACAGAGCCACCTGGTAGATCACAATGGAGATTCAATAACATTTTACTTTACTTCAAAAGTTGAGGAATTTAGTTCAGAATTTCTAGCAAATAATTCTGATGAAAATACAGACCCAATTCTCCATTGGAAAGCCTACAAAACATCCCTTAGAATTTAAACTCTTCCTTTTGGTGTTTAAATTTTTGAATGTCTCTACAAGATTAGCAACAACATTACACATGTACCAGCTGCCTAGAATGCTAAGATCAATGCAATAATTGAATTTAGACATTCCTTCATTTTGAGTCATAAGATCAAATTAATATAGGGCAAATATATTTTATATAATGAGTTCAACACTATGGAATAGTCTACCATTAAGACTTAAGAAAATTCAGGAAATTAAAAAGAGAATTGAAGACCTTTCTCTTTATAAAGGCATATGGGTCAGATAATGATGTGAGCTGATAAGAAAGAATTTAGTAAATCAAATCTTATTATAGAATCCAGGTTTTATGTTTCTAACTTTAGTCTATGTTTTGAGATGGTATGATTATATGTATTTGATTTTTATGAATGTAAATCTGTACACCGCTGAGAACCTTGGGATTGTGCGGTATATAAAAATTGTAATAAATTAGCTACTACATATGGAAATGTAAAAAAGAGTCCCTAGACATTAAAAGTCTTGAGAAACAAATCTCAGATTTAGAACAATATCATAAGTGGGATCCTTCTCAACTTAACCATAGAGCATTACTTAATATTCCTATAATAAGCTTATGAGTACTAATGCTGGAATGGACATTTTTGTTAAGAAAATTGGCCATTATGTTGATGAGAATAAAGCAGATAGATCCCTTGCCAACTATTTAAAAGGCAGGCGTTATGAGGATCTTACATCAATTCAAGATATTGATGATAATAATCTAACAAAACAATCTGACATTGATAGCTTTCACCACTTTCTACAATTTCCTCTTTAGATCAGAATGCTCCTATCCTGATGTAGATCTAGATAGCTTTTTACAAAACCTGGACCTCCCTGCTCTGTCATCCCAAGAACAAAAGGAGCTAGGTAAACAAATAAAAACCAAAGAAACAAGAACAATAAAATCACTGTCTACAAACAAAACTCCTGGGACTGATGGTTATACTTCTGAATTTTATAAGCATTTTCAAACAGCGGTGCCTCTACTACTAAAGACCTTTCATTTTCTTTATGAACATCTTGACAAAGGGATTTTCCAAATGCTAATATTATATTAATTCCAAAACCAGGTAGAGATCCAAAAAAAAGTGGGCAGCTACAGACCTATCTCACTTCTTAACTCTGAATACAATATACTTACTAAACTCCTAGCCCTTTGCCTAAATTCCCATCATTTTCTCCATAGACAGAAAATGAGAGAAACCCCCTAGTAAATACTTACCATAATTCATTGGAAGTAGTGCTATACATTATCCCTATTGATAAGAAAATATGTAAGTGTAAGGAGAGGACCATGTATAATGAAAAGTATGGATCAACTTTGTGGAATCTACTGGTGGAATCACCATCTTTCACAGTCTAGTTTCACAGCACACTTCAAAGATTTTGTTCTTTCATAATCAACAGAATGTAGAAATAATTCAACAACCACTTATTTCTTTTATTTCTGCTGAATATAGAACGGATTGCCATATTAGTCCACTTGTATATGTGGAAATAAGAATCAACAACCAAGTTGTAGATGATATCTTTTTACTGAATAACAATGTATTTTTGCCAAACTTTTCATCAGGTCAGTTAAAACAATGAAGAGAAGGTAGTTTAAGAAAGCTTGCTAGTCAAATAAAAAGGTGTCACCTACAACTTGGTTGTTAATTCTTAATTCCACATATCCAAGTGGACTAACACGGTAATCATCATTCTATATTCAGCAGAATATAAAAAGAAATGAGTTAAACATACTCTGATTTAGCTGCAGAACAAAAAAATGTATACAGAAAATATAGTGAATAAAAAATATTGCTCTTGATTTACAGCATAGTGCTAAGGCATTGATTTATTTTGTGCAAATGAAAATGCAGAAAATTTTCTCTCTATCTATCTATCTATCTATCTATCTATCTATATGTGTGTGTGTGTGTATTTGCTGCATTTTCATTTGCCAAAATAAACTAATGCATTAGCTCTATATTCCAAATTAAGGGCCCTGTTTACTAAGCTGTGCTAAGGGCACACTAGCATTTTTAGCCCATGCTAAACATAGTAACATAGTAGATGACAGCAGAAAAAGACCTGCACGGTCCATCCGGTCTGCCCAACAAGATAACTCATATTTGCTGCTTTTTGTGTATACCCTACTTTGATTTGTACCTGTGCTCTTCAGGGCACAGACCGTATAAGTCTGCCCAGCACTATCCCCGCCTCCCAACCACCAGCTCCTCCTCCCAACCACCGGCTCTGGCACAGACCGTATAAGTCTGCCCAGCACTATCCTCACCTCCCAACCACCAGCCCCGCCTCCCAATCTTGACTAAGCTCCTGAGGATCCATTCCTTCGGCACAGGATTCATTAGCGCATGCTAAACGCTAAAGACACCCATATATTCCTATAATTGTCTCTAGCATGTAGCATGTGCTAAAAACACTAGGAAGCCTTAGTAAACAGGGCCCTAAAGTTCCCTTTTACTAAGTGGTGGTAAGTAAGTCCAACGTGGGCTTACTGCTCGCCAAACAAGAAATACCCCTGTACTGCACCCCTGTACTTCCCACCCCTAACACGCCTGGCGGTAATCATACGGTGCTGCACACTGCCCGGGTTACCTGCAGGGTTAGTGCAGGAGCCCTTACTGCCACCTCAATGGGTGGTGGTAAGGGCTCCCCCCTGAAATGGCCACACGGTAAGTGCTTTACTTGCCACAAGGCCATTTCCTGCAAGAAAGAAAGACTTCCCTTTTACCCACTGCTGTAAAAGGGGGCCTCAGCGTGCAAGAAAAACACATGCCGATGCTAGCACAGGCCCCCTTGTGCAGTGGCTTTGTAAAAGGGGCCCTAAGTGAGATATAGATATAGATACAGATATATAGATAGATTGATATACACAGAGATATATGAAGACACATTTTATATAGGTTGGCTAGAGAGATATTCACTGGAAAACTGGGCTGCCCAAATGCATGCTATTATTTTATGAACTATGCAGAAAGAGCTGCAGAATTTATAAAATATGAATATCTCCGATTCCTGAACTACTTGTGTACGAGTGAAAGTACATGAGTAGAAATATACACGCACAGATTTATGTTCTTAGCTCTTGTCTTTGAAGGTTCTACTTTTCAGAATATACACAAAAATATTCAGTATTAGAGTAGATATTAGAGTAGACATAGCATAGGAAGGAAATGGAGGAGTAGCCTAGTGGTTACTGCACTGGGGGGCCCTTTTACTAAGCCGTGTAAGCGTCTACGCATGCCCAACGTGCACCAAAATGGAGCTATCACAAGGCTACCGCGTGACTCTTGCGGTAATTTCATTTTTGGCGCGCATCCGAAAAATAATTTTTATTTTCTGTCGTGTATATCGGACGCGCGCCAAGTGGCATGTGGTGCACGTAGATCATTACTACCCGGTTACCACATGTGACTTTACCGGTAGGTCAATGGCTGGTGGTAAGATCTCAGACCCAAAACGGACGCGCGTCAATTTTCATTTTGCCGCACGTTCATTTTCGGCAAAAATAAAAAAGGCCTTTTTTACAGGTGCACTGAAAAATGATTCTGCGCACGTCCAAAACCCGCGCCTACACTGCCGCAGGCCATTTTTCAGCGCATCTTAGTAAAAGGAGCCCTGGATTAACAATGAGTGAAGTCTGGTTGAAATCCTTCTGCTTATGATCTTGGGCAAATCATGTAACTCTCCATTGCCTTGTGTACAAAGTTAAATTGTAAGCCCTCTGGGGATAGAGAAATACCTAGTGTACCTGAATGTACTCACTTTGAGCTATTACTGAAAAGTTGTGAGCTAGATTCAAATATTTTTGTTACTCTGAAATGCAGACCAATCTATAGCCTTTGAGGTTCAGCAGCAAGAACTCAGGATCTATGGCAAGACAACAAAGGTTTGTTGCCTTGAAAGAATAAATAATTTAAAGAGGCACAGTGTATTGTGAAGCTGAAAAAAAAGCTTTTAACATTTTTTAATTCATGTGGCAAGCAGGAAAGCACAAAACTGATTTCTCATTTTCTGTTGCATAGCACATGGACATTGGCAGAATAAACTTTTTTTTCACACATGCAGAATGAGACTGATACAACCGGACAGGCCTTACACTCTGTTAAATGGATGAGACACATAGCTAACAAGGTGGATACCATGCTGCCATGGAACTGGAGATGAGATTGAATATAGTCCTTTTGATCAGGCTATCAGTAGTACTGTCAAAATCTTCCTTCTCCCCCTATGCACCGACTGTCCATATCCAGACTTTAGTGGAAGGAAAATAACAGGTGATTATAAGGTTGTATTTATTTCCTGCCTTTGGAGGATTGATGTGAAAGTGGAAGGCAATCATCCAGGGGCTGGGATAGCTGAATCCTACTTTGGTTCCTGCCTGTGGTATATTGCTCAGGCCTTCTTGCTACAACTGGACAATGATTTCTTGAAACATTTGTAAGTTAACTTTTGAGAAAGCAGTCAAAATGATAATCTGAAGAGGTAGATTTGTAGTGAAAACTAATTTAGCCTTCTGAATTGCACTTTCAAACTCCAGCATTCCTATTTTCTAAGCTTATATAATACATTATGTTGCCCAATTATGGAGGTTAATAATAGCATGGCTGCTATGTTGGTCTCCTTGAAAGCACAAAAATAAAAGTTAATAAATAAAAATCAAACAATGCAAAAAAGAATGTGAGGTGATGTCATTTTAATGGACTAACAGTCCATATCTGTACTTATTCCTTGTTCTGGCTTGAAGAAGACATTAGCTCCCAGAAGCTTTGCAAAAAGGTATTATGTTAGTTCAATATAAAGATATCAACCTTTCTTTGTTTTTATATTTGCTAAACTTTATTTTGGAGGGTAATAAGTAAGCAAACATTAATGAAATTAGGCTTCCTTAACCTTTAGAGGTATTACAGGTTGAAAAACCTCTTTGTCAGCGGTTTCTTAAAAAAGGAAATGACAGAAAGATACTGGAATCCACTTCCCAGTAAAGAATGAAAGAGCTAAAAGTCAATGAGGTGTACCACTTTATTGTCCCATAGTAATGTCTGCTTTTAATTTGATGTTGTTGTAAAGATGGGTAGGCAGTGTTGCGGAAAAGCCAAGGAAATGAACCGTCCTATTTTATCCCTCCACAAAACAGAAAATTGTTTTCCCATTCCCAATAAGTCAAAACTGAAAATAACCTTTGGCAATAAAAATCAGATGAAAGCTGTGTCAACCAACGCATCTGCACAACAGACTGATTCACATATCCTGCTTTAATAGACACTGGAAATGAACCTGACCAATAACAGGAGGAAAAAGAGACAGAGGACAAAACCTAATATAAACTGCTTGATTACATTCTAGCCTTTACTTTAGAAGTCCTATTTGCGATCTACATGTGTAATACCCAGTAAGGGGATGCCTGCAACTTAATATATCTGGTTAAGAACATAAAAATAGTCATATTGGGTCAGAGCAATGGTCCATCTAGCCCAGTATCCTGTTTCCAAAAGCGGCCAATCCAGGTTACAAGTACCTGGCAGAATCCCAAATAGTAACAACATCCAATGCTACCAATCCCAGGGCAAGCAGTGGCTTCCCCATGTCTGCCCTGATATGGGTAGCATGGAATCTTCCTACTATTTGGGTTTCTGCCAGGTACTTGTGACCTGGATTGATCACTGCTGGAAGCAGGATACCGGGCTTGATGATACCGGGCTAGATGAATTATGGGCTAGATTCAGTAAAATCAGTGCTGAATGGTATTCTATAAAGGGTGCTCTGGGATGGGTGTCCTTTATAAAATAGTAGAATCCACACCCAACTTCAGGTGCAAGTATTTACACCAACTGAAACCAGGTGTAAATCCCAGCGCACAAGGTGGACACAGATCCCCCAAATTCTATAACACTGCACATATTTTAAGGGAATACCCCAGACCCACCCATGTCTCTCCCATCATTACACCCCCTTTTCAGATCCGCATGGAAACACTTAGGTGCTATTCTACAACAGTGAACGTATATGTAATTCTGCCTGAATCGGCTGTTTTTGTGTCATTTTGGCGAGGGGGTTGATGTGCCCGCTGGGGGGGGGGGGGGGGTAGGGGCTTTGGTAAAGTGCTGGGGGGAGGGTCTTGGGTCTTGGGTGATGCATCGAGGGGGGATAGGGCTTTTGGTGTTGCGCCGGTGCTTGGTTGTTGCGCTGAGAGGAGGGCACTGAGAGCTGATTCGTAGGCAGGGGGAGGAGTAGGAAAACACGCGGAGTGTGTTTCCCTATTCCTCCCCCTGCCTGGCTCGCGGTTTTGCAGGGCAGGGGCTTGGTTGTTGCGCCGAGGGGGGCACTGACAGCTGTTTCCCAGGCAGGGGGAGGAGTATGGAAACACGATCTGCGTGTTTCCTTACTCCTCCCCTTGCCTTGGAATCAGCTGTCAGTGACATCACTGATGTCAGTGCATTCTAAATTGCCTAGCAGACCACCTGCGAGGGAGGCACGGTCCCAGGCACATTACAATGTTGAAGGTGAGAATTATTATATAAGAAGAAGATATGCATACTGCTTTGTTTGTAACCACAGACAGGTAACATATCAAATCCCATCCCCTTTCCCTTACACATACTAGGACATTCTGTATATTGTGCCTAGCATTATTTCCATGCTGATTTTTCAGCATGGAAAAATGTTATAACGAAAGCAGGGTGGTTCAGAGAGAAAGTCCCAGTGCAGGCCACAGTCAGCCTATGAGTGCCACTGCTACTGCCTGGACAAAGACTAGAGCAGAGATGATTTTAAGGCATGGGGGGGGGGGGGGGGGGGCTTGGTGTGATAGGGGTTGCATATGTAACACACGCACCTTGAATAAATATGTCCCCTCTCCCACCTTTCTTCCAGAGTATACATGTTGGGGTCTATAAGCCTGTCCCTACATGCTTTATGACAGAGACCACTGACCAAGTTTGTAGCCGACTCCATCCTGCTTATACCCAGACTGAGGAAATGTTTCAAAACTTTAATATGATGCCCTTGGTAACTAGCCTGGCTGTGCTATAAAATACAGGATTTATTTAATTTTTTTTTACTACATGTATACTAGTTACAGCTTCAGTGTAAGGCAGGCGTAGCCTAAGAGTGGAGGAGTAGCCTAATGGTTAGTGTAGCAGGCTTTGATCCTGGCAACCTGGGTTTGATTCCCACTGTAGCTCCTTGTGACCTTGGGCAAATCACTTAACCTTCCATTGCCCCAGGTACAAAAAGCTCCCCTTAGATTGTGAGCCCTCTAGGGACAGAGAAAGCACCTGTATATAATGTGTACAGCACTGCCTATGTTTAGTAGTACTATAGAAATGATTAGTAGTTCAGATAAATGTTATAGTTCATATACATCTTTCATCTACATTAAAAAAAGATAAATTTCTAGCATGCTTTTAGTGAAATAGCCCCTAAATAAAAGTAGCTTAAATTATATGCTATTAAACAATGTCCATGTGCACTACATTAAAAATTACAATATTTGTAGAGGTCAAATTGAAGAGAATAATCCATAGTTTACAGTATTTTCCTCCTATAATTGCAGAAGCATATGTGATAGTGCCTGCAATTTCAGTGATAGGATTTAATTGCTCATTGGAGGCAGTAAAGCAATGCAGAACAAAGTTTTTTTCAGGTCAAGTGAAATGGAGTCTTTGACAAAGCCTACAAATCATCTGTGCTCACTTATTTCTGGAGTATGATACTTTCTTTACGTGGATGACAACTGTGCTTTGCCAAAGAGAACAGAGATAGTGAATGTGGTTTTTCTGGATTAAAAAAAAAGAATCTAAGTGTTTCTCTAGAGGTCTCTGCTGGCTCCATATCTCAGTACAGAAAATGCAACAACAAAAAATGATAGCATTTGCTCTGTGTTGGCTGTGTCATTCCCTTTTATGTGGCTCTGACTGTATGGGTATTTCTTAGAATAACAGAACTTCCTTTCTTTTCTCAATCTGGGAATGTTTTGCAGACATACATTAGCCCCCCAAAAGAGCTCAAACAGACTGAACTCCCCGTAGAATAAGATAAGCAAAAGTCTCCTCTACCTCCGTCATGTTTGACAATTCATCTTAAAACTGGATTTTATATCTCATTAGATCCTATCATTTAAAAAATGCTTAATGGTGGAATAGATTACCTGAAGAGCTGAAGATTATTAATGAATGTGTATCTGTTAGAAAGTTTAAGAATTGGCTTTTTACATAGACTGCTGAATGTTTTCTTTTAATGAGGACTGTAAACTGCTCAGATGTATGTAATGGATAGTATAACACATTTTTAATAAACTGGTGGCACTTGACTCACAGGATTCACCACATAAGCTCTGTCTACCAAATAAAGCTGGGTTTGGGGGTTTGCCTTTTGTCAAGAAGGAGACAGGAATAACTGGCCAACACTGTTGCCTACTGACGCTAGAAGTGCATAGAGGAGGACAGGGATAGAGGGAGAGTACAGGGGGTCAGAGTAAGGGAGGGGGGACCCATTGACAGAGATTTTCTGAGGGTGTCAGGGGTCACCAAGGATATTTGTGAAACCAGGGACCAGGGGTCTCACTTGGGCCACCAGGAATTTTGAATCATCTGAGGTGAAGTGTTAGCATTAAGGGAAGTGTAAAAAACTGTGATTAGTTTAAAAAAAATTTTTATACATCAAGAGCAATTTCACAGTCAGTTTTTTTTGCATTTGTTAAGACGTTAACACTGGGAGTTTGTTTTCTTCACATAATTTGCTTAAGTCGTTTTCCTCACAAAATCATATACATCAATTGAAAATTGGATACTTTCACACCTGTTTTATATACAAGTAGGGAATTATATTATTCATTCCACTATATATATGCATGATACTTCATATTTGACCTTTCCAAAGCATGTCTGTCATTATCATTATATTTTGGATTATCTGTATGTGTCTTTCTTTGAATATGTATTATCCTATATAATAATTTGCAGCTCTGCACATCCGTCTGGATGCCTGGGTTCGTAACACCTGGGTTCGTAACACAGTTCCCATTGGTCCGCCCTGGGGATGACATCACAGGTTAGACCAATAGGAAGTGAGAGGGAAGAGAACCCAGCAGCAGCCACCGGAAGCTCCAGTCCGATGGCCCCACTCCCGTCCGAGTTCGACGCCCCCCACTCCTCCGATTTCCTCCAGCCAAAAACGTTTTACCTCCTGCTCCACGGTCCGCTGCCACAGTGAAGCCCTGCACACATGGATGCCGCTTCACACTGCCTTTGCTTTCACTTCTGTTTCAGCTGTTCCTGTGATCCCGCCCTTCCGCAAACAGGAAATGAGGGCAGGACCACAGGAAGAGCTGAAACAGAAGCGAAAGCAAAGGCTGTCTGAAGCGGCGTCCGTGCATGCAGGAGGTAAAAACTTTTAAACAACAGCCGGCTCTTACGAAGGGAAGGGGCAGAGAGGGGGGGTTTGGGTCCTGAAACGACAGAGGGGGTGGGGGGTCCTGGAACTCCACTGGAAGAGGAGGGCCGGTCCTGGAACTGGAAGGGGAGGGGGGTCCTGGAACTCAAATAGGAGGGGTGGGAGGGGGGTCCTGGAACTCGAAGAGCGGGGGAGGGGGATGGGAAGAAGGGGGAGGAGGGGGATAGGAAGAAGGGGAAGGAGGGGGAGGGGGAGATGGGGAGGAGGGGGAGGGGGTCCTGCAACTCAGACAGGGGGAGGGGTAAGGGGGGACGGGGTGAGGGAGAGGGGGAAGGGGAAGGAGGGGGAGGGAGGGGTGTGGAGGAGGGGGGAGGGAGGGGCGCCTGGAGCTCTGAGGACGGAGGGAGAGAGGGAGGGGGCCCTGGAACCTTGCTAGCTCCCATTTCCTTTCTGTTGGAAACGGGCCTCTTTTACTAGTATTATATATATGCTTGTTTTTTACATTTCTATTTAAATTAAATATATGATTATTTTTATTGTTTTATCAATAGACCTCTGATGCAGGTGCTGTTGCGCCGAAACACAGCCTGTGTCGGGTCTTTCTCAGAATTAAAGGACTTCGTTTATCTCAATCCTGAAGGCCCAGCTGTGCTTTTTTCTTATTAGTTTTTTTTGCATGCAATTTACACGCACACTGCACTATCTTTAGTGTAGCAGATTTGCTCAAGATTATCCTGCACTAGAAGTCTTTCTGAATCAGGAGTAAGACTAGCACAGGAAAATCTCAAACATAGTGCAATTTACTGCATTGGCCTCTGAGAAAATAATTCCCTGCAGCCATAAGAACACAAAAACACAAGAGTAGCCATACTGGGTCAGACCAATGGTCCATCTAGCCCAGTATCCTGTTTTCCAAACAGTGGCCAAGCCAGAAACGTGGCAAAAACCCAATTAGCAGCAACATTCCATGCTACCAAACCTGGGGCAAGCAGTTGCTTCCCTATGTCTGTCTCAATAGCAGACTATGGACTTATCCTCCAGGAACTTGTCCAAACCTTTTTTAAACCCAGATACGCTAACCACTGTTACTACATCCTCTGGCAAACAGTTCCAGAGCTTATCTATTCACTGAGTGAAAAAAAAATATTTCCTCCTAGTAATAAGGTTGAAGGAGCAAGGTATAAGTTTTATAAGGATGTTACAAAGACTCCCCTCATAAGATCTAGTGTTCCAAAGTAAAAGTCATTATTGAATAATCTTTTCAATTTGAACAATTTGATATATGGTTTCTTTATTGCATCTATATTACAGTGTTGCCTCCCTTGTGGAATTTTCAATGCAAACTGGCTCTGCGTTATTAAACACAACAGGTATCGGGTGAGAAGGAAGATTTCTTGTGATCTACTTGACTCATATAATCTGGGAGGAGGCTATTATTAAGAATAAAATTGCAGAGCATATACAAAAACATGGACTGATGAGACAAAGTCAGCACGGATTTAGTGAAGGGAAGTCTTGCCTCACCAATCTAATGCATTTTTTTGAGGGGGTAAGCAAACATGTGGACAATGGGGAGCCGGTTGATATTGTATATCTGGATTTTCAGAAGGCGTTTGACAAAGTGCCGCACGAAAGACTCCTGAAGAAATTGCAGAGTCATGGAATCGGAGGTAGGGTATTATTATGGATTAAGAACTGGTTGAAAGATAGGAAGCAGAGAGTAGGATTGCGTGGCCAGTATTCTCAGTGGAGGAGGGTAGTTAGTGGGGTCCCGCAGGGGTCTGTGCTGGGTCCGTTGCTTTTTAATGTATTTATAAATGACCTAGAGATGGGAATAACTAGTGAGGTAATTAAATTCGCCGATGACACAAAATTATTCAGGGTCGTCAAGTCGCAGGAGGAATGTGAACGATTACAGGAGGACCTTGCGAGACTGGGAGAATGGGCGTGCAAGTGGCAGATGAAGTTCAATGTTGACAAGTGCAAAGTGATGCATGTGGGTAAGAGGAACCCGAATTATAGCTACGTCTTGCAAGGTTCCGCGTTAGGAGTTACGGATCAAGAAAGGGATCTGGGTGTCGTCGTCGATGATACGCTGAAACCTTCTGCTCAGTGTGCTGCTGCGGCTAGGAAAGCGAATAGAATGTTGGGTGTTATTAGGAAGGGTATGGAGTCCAGGTGTGCGGATGTTATAATGCCGTTGTATCGCTCCATGGTGCGACCGCACCTGGAGTATTGTGTTCAGTACTGGTCTCCGTATCTCAAAAAAGATATAGTAGAATTAGAAAAGGTACAGCGAAGGGCGACGAAAATGATAGTGGGGATGGGACGACTTTCCTACGAAGAGAGGCTGAGAAGGCTAGGGCTTTTCAGCTTGGAGAAGAGACGGCTGAGGGGAGATATGATAGAAGTGTATAAAATAATGAGTGGAATGGATCGGGTGGATGTGAAGCGACTGTTCACGCTATCCAAAAATACTAGGACTAGAGGGCATGAGTTGAAGCTACAGTGTGGTAAATTTAAAACGAATCGGAGAAAATTTTTCTTCACCCAACGTGTAATTAGACTCTGGAATTCGTTGCCGGAGAACGTGGTACGGGCGGTTAGCTTGACGGAGTTTAAAAAGGGGTTAGATAGATTCCTAAAGGACAAGTCCATAGACCGCTATTAAATGGACTTGGAAAAATTCCGCATTTTTAGGTATAACTTGTCTGGAATGTTTTTACGTTTGGGGAGCGTGCCAGGTGCCCTTGACCTGGATTGGCCACTGTCGGTGACAGGATGCTGGGCTAGATGGACCTTTGGTCTTTCCCAGTATGGCACTACTTATGTACTTATGTACTTATGTAATCTTCTTACAGAAATTAGACATCTTGGTATCCAATCAGGTAAACTATGTCCTAGTCCAGTGATGGGCAACCTTTTGAGCTTGGTGTGTCAAAATTTGCCAAAAAACCGAGCATAACTCGGGTGGTGTGTCACTTTGAGAAAAAAAAAACATAATTTCGCGATATTTATAGTTTAAATAACAAAAATGTATAATTGTAACATATAACTGTATTTAATAAACCAAAAACTAATTAT
Source organism: Microcaecilia unicolor (assembly GCF_901765095.1). Lineage (NCBI taxonomy): Eukaryota > Metazoa > Chordata > Amphibia > Gymnophiona > Siphonopidae > Microcaecilia > Microcaecilia unicolor. The sequence goes on from NC_044032.1 coordinate 589,178,819, forward strand.
TTAACTTACTTGCCGCTATTTCTAATGGCAGGAAATAGCACCCATGATTTATTCTCCCTTTTTGTTTTCCCTCTCTCATAACGAATTGCTACAAACAAGTAGTGAAAGGAGCATTATAAAAGCAATGAAAAGTGATTTCTTAGCTGGACCAGTATTTTTAGGAACTTCCCAAACAAGTGTGGAGCAGGAGCAGCAGTCAGTGTCCAAGCACAGCTGAGCTAAGGCTGCAACAGGATCACAGAGAGGAAGAAAGCGGCCGCTGACCCGACTTTATTTGTCTGAAGAGAGCAGCAGCTGCCTGGGTTACTCGCAACTCAGCACTCAGGTTCGACATTTAATCACAATTGCCTCAAGCCTCAGGCAGTTTTTTCACCTGGCTGAGCTACAACTGCAGTGAGCTGTGATTGGTTGTAGGGAGCCTGTCTGGCGCCTAAAAGGGCACTCTTAATTGGATGATTCTGATGAAGAGGACTGCTGGTTACCAAGGCTGCGAGGTGGGGTGGAGCAGGGGGGTTCCGACTCGGAGGGGGTTCTGAAGCTGCGATAAGACCACCAACGCCCCTGTCGCCCCTGCTTAAGACCGGCCCTGGCAGTAAGAGCAGGTAGGCTGGGTTCTATTTGCTGCCTGCTTTCAACCCGCGTGTCATCCAAAATGGCTACGCGTGTCAGTGCTGGCACGCGTGTCATAGGTTCGCCATCAGGGTCCTAGTCAGTAAAACACCATATGCTGAGCTGAGATATGATGAATTTGAGCTTTTGCAACTTGACTCAGGTTGCAAAAATTCAAGTGGATCGTAACTCAACAAGCATAATTAATTTTTTTTTAAACAAGGTTTATATCAGAATTGGCTGTGACTTCAATAATTTCAATCAAAGCACATTGGAGCTGACTTATTATTCCCTAGGGCAAAGTACAATTCATCATATTAATGCATGCTTTTGTTGTCTTTAAAAACAACTAATTCTCCAGTAGGTGGAGGTGTAAGTCTGGAAATGTTTATAAAGACCAATTTTATCAAGCAGTGTGGTTTATTCTTTCCACTGTACATGTAATTCAGCTGCTCCAGCTTATGCATAATAATCATTAAGTTTGGCAAATGAGTGTAAACCATCAATGGCCTTATCTCTGAAATATATATTAAGCAATTACAGTACTCTAAAGCCCTTATTTAATAAAGTGCGCAAAAGTTTTGAACTTAACACATGATAACTGCAAAATTTAAGGAACTGAAAGAACTCAAAAATGAAATTGCAGATATGCTATTAGTAATTTGTAAGTTATTATTAAGTAGAGGAGTGTGGTAGCCGTGTTAGTCCACTCTTAAGGTTATCAATAGAAATCAAACAAAATAAAACATGGAAAAGAAAATAAGATGATACCTTTTTTATTGGACATAACTTAATACATTTTTGATTAGCTTTCGAAGGTTGCCCTTCTTCCTCAGATCGGAAATAAGCAAATGTGCTAGCTGACAGTGTATATAAGTGAAAACATTCAAGCATTACTATGACAGTCTGACAGGGACACCAAACAGACCGGAATACAGTCTTAAACAAAAGAACACTTATTTCACCCCACAGGAGGGACAAAACTACAAGCTGGATAATTACATAGAAAGTTTCAGACATAGGGTGAAATCCCAACTTTCCAACAAACAAAAGAGAATCCTGTACAATCTTACCCCACCAGAAAGAGCGGCCATAAGAACCCTACAAACTAATGAACGCATTATCATCAAACCCGCAGACAAAGGAGGCGCAGTGGTAATTATGGACATACAAAAATACATTGAAGAGGGGCACAGACAGCTCTCAGACAATAAATACTACAGGAAACTAACTGAGGACCCCACACAGGATTACACAAAACAGCTGAAAGACCTTATCAAAACATTTCCTACACAAGTGCAACCTCACCTGAAGAAACTCATACCAAATCAACCTTCCATGGGCACATTCTACATGCTACCCAAGATCCACAAACTGGGAAACCCTGGCAGACCAATCATATCAGGTATTGGCACACTCACGGAAGAAATATCTGGATTCATAGAGGGAATTCTGAAACCTCTCGTACACAAAACTAACAGCTTCATACAAGACACCACAGACTTTCTGAATAAATTGAAAAATATCAAGCAACTACCACCTAACACCCTTCTGGTCACGATTGATGTAGAATCACTATACAGCAACATTCCACATGCGGATGGCATAGCTGCATGTGGAAGACTCCTAAAAAAATCCACACTGGACCATCAATACTCACCAGAAACTATTACAAAATTAATCAAATTCATTTTAACTCACAACTACTTCCACTTTAACAATGATATCTATCTGCAAATAATGGGCACTGCGATGGGCACCAGGACAGCACCCCAATATGCCAACCTTTTTATGGCTGAGCTGGAAGAGACATTTCTGAATACACACCTGACCAAACCTCTAAAATACTACCGGTACATCGATGACATTTTTATGATTTGGACGGAGGGTGAAGAAACTCTGAAACAATTTTATTCTGCCTTCAATACATACCATCCTACAATCAGATTCAAAATTGACTACTCCCCAGAAAAAGTCAATTTTTTGGACACCACGGTCTCAATCAGTGATGGCTGTATACAAACATCTATATACAAGAAACCCACAGACAGATGCAGCTACCTCCACAACTCCAGCTTCCATCCTTCACATACAAAAAGATCCATCATTTACAGCCAAGCCACAAGATACCACCATATCTGCTCTGACCCAGGGGACAGAGACAGACACCTTAAAAGCCTGACTGAATCTTTCAAACAGAAGGGCTACAACCCCAAAATAATCTCCAAGAATATTGCCTCCTCCCTCAAAACACCCAGGGAGAATCTGCTACAGTACAAAAAGAAAAAATCCACAGACAGAATCCCGCTTGTAGTGACATACAATCCAGAGCTGGAAAAACTGAGGAAAATCATAAGAGATCTACAACCTATACTCCAGGAGGATGAATTACTGAAAGAGATATTCCCATCCCCACCAGTACTGGCCTTCCGACAGCCACCCAATTTAAAACACAAGCTAATCAGAAGTAAACTTCCATCACAGACTGAAAAGGAACAGAAGGGCACACTTCCCTGTAATTTATCCAGTTGCAAACTATGCCAAAATATTTCACAGGACCCCAAAGTCATCCACAAAGGAAAGATATTCAACATAAAGGGATCTTTCACTTGCTCATCTTCCAATGTGGTATATATCATTCAGTGTAAAAAATGTAATGAAGGATGCTATATTGGAGAAACAGGCCAGATGCTTAAGACAAGATTCAATTTACATAGACATCATATGAACAATACTGGTGCCAGCAGGGTTCCCACGCCTGTTGGTCAACATTTTACAGGACCAGGACACTGTACCAGTGACTTCACAGTGAGAATCCTGAAAGGTAACTTTAAAACCATACAAGAACGTAAGACCTTTGAAGTCAGAATGATTGAACATTTTAACACCCAACAGAAAGGACTTAACAAGGATCTGGGGTTCCTAGCCCATTATAAACCATAAAGCTGTATGTCTCTGTTGATCACCCTCCCCTCACCTATCCACACCCATCCTGTTAGAATATCAATGATATGCTTTGATGTCCCCATGCATACTTCCTACCCATCCTCCTCCTCCCACCCTGTCAGACTGTCATAGTAATGCTTGAATGTTTTCACTTATATACACTGTCAGCTAGCACATTTGCTTATTTCCGATCTGAGGAAGAAGGGCAACCTTCGAAAGCTAATCAAGAAATGTATTAAGTTATGTCCAATAAAAAAGGTATCATCTTATTTTCTTTTCCATGTTTTATTTTGTTTGATTTCTATTGATAAGTTATTATTAAAATTGTTCATAATAACTGAAGATTGGAGTGCGACCAACAGAACATAAATGTTTAAAAAAGGTTCCAGGGATAATTTGGGAAATAGCCTGAGCTCAGTACTGGGCAAAATGGTACATAAGAATAGCCATACTGGGTCAGCCCAATGGTCCATCTAGTCCAGTACCGTGCTTCCAACAGTGGCCAATGGAGAAATTGTTGGAGACAACACTCCGTCACATCTTTGGGGTGACCACTGGGTTATTAAGGAGGGGGGGGGGGGGGGTCACACCTTCATTCCTCCAGTGGTCAGCTGGTTATATAGGACAACTTTTTCTAACTTGGCCTTGACTGAAACAGGTCTAGAATAAAAATGTACTTTGTTTCTGTCCTGGACCTTTTTTCTATTCTATTATTGCAGAAATCCACCTAAAAAAAGCCTCCAACATGCCCCTTAGCTAGCTGGACACAGCGACAAAGTCCTATTTCTGCCTTTTTGAAAACTGCGATTTGGAGGGGTAAACATCCAGCTGCCACTTTTGAGATATTTTTCTCTTTGGAAAATGAGCGCCATAGACTTAAGCTAGTATTCTATAATGGCAGTTATGCATGTAATTGCTGATATAGAACTTGCACTAATCCTGAATCATCCTGGTACCTCTTTAGTTGACCTTCTGACAATTACCCCTTACTACTACTACTTATCACTTCTATAGCGCTACAAGGCATACGCAGCGCTGTACACCATACATGAAAAGACAGTCTCTGCTCAAAGAGCTCACAATCTAAACAGGACAGGCAAAACAGACAGAACAACTAAGAGGTAAGGGAATTAAAGAGGTGGGGATAAAAGGGTACAGGGCAAGTGAGTAGTGGTTAGGAGTCCTTGCATATTTGTATAGGTTTCTGATAGCAGTCAATGTATCCAAGATGGTAGCACTGGCAAAGTATGAAGTGTGTCCAAAAAGTGCAAACATACATTTTATCTCTGTAATCAAATAGCAATCCATAAGAAATAGTTAAAGCTTAGCCCCCCAAAAAACTAAGAGGCTCTTTTACTAAAGTGTGATAATCAGCATATGAATTAGCATGTGATAACTGTTAGTGCACTGGCATGAAAGTTAGTGTGTATTATGCATGAACTAACTGCATAATTTATTATGAAGTGGGAAATGGGCAGGGAATGGGCGTGGACTGCCATGGCACGTAGCATACAGTACCCTACCCTGTGCTGTCAACAATGCAAACAGTGCAGATACACTTACCCCCAAATTCTATATATGGTGCCTTAAATTGTGCAGGCTAATTTGGCTGCATGGCCAAATTGTGTGCACAACTTAATTGATTAACAAGCCAATCAGTACTGATAATTGGTACTTAACAACCAATTAGCAGCAATAATTGGCTTTAATTAGAATTTACACACACAACTTTCTAGGCGTATTCTACAACGTGTCACAGACTCAGGGAAAAACGTGAGCTCTTGGGCCACTGCCAATGAACGGCAGCAGCAGGCAAACCTTCCTACCAGGACTGGACTAAACAGACAGGACTGGAACAGACTAGAAGTGTAATAAGCACACAGACAGGAACGAGGTACACAGGAACTGAGCATGACTAGGCAGGACTGGAACAGACTAGAAGTGCAATGAGCACACGGGCAGGAACAGGGTACTCAGGAACTGGGCTTGACTAGGCAGGACTAGAAGTACAAGAAGCACATAGACAGGAATGGGGTACACAGGAACTGAACTTGACTAGGCAGGACTGGAACAGACCAGGGGCGTATCTGCGTGGGGCCTCAGGGGCCTGGGCCCCCGCAGATTTCGCCCTGGACCCCCCTACCGCTGCCAACCCTCCCCCTCCGTTGCTCGCCTACCTTCGCTGGCGGGGGACCCAACCCCCGCCAGCCGAGGTCCGCGTCCTCCTGCCGCTGCCGGCTGCCTTTAAAGAATTCCGTCAGCTGGCGGGGGACCCCAACCCCCGCCAGCCAAGCCGAGGTCCTTTCATTTTTCCACTGAAGCTGGCGCCGGCGAAAGTTTCTTTTGAGTCTGACGTCACTGCACGTTGTACGTGCAGGACGTCAGACTCAGAAACAGCTTCATTCTGTTTCTGAGTCTGACGTCCTGCACGTACAACGTGCAGCGACGTCAGACTCAAAAGAAACTTTCGTCGGCGCCAGCTTCAGTGGAAAATTGAAAGGACCTCGGCTTGGCTGGCGGGGGTTGGGGGTCCCCCGCCAGCTGACGGAATTCTTTAAAGGCAGCCGGCAGCGGCAGGAGGACGCGGACCTCGGCTGGCGGGGGTTGGGGTCCCCCGCCAGCGAAGGTAGGCGAGCAACGGAGGGGGGAGGGTTGGCAATGGCAGCGGCTGGGGGGAGGGGGATCGGCAATGGTGGCGGCGGCGGCGGGGGGGGGGGCTATAATGTGCCCCCTCACTCTGGCCCTGGCCCCCCCTACCGCCGCAGTTCAGATACACCCCTGGAACAGACTAGAAGTGCAAGAAGCACACAGACAGGAATGGGGTACACAGGAACTGAGCATGACTAGGCAGGACTGGAACAGACTAGAAGTGCAAGAAGCACACAGGTGTACACAAGAGCAGAGCCAAGTAAACCTAGAGGAAGGGCACTGAAACAGGCTACAAGGCCGAACTGGATCCCAAGCACACCAGAGCTCTCTCATACGCTGCAAGGCTGAACTGGAAACCACGCACAACGGCAGAAGGCAAAAAGAGAAGGCAGAAGCAGGCTAGGCAGAACTCTAGGCAAGGCAGACTAGGGAGAACACTAGGCAAGGCAGACTAGGCAGAACTCTAGGCAAGACATCCTAAGCAGAACACAAGGCAAGGCAGAACACAAGGCTGGGCCACACGGCCACAAGGGTAGAGGGAAGCTACACAGAAGAGCAAGGCTGTTCCACACAGCCACTCAGAATCAAAGGACAGAACAAACAGATAATAACTAAGACAGAAGTGCTAACCCTAGCACATAGACAAACAGAAGAACCAAGGCAGAAGTGCCACACAGGCACACTAACTAACAAAAGAAACTAGGCAGAAGTGCCCACACTGGCACACAGGATAGAAAACTAGGCAGAAGTGCTACACAAGCACACTGACAAACCTGGAGACCTTTGGCATTGCAAAGGCCCTGAATGAATGTCCTCACTTTCCTTATGAGGGCCTTCAATGATGATGTCATGAATACAGGAAAGAGGCTTGAAACACAGAATACCAGAGTGCGGCTTGAATCCCACAGAACACCAGTGTGAGGCTTGAAACACAAAAGTGGTAGCAGAGGCAACAATGCAAGGAAAAAAACAGACTGGAGCCACCTCTGAAGCTGACCACCGGAAGACAAGGTGAGTCCGAAAGTGGAGTCATGACCACAGTTGTGACACAATGCAGTGCACATAAATTCTAAAGCATGCAGTTGAAAAGGGGGCATGGCCATGGGCAGGTTATGGGTGTTTCAAAAAACTATACTCACTATTATGGAATACACCCATTCTGTTCCTAACTTAGGCGCAAATATTTAGGCCTGGCTTTAGGTGGCTTAAATGGGTGTGCCTAAATTTTAGTCACAAGAATGGCACATAGGCATATTCTATAAACTATGCCTAACTTTAGGTGTAGTTTATAGAATCACACTAACCACGTGGTTTTCAGTGCTGATTTTTAAGGCATCATTTATAGAATTTGGCCCTTACTGTCTCCTAAATAAGAGGTGGTTAGAGTATCCATACTAACTGTCAACACACTGAGGACTAGATTCAATAAATGGCAACAAATTTGGGCACCGACAAAAATGCACACTGAGCGTTAGTCTATAAGTGATGCTCTGAGTTTGGCACTATTATAGAATAGCGCCTAATGCAGGGATCCGCGCCAAACTTTGGGCATGATGATTTATAGCAACTGAAACCCGTTATAAATGCTTGCACATAAGTTAGGCACGAATACCTCAATTCTATAGTACTGTGCAAATCATTAGTGAATGCCTTTGACCTGCCCATGTTCCTCCAATGACCATGCTCTCTTTCATTTACACATGTACATCCGAATTTGAGCTAATTACTGTTAATTAGTGGCTCATTACTCAATTTTGGGCACCTTATCGAGAATCTGAGGGTTAGGCTATTATTTTAGAAACATATTTATGTGTATTTAGTGGCATTCACAAGTGTATATCACATACATGTGTAAATACTATTTACATATAGAGATCCGCTCCCATGAAGAAATTTCACGGGAGTATAGTCTGGGCATAGTTTGGGTGGGATGAAAATCTACACATTGATTCCCCATTTTACAAACAGAATAAACATGTTCCACCTAGTTTTACACCAGCTTAAAGGCATACATAGGTTTTAAAGAAGTGCTAGTTTCAGCTAGGGCTTTTTATGAGAGATTAAAGGAGGCCTTTGCCTCCTTACCATGTAGTTTATTTCCTACTTTAAAATGAAATCAAGTTAAAATTTGTGGCCTAATTAATTGGTGGCACTTACACATGTAGGTTTGTAAAATGAGGTAGCTAAATGTGGAAGTGGTGCCACTTACATGTGGAAATTGTAAAATCAAGAGAAAAAGCAGCGAGGCACAAAAGGCGATTCTAAATCAAGCACGTTTTTATTGAAAAGTCTCAATTCCACTTGTTGAGAGGATTCAACACGGCCGTGTTTCAGCAACAATGCCTGCGTCAGGAGTCTTTCAACATTTCAGTAAAACCGGACTATGAGCAAATTTGGCAAGTGTCAACGTTGAAGATAGGAAACTCAAAACCTGCAAAACCTCAATCAAAAACATGGTGCAGTGCCATAAAAGCCATCAGCATAGCCTGGGACTTGGGCACCTCAATCCTGATTTCTACATTCTCTTTAAAATGGGGCTCTGAATTCATAGTGGAGGAGTGGCCTAGTGGTTAGGGTGGTGGACTTTGGTCTTGGGGAACTGAGGCACTGAGTTCAATTCCCACTTCAGGCACAGGCAGCTCCTTGTGACTCTGGGCAAGTCACTTAACCCTCCATTGCCCCAGGTACAAATAAGTACCTGTATACAATATGTAAGCCACATTGAACCTGCCATGAGGGGAAAAGCACAGGATACAAAATAGTAAGTACATTTTTCTATGTGGTACTATATGGAAACATACTGGGAATGCACTCAACAACTTACACATATGATTTGCACTTCCTGCAGGGTAAATGTAAAACTTTACTATACTTTATTAAAAGGGGTCCCAAAATATTAGGCAAAAGTATTACAGTGATTTTTACATAACTGTCTGTTGGCATAACTTATTTCTGGGGATTCTTCCCTTCCAGAATTATAGGAAATTAAATCAGTTGGTAGAAAATGTTCTATATCAAAATTGTTCAAGCAAATGAACTCACTCCATTTTTGTAGATCATGATTATTATATGTTTGTTAAATAATTGCCTGATTCTTAAATCTAATCTTGGGCAAGTCACTGCACCCTCCTTTGCCTTAGGTACAGAGGCCAATTTACTGGGTTGAACAAAAAAACCCCCCACATTTCTGCACTATTTTGCAGCAGAAAAATAATTCCTGCAGGATTCACCAAATTCCGGTACCTGAGAACTGCAGTTTATCAAATCCTGTGGTAATATCTTTGTTTTCCTTTGGCTGGGAACTTTATTCCCACCTGCAGAAAATCTATATAGCCACTTTTCATTGTGGATCACCATGTTTTGAAGTGGCTGGCACGTGAAAAGTTTTTTTTTTCTGCCCACATTTTAAAATTCATGGAGGTTCTATGGTACCCCTCTTGCACCCCAGTCACCCAGAAAGCACTCATTGTCTAGTTTCATTTCAGGCCAATCCTCTTTCCCATGGTCATGTCCCCTTCAAAAAAAAAAATGAAGTTACCCCATGCAACCCACCTTCACCCAAGCTTACCTTCTAAGATCCCTGGGTTAGAGAATAGGCAGGAATGAACACAATTTTCCAAAATGGCACTGGTCAACCATAACTACCATTTTGTTCTTCAGCTGTGAAGTGGCTCTGGCTGTGTGAGTGGAAATCATTCCAGCACCCACTGGACCCTAGGCATTGAAGGCAGGCTTGGGATAGGTTGGAGGAGTAGGGGTCAAGGTGCATGGGGGTAAATTTCTTGACAGGAAATGGGGCCTTGAAAAGATGGCAGACCTGTGATGAGATTGAACTATAAGTCCTTTAGAGGCAGACAGTGATGTTGGGAGGGGAGTCACTTACTACCTACCAGCCCCTTTAAAATATGACTGCCTAGGAACATTGGATTACATAATGGGTGCTGATGCTCCTCTGAAACGGTGCCATTAACTTTCTTAGAATAACACAGACTTTAAAGTTTATCTTAGATATATTATTTGATCTATATATTTATTTATTGGGATTTATTAACCACCTTTATAAAGATATTCACCCAAGGTGGTGTACAGCAGGTACAGCTTGACATAAAACTTACAATTTTGTCAACAGCCTAACAAATGATTCTATAATAGGCAACATGAAAGAATATTCATATAACATAGATATGGCTTAATGTCCGCGTAATACATATTCTGCTAGTCTGCATGCATTTCCATATAAAGGAGCTCATTATCATTTTTCTTGCACCAGGTCTGATTGAAACTGTGTTATGGCCAAATAATGTGCATTATAACTTAATAATAACTATTAATTGGCCTTTAATGTATGCCATTGCCATAATTCAGTTTATTAATTAGACAAATACCTACTACACTTGAATGTAACTTGCTTTGAGTTATCATTGCAAAGGAATGAGGTAAATAAATATAAATAAAAATAACAAATAAATGCTGATCATGCTTGTCCTAATTAGCTGTGTTGCTTTTAATGTGATGCTTCACTCAGTCCACAATTCAGGCCAAAATTCAGAGGCAAAGTTTATTTTGGTCTTCTGAACTGAAAGCATATCTGATATGCTCTTTTATGGAGTGTCATCCCCTGGGCATGCTGCTATAAAAACGAACCCTCTAGCTGCACCAGGCCTTAGCTGAGCTGCAAAACCTGCTTGTTTTACACAGAAAGAAAGGCAGAACCTGCTTACATGTTTGCCATAAATATTACCGACTACCCCAAGGAAAGTCAATGTTATGAGTCTGGCCCACTGTTTCAAATAGCAACATAGTTTTAAGAATCGGGAATTCCTTAGAGACTGAATGGCAGGGTGTGGGCAGAAAATGCAAGCGCGTTGTGGAAATTTTAGGGCTGGATCAAGGGAGAGCTAGAGCAAATCCCACTGCCAGTGATGGAAAGATTTGAGCTGCACATGTGATTTGCAGATTTAATGGAAAAAGAAAAGGGCCTCTCACTCTTTCTCCCCGTAGACGAGAGCAAATTCTACTGCTCTGTTACCTGACAAGAAGAATACAATTAAACAGAACTGGAACTTTATGGGGACTCATCGATTGTTGCTGTGAATTATCTTATCCGTAGAAAAGTTTTATCAGGAGCAGGTTTATCAGGGGTTATTTATAGGAACCTCAGTGCTGTGCTGGCTGAATACCCCTGTGCTTAAATTAAAGCAATGTATACAGCAACTCCATTAATCATAACCCAAGTATCTGATAATGTAATATACGGGCTCTGCTTCTGGTGCATCTATTTACAGCTGCACTGTCTTCAGTGCGGAAATTATAAGCTGAAGCTTGCTGAAAAAAAAATGCTGTCGGATGTAATAAAGCAAGAATCTAGTTTTTTCTTTTGTTACTTTTATATTCTTCAGTTGACTAGAATATTTTTCTTTGTCCCTCTCTGTACAGAAGGGAGACAATGTGTTCTTTTGACCTTTCATTGTTTTGCAATTTGCTTTCATTGCCTTTAATTATGGTTAATTCCTCTCCAGAGTGATGCCATTTGTACTACAGTTACCGTGTGCCTTTTCTCTCTTTTTTTTCTTACTCTCTTTCTCCCCCTTTCCCCTCTTTTTCACTTCTACTTACGCAAACGGGTCACTGGGATCGGCCCTCTGGAGCTCAGGAGGAATTGGAATTCGTTTGTAGTACATTTCCCAGTCAAAGGCTCCCCGCATGGCATCTCCTGCTTGTGCTTCGTACCCAAAGTGATTGTGGTCAATGACATCGATCATGGGACATACAATTGTTTTGTGGTTTAGGGCAATCTGGTCTGAAAGATGAAAGCACAAAATAGGAGAAGACACATTTAGTCAGACCATCCATCATATTACAGAAAAGTGAATCCTGCAGGTCTCCAAGGAGCATGAAGACTTTATTCTCCAAAGCTTCTTGCTATCTGTATCAGCATCACACCACTATCTAAAACTTAACTTTGTGCAGCTGGGCAATGATTAGAAACATTTACAGCTTTCTTTAAGGAAGTCACAGTGTAGCGAGACCCACGAAGGCCCCATCATCTATATCTCTGTCATTCCCTTGCTGCAAGCTGTCCCCAATCTGTCAGCCAGAGACACAGTCAGCAGAGTTGGAAAGAATTGAATTAGTCCTTCCTTTGGCTTAGTGAGCCAGAGGACAATCTCATATTTATGCATCTTTAAATTCTGAACATTTGACAAGTGGCTAAATTTCTGCTCCTTGTGCAATGTAGCATATATTGGCCACCGCAGCAGAAAGATTTAATAAATCAGGACCCTGGTTTCTTGGTTCAGATGAGAAATACAGGCTTTGGCTTTACTGGTGGATGCAATTATTTTACATTTATTGACAAGATGTAAATGATCGATAGGCACACAAAATTTAATTGCCAAACTATGGGAATCTTTTACTAAAGCTTAGCTCGAGTTATCTGCAGCAGGGCCCATAGAAATAAAATGGGCCCTGCTGCAGATAACTCGAGCTAAACTTTAGTTAAAAAAAAGACCCCTTTGAAAGTACATGTGGGGGTGTGGGGAGGGGATGCTAATACTTGTGCTTAAAGCAATGAATCAGGAGAAATTCTAGGATTCACCTATAAATCTCCATTACCTCTGACAATCTGTGTTACTGCAATAATGCACAGGGTTGACCAACGCATGCTATTTGCCAATAACATGTATTAATTGGTGGTAACTTTGTTTTATTCAGTAGGAATGAAGAACTAATACACATATTAGGTGTGACAAATACACTCAAAGCAGGTCCTTATTAAAAAACAAGTAAAAAAGGCCCGTTTCCTCGGATTGTGTATGTTTGAGAGAGTGTGTGTGAGAGTGACTGTGTGAGAGAGAGAGTGAATGTGCGAGTGTGTGTGTGTGTGTGACAGAGAGAGAGTGAGACTGGGTGCGAGTGCGTCTATGAGAGAGAGAGTGTGTGTGTGAGAATGAGAATGTGTGCCAGGGGCCCCCTCCCCCTCCCTTCCTCCCCCTTCCCTTCCCCCTCCTTCCCTTCCTCCCAGTTCCAGGGTCGTTTCCTCCCTCTCTTCCTCGACTTTCAGGGTCGTTCCCTTCCTCCCTTCCTCCGACTTTCAGGGTCGTCCCGCCTCCCTCTGAGTTTCAGGGTCCCTCCCTCCCAGTTTCAGGGTCCCTCCCTCCCAAGGAGTCGTGGTGGCTGCACACACACCCTCCCATGGGGCTCGGAGGGGCAGCTGCGGCCGTCACCTGCTTTCCTCCTCTGCAGTGCTGCTCTGACTCCTGAGGTCCCTCCTCCCCCGCGCCCAGCGCGGGAACGCAAGAGCGCATCCGCGCGCCGGCTTGACACAGCAGCATGCTCTGCATGGCTCTGCCCCCTCCGCTCATGCCCAAGGAGGGCTCAGACCTTTCTTTCTCTGCCATTGGTCACGACGCTGTCAGCTACTCCGCCCCTCAACGCTTCTGTTTCTCTTTCAAGCTCCGCCTCCACCCCTGTGCCCTGCCCCTTTTGCCCCTCCTCTTCCGGCTCTGGCATTCTACGTGATGTCAGCCTGGGCTACAGAGCCTAGCAGACCAACTCCGAAGAAGCCATGGACACAGGCAGCAAGACGCACAGAACGTTGGAGGTGAGAATTATTATATAGGATAGAATAATGCAGCTTGCGCAAGTCACACTATTGAAGGAAAGTTACTCACATCTCCAGCTTAGTTTAAACACTAGGGCTAATGATAGTAGAAGCAATAGTGCAGAAACTTCATGTGAAGGTAAAACTCCTTTTGCAGTTATAGGCTATAGTGAACTTGTTCATGGACCCAATGCCACAGGTCTTAGTTACAGAAACTAATGAAAACATTAACTATTGCTAAATTAATTCTTGAAGATTAAAAGCATGAGTATAATTTATATGCTTACTTTGGAGGAAGGGGCAAAGAGTAAGGCGGTGATACTGGTAGTGAAGGAGGGGGGACAATTCAGCATTAGCATCTGTAACATTTAGGGGTTCGTAACCCTCCCACCCTGTTCCTACTCCAAACTATATCTATGATTAAAAAGAGCTATTGTTCTGCTATTTTTATGCCACTAATCCCTCATTTTTATCTAGAGGTTACTCAAAGAGAAATATCAAACTTTGAAAGACAACTGATGCAAATTTATGGTTTCATGCCAAATCAAAGAAAAGAATAATGAGAACAACTGAGAAATGATACAGAAGAGAGAAAAGAGAAAAACAACATTTCAAGATGAATGGCAGAAAAAAGATACCAGAACAGCCTGGGTGCACCAGAAGAAAACATAATTTCAAGCCAGTCAGACAGTTGGTGATGCCAGAAAGCACCTTCCACAATAGGCAGTGACGCATCGCACCTCAGGCATTATTATTATTATTATTACATTTGTACCCCGCGCTTTCCCACATAATGCAGGCTCAATGCGGCTTACATAGTAATTTGAAATACAAAGTTAATAGAATTTTAATAAAACAGTAGTAAAACTGTAGTAAAAAGTAGTAAAACTGTAGTAAAAAGTAGGCATCACTTCGAACTTTATCAAGGTTCGATCCCTCAGAAGAAGAAGGTCCCACATTCTAGTACCTAATAAGGTCTCTTATCCTCTGAACTTGAATACAGCTACTGAAACATCGAAATCCACCCTACACACTCTAAACATCATTAGTATCTGCAGTTCAGAGATTCAGTCCACCTAGAAGGCTATATTAGACCTTCCTTTACCACTACATTGCAACAAACCAATCAGAAGTTGTGCCGAGCGGTTGATATTTTATTTATTTATTTTGTTGCATTTGTATCCCACATTATCCCACCTCTTTGCAGTCTCAATATGGCTCACAATATATCATGGATAGTGGAAATGATAGGAGAATTGACATTTAGTGTTACAGAAGTATTTTGGGGGGCATGGTAATGGAAAACATGATAATGATATAATGTAAGGCATTCTTAACATTATTAGATATATGTGGGGATTTCACATGTTTTGGTCTTTGTGGTATGTCTTGTCGAAGAGATGGGTCTTCAGCAGTTTGCGGAAGTTGGTCAGTTCATAGGTCGCTTTTACGTTGCGTGGCATTAGTTTATATTTTAGGCCTTTGCAGTTGGGGAAATGAAGATTAAGGAATGTGCGAGATGATCTTTTGGCATTCCTGGGTGGTAGGTCAATCAGGTCAGACATGTAAGCTGGGGCCTCACCGTGGATGATTTTATGTTCTAGGGTACATACTTTGAACGTGATGCGTTCTTTGAGTGGTAACCAGTGTAGCTTCTCTCGTAGGGGCTTTGCACTTTTGTATTTTGTTATTCCAAATATGAGTCTGGCTGCTGTGTTCTGGGCTGTCTGGAGTTTTTTGAGTATTTGCTCTTTGCAGCCAGCGTAGAGTGAGTTGCAGTAGTCTAGGTGACTGAGTACTAATGATTGTACCAGATTCCGGAAAACGGGTCTTGGGAAGAATGGTTTTACTCTTTTTAATTTCCACATTGAATGGAACATCTTTTTGGTTTCTTTTTTTTGTTACATTTGTACCCCGCACTTTCCCACTCATGGCAGGCTCAATGCGGTGGGCAATGGAGGGTTAAGTGACTTGCCCAGAGTCATAAGGAGCTGCCTGTGCCGGGAATCGAACTCAGTTCCTCAGTTCCCCAGGACCAAAGTCCACCACCCTAACCACTAGGCCACTCCTCCATGTGATTTTCACGTGATTCTCAAGTGTTAGGTGCCGGTCAACAGTGACTCCAAGAATTTTCAGGGTTTCCGAAATTGGTAGATTTAGTTTTGGGGTGTTGATGGTGGTAAATTTGCTCATTTTGTGTTGGGAGGTGAGTATTAGGCATTGGGTTTTTTCTGCATTGAGTTTTAACTGAAAGGCATCTGCCCAGGAGTGCATGATATGTAGACTTTGGTTGATTTCATTGGAAATTTCTTTTAGGTCTTGTTTGAATGGGATGTAAATCGTTACATCATCAGCGTAAATGTATGGGTTGAGGTTTTGCTTTGATAGTAGTTTGGCCAAGGGTGTCATCATTAGGTTGAATATAGTCGGTGAGAGGGGAGATCCCTGTGGAACTCCACATTCAGTGTCCATGTGACTGATGTCGTCGAATTTGATGTCACTTGATATGAGAGTGTAGTTAGGAATCCTTTAAACCAATTAAGAACGTTGCCTCCGATACCGAAGTATTCAAGGATGTGTAGTAGGATTCCATGATCAACCAGGCACTTGACATGTCGAATTGTAGAAGTAATATATTCTTGCCGGTTGCAATCGTTTGTTTGAATTTATTCATGAGCGTAACTAGTACTGTTTCGGTACTGTGATTATATCACCCCCCGCTCCAGTTTGAATCTGCCTACAACTGCTGAGGCTTGCTTCCCTTTCTGCATGACTTTGGCATCATTTTTGGAAGGTCTCTGAATCAGGTTTGTTAGTCAATACCCTTCGTGAGTAACTTCGAGAGTACCTTGACAAACACATTCCACTGACCTAAGAACTAACAGCCAACAATAATGGAATACCAAAGCGCATCATTTCCTGCTACTTGGACTTGCACAGATGTCAGTGAGTTTACTATTTGTTAACTCATTTATGTATAATTAGTTTATCTCATACCCTTCTATGTTCTCATTATTTGACTCCTCGCTCTAATTCAGGTCTTTTTAATGCTGTAGTCTGACACAGACAGTATTTCTTACCATTCCTTGTCTGTTTTGGTTTGCAAGAACTGATAGATACATTCTAACATCACTAGGAATCAAAATTGTTTCTTCACCATCTTTACCTCATATTACATTATGTGCAATTATCAAAGAAACAAATAAATAAAATCACTTTTCTCAGTGCTGTATAATGAGATTGCTACAAATCTTGTTATACTTTTTACTTTACCTACTCTATCAAGACACAGAAGTCATTACACCAATGCTTTTGAATTCATCTATAATAACCCTATGATATACTCCCCTAGGCACAGATACCAATATAATCCTTTTACTTTAGAATCTCAATACCTGGTTCATATTGCTCCAAACATCACATTTCCCACTAAGTATCATAACAAAAAACTTTGAAAAACCTCATACAACAAACGCATTGTCAATTACTGATAAACATTCCTACCTATCCCTGCCCATAGGTAGGGTTACCATATGGCTCCAGAAAAAGGAGGACAGATTGAGCCAGTCTGGGTTTTACTTCCATTGCTTTCAATGGAAGCAAAACCCGGACTGGACATAGGTTATATTAATGCTAGCTCAGTTGTCAACAAAACCAAAATCATTAAAGGAGAAAGAGGGTGCAGATGCTGGGCTAGAAGAGTTGGAAGGAGGGAGACACTGGGATGGTGGAATCATACGAGAGAGGCCAAGAGGGGTGGTAAGGAAATGAACATGAGGAGGATATGATTACAGAGGGTAGAAATATGATAATGGGGTGTAGATTCAAGATGGAAGGCTAGGGAAGGAGTGAGATGGGGAATAGGAGAGCTAGTGGGTGAAAGAGGGAGATGGAAATCTGATAGGTATCTGAAAAGTAAAAAGAAGGAAAGGGGTTAGAGAATGAAATCTGAGTGGACAGAGAGCAGGAAAGAAAAAAGATAGGAAAGAGCTAAAATGAAGGATCAGTATGTCAGATGGAAAGTGTAGCAATGAGAGTGGAGAAAAGACAAATGAACAGCAGCTGCTTGAAGGAGAATTAACAGAAAGACAGGAAAATGGAAAAGAGAAACTGGAACCAACATGATGGAAAAATAAAATGACCAGACAACAAAGGTATTTTGAATGTATTAACTGAAATATGTTAGCTTGAGAAATGTGCATTAGAGAGCTGAACAGGGATAGCGGGATTCCTGCGGATACTGTGGGGGTCCCACAGGGATCACCTTCAGGACCGTGGGGATCCTTTGGGGATGGACCAAGGTCCACGGGGATCCTGCGGGGATGGACCCAGGTCCTGCGGGGTTCCTACAGAACATAAAACAGAGCTTTGTTTTCCCTCCATACCTCAGATCACCCTGGTGGTCTAGAGGCTTGCTTCGGGGCAGAAAAGGTCCCCATGCTTTCCTGCCCATTACCACTGACCCTTTTGCCGCTGACACTTGTTTAAAAATTGGCGGCCATTTTAAACAAGCGGCGGCAGCGAGAGGACCAGTGGCAGAAGGCAGGAAAGCATGGGGACCATTCCTGCCCTGAAGCAAGCAGCAAAAAAAAAGCACAAAAGGGCCTCAAGAACTGGAACAATGATACAATCTTTAATAAAAGAGAACCCGACACAGGCCGTGTTTTGGCACTCCAACGCGCCTGCCTCAGGGGTCTAACTGCAATCAGTCCTCACAAGTTTTTAAAGCCCTTTTGTGCTTTTTTTGCTGCTTGACTTTGTGTACTTTTGGACCCTCTCTTTGATTGCTCTCTGCCCTGAAGCAAGCCACTAGACCACCAAGGTGATGTGAGGTATGTGTGGAGAGGACATCCAGGACTGGAGGAGAGGTAGATGGATGGTGTGTGTGTGTGTGTGTGTGTGGGAGGGAGGGAATTGAAGATGGTTAGGGTAGTCTCTGTTTCCCTTCCTTGCATAGCCATCATCGCCATACACTCAAAAGAAAATAAACAAATCTATTTATTTATTTGTTGCATTTGTATCCCACATTTTCCCACCTATTTGCAGGCTCAATGTGGCTTACATAGTACCGTGAGGCGATCGCCTTTCCGGTATGACAAATACAGAGTGATATTATCCTATATAATAAAAAGCACCTCCAACGTTCTGAAGTTGACTCCGTGGCACTGTGGCAGTGTAGGGTTCGTAAGTCTGTAGTTCACTGTTTCATTGGCTCTCACTGTCCCACAACGTCACAAGACAGAGGAGCCAATGAACGGTCTGAAACAAACCCGCCTGCCTTGAAAACATTAGCTAAAGTTGTTCCAGTTGGATAGACAGTGCCTTCCTCGACAGTTCCCAGCTCCCGCGCCTCCCGCCCTCGCAGAACGAAAGGGAGAATGGCAGAAACCGCTCCAGCGGCAGCAGCATCAGCCACTGCACCAATGGCGGCTCCAGGCGCGGCCAAGAAAAAGGTGAAGAAGCCGGCTGAAGCGGTGAAAGCGCGCATCATCGGGCCCAAGCGTCTCCGAGCTCATCGTGAAGGCTGTGTCAGCTTCAAAGGAGCGCAATGGCATGTCCCTGGCTGCCCTGAAGAAGGCTCTGGCATCGTCGGGCTACGACGTGAAGAAGAAACCGGCCATGAAGAACCCGAAAGGCGGCATCGGCGGGAGTGACAAAGAGTCCAAAGAGAGCCAAGAAACCGTCAGCAGCCGATACCAAGATGGTAGCCAAGAGCCCCCAAAACCCGAAAGCGGTTAAACCCAAGAAAGCAGCTAAGAGCCCGGCTAAAGCTAAAGCAGAGAAACCGAAGGTGAAGAAAAGCCCAGCAAAGGCTGCCAAACCCAAAGCCAAAAAGGGCGCAAATGGGGGCGCCTAAGGAAAAGTGAAGCTGTGCGTCTTGCTTGATTCTCTTAAAAACCCAAAGGCTATTTTCTGAGCCACCGCCACACAGATCAAAGAAAGAGTAAGATGAGTTTGGTTCTTATTAAATGACTTGAAAAGCCTGCTTCTGCCCAGGGGGGGGGGTCCTCAGACCAGAGGGGGTCCTGAGACAGGAGGGGGAAGGGGTCCTGATACCATAGGGGGGAGGGGGTCCTCAGCACTCAGAGGGGGGAGGGCCTGAGACCAGAGGGGGGGGGGGTATCTGTCACACATACACTCTCTGTATCACACACACTCTCTCTCTCACACACTCAGTGTCTTTCTCTCACTCACACACACTGTCTCTCACTGTATCACATTCACTCTCTATGTTTCACACTGTCACTCTCACACACTCTCTCGGTCTCACAGAGAGTCTGTGTATCGCACGCATACTCTCTCACACTCTCTCGGTCTCACACACTGTATCTGTGTGAAACACACTCTCTCACACTCACTGTGTCTCACATACGCACTTGCACACACTCTCATTCTCACACACACACACACACACACTCTCTCTCTCATAGACAAACTTGTACCCAGACTCACTCTCTCTCTGTCACACACACACACTCACACATTCTCTCTCTCTCTCACACAGTCACTCTCACACACACTCTCTCAAACATACACACTCCGAGGAAAACCTTGCTAGCGCCCGTTTCATTTGTGTTAGAAACGGGCCTTTTTTATTAGTGGTATAATAAAGTGCATGTGTAACAGACACATAAGGGAATAGAAAGGAGGAAGCGTTATGTCCAGTTCAAGTATTAGTATCGTTGTGTTGCAGGATTCAGGCATTTAAGTTGGATCGTTAGGTTATGCCTTTTTGAACAAGTCAGTCTTTAGTGATTTCCGGAAGTTTGGTAGATCATACGTTGTTTTCGCGGCGTTTGGTAGTGCGTTCCAAAGTTGCGTGCTTATATAGGAGAAGCTGGATGCATAGGTTGATTTGTATTTGAGTCCTTTGGAGCTTGGGTGGTGAAGGTTTAGGTATGAGCGTGTTGATCTTGTTGTGTTTCTGGTTGGTAGGCCTATGAGGTTTAACATGTATCCCGGGGCTTCGCCGTAGATGATTTTATGAACCAGAGTGTAGATTTTGAACGCAATATGTTCCTTGATTGGGAGCAAATGCAGTTTTTCTCGTAGGGGTTTGGTGCTTTCAAATCTGGTTTTACCAAATATAAGCCTGGCTGCAGTGTTTTGAACAGTTTGGAGTTTTTTAATGATTATTTCTTTGCATACCGCATAGATTCCATTACAGTAGTCTAGGTAGCTCAGTACCATTGATTGTACCAAGTTGCAAAATATTTCCCTTGGGAAGAAAGGTTTTACTCGTTTGAGTTTCCACATTGAGTGGAACATTTTCTTTGTTACAGATTTCGCTTGGCTTTCTAGCGTGAGGTTTCGATCTATTGTGACTCCGAGAATTTTCAGGCTGTCTGAAACAGGAAGGGTGTAGTCTGGGGTGCTTATGTTAGTGGGTTTATTCATGTTGTATTGGGATGAGAGGATGAGGCAGTGTGTTTTTTCTGCGTTGAGTTTTAGTTGAAATGCATTCGCCCATGAGTTTATAATGTTCAAGCTGAGTTTGATTTCATTGTTGATTTCTGTTACATCATGTTTGTAAGGGATGTATATCGTGACATAGTCCGCTTAAATGTACGGGTTAAGGCAGTGGTGTGCTGGAGCCAGCTCGCACCGGCTCGCAAGAGCCGGTTGTTAAATTTATTGGCATCTTGCGAGTCAGTTGTTGCAAGCCGGCTTGACTCTCCTCCCCCCACCCTGTGAGCTGCAGGCTCCCCCACTCCGCAGGTCGTCCATCATCTCCTGTGTGCCCTCAGCTCCCCGATAGCCCTCATTTCCTTCCTGCCTCCGCCCTGCCTTTAAATATTGTATTTTTCCTCGAGTAGTGGCGCCGGCATTTAAGGCAGCAGGCTTGGCTCCAGCCTTCCCTCGCATGGTTCCGCCCTTGCGGAAACAGGAAATACATCAGAAGACGGGTTAGATTCCCACAGGGACAGGAGGGGACGGGTGGGGATTTCTGACCCCATGCAACTCTCTAATGTGCATAGCGAATGTCATTTTATTATGTTCAGTAGAAAAAGAAAACATTTCTGATTTTATTTCTCCACTGTAGAAGTACATGCTGAAGTTCCAATTCAATTTTTGTCTACATATATTTATTTCTAATTTGTGATCCATTGTTCTGTATTTGGTGAGAGTTTGTCAGTGTGATTGTAATAGTAGGTGGGAAGATTGGAGGGGAGGCAGTGAAAAGAGGGAATGTGTGTGTGTGTGTGTGTGGGGGGGGGGCTTCTTTATTTTCTGCCCTCGGCCCTAGCATGTCTAACACTAGTCCTGACCCTTGCTGTATGTAGCTGGTGGGGATCCCCAAGCTACATGAGCTGTGGACCTCCTCTGAAGGCAACCAAAAATCCCTTCTACTAAGCTTGGCAGAAGGCAGCAACATCCTTGTGCCAGCTTTGGTCACTCAAGGAGTTGTTGCTACTGCTGCCTGCCAAGCTTGGTAAAAGGGATATCTGGCTGTCTTCGGAGGAAGTTTTCAGGTGACAGAGCTTGTGAATCTTTATGAACTAAAGTTGGGAGGTGCCAGAGAGGGGTGGAGAGTGGGGGGAGAAAGGGGCGGGGCAGAGAGAAAATTAATTTTGTGTCAACCCACTTTGGGCTCAGATCCACCAAAAATTGGCTATTTGGCTACGCCACTGACACACACACACACACACACACACACACACACACACAGACACACACACACACACACACACACACACAAGGAGTGACACAGGCTGCATATATTGCAGCAGAACATGTTTATCCACTCCTAGCCTAGCTGAGATAACATTTAATCACCTCTCTGACCTCATGTGCAACTTTCTTTAAATTAGTCACCTTATTTTCTAACTCTTTGCTTATACCCTACGCTGTCTATTAAAATGTTCTGTTACATATTGTGTTGACATTGTAAGTAGTATATTATGCCATACTTTGTATTGTTATTTGAATATTTTTACTGCTGTAATTGTCTATTGCTTATGTTTGATTTACTGTTACTGTACACTACCTCAAGTGAATTTTTTCAAAAAGGCAGTAAATAAATCCTAATAAATAAATAAATATAAATAAATAAATAAATAAAATAAAATAAATAAATAAATGTAGAAGACAGAAAAGAATTTGGATGAAAAACAAATCCAATGAACAATGGACACATAGGAATTGATTATGAAAGCAAAAACCACTTACTATTCAAAACTTACAGGTGAAAAAAACAGTCAATTCATATAAAAACTTTACACACTGGTACATAAGCTATTGAATGCTTAACCTGTAATGATTACAAATGAACCCATTCCAAAAGCTGATCAATTGGCATCATATTTCAAGCAGAAAATAACTAAAATCAGACAAGAATTAAATAACTCCCTAACATCAATAGATCATTTTCTTAATCTATATGATCCTTCACCAATATGCTCCCAAGCAGACAGAATCTGGTTGGCTTTTCCCCCACTTACAAATGCACTCTTCAAAAATACGCTAAATCACAATGCCTACTTGATAACTGCTCTAGTTACCTTCTCAAATCAGCCCCTAATTTACTTATAAGCTATTTGCACTCAAACATAACTTTAATGCTACCTCAGGGCCTATTCCCTCCCCCCTCAAAATGGCAACATTATTATGACTCCCATACCGAAGAATACCCAAACCAGCTTAAGTGTAGTCTCTAACTACAGACCAGATCAACAAAGCATTGTTTTTCATCCTCACGAAGTTGAGGCTGCAGTACAAAGAGCCAGAACAAAGGACACCACTTTAACAGCGTGGTTTAAACTTAATGCAGAAGAGAATCCTCCAAAGACCGTTTTGTACGTAGATATTCCTATGTACTATACTTTTGACAAAACAGAAGTACTTCCAATCTCTGGATAGTATGTGATTGGTGATGCATTTCAAAGCTGTTTAATTGCCATGCAGCTTTGGGAGCACTAACATATCTAGAGTCAGTAAACTTTTAATTTCATCATGTTGTAAAGTTTGGTGCTCTGTAATAACCACATTGGCACAATCGTGTCTTTTATAGACATATTTAAAGAAGTACTTGACACTTTTAATAGATGCACATACTTCCACATTTATATGGGAATTGTACTTTAAAAGTAAGAAAGGGTTATAAGAGACTACCCAAGTGTTATTAATGAATTTTTCATTTAAGAGTGTACCTACGCCATTATCCCTTCTGCGGTATTTAGGATATCCGTCACAGTTCTCAATAGTTTCATTTTGGAAGAGTTTTGGAAACTGTTTAGAGCATTTCCCATTAAGCATGCAGGGAAAATGTAAGTTATGGTCACTGCATGGGCCATGTATCATATGTTCAGCAACTATTCCATGCAGACGTAGAAAGTTGTTTATTTCAGGAATTTCAGTGCATACAATTTGGTCAATTATTTCCTTTCTTTTCGGCTTATGTTCCTCTTTCAAGATAATTAATATATGAGCGTTAGGTAAACCACGCTTTTGAAATTCAATTTTTGCAAGAGGCACACCAAGTATGTGTTTTTTGCATATATCATGTAGTAACTCTTTTAGTTTTAAATGAAACACCCTTGCCAATAAGTCAGGTTGAAACTCTGGTGCCTGACCTTTTTTTTAGATTTTGAGTAATTTCTTTCCATCTTGGGTTGCAGGTCATAGTAATGAACAGATCTGGCTTGCCATATTTACGAACTATTGTCATTGTATCCTGATAATTTTGATGCATATTTCTTGGGCTGCTGGCAAATGATGATGGTAAAATAAATGCCTGGTCAGGTGTAATTCCTCCATTTGCAGCTTCACTTGCAAGGTGGTCCATTAACCTGGAGTATAATTTAGTCTGTTTGCCTCAGTTTTAATATATGCATCATTGTTGCGTTAGTTTTCCTGCACTAAGAAAAAGATTGAATTAATCTCTTATTGCCAAACGGTACCCATAGTACTGCATTTGCGTAACTCTTACTCTTGTGATCTTTGCTTTGCGACGCAGTTGCATTATACATTTTGGTTGTTTAGGCAAAGGAATATGTATCCCCCAGCTCTGATCTTCATATGGAAAGAGTAATGGATATACCATTGGTTCTAGATTGGGGTCCAACACACTCTCAGTTTTGTTCTCTTCATTTGGCTTGTTTCGGCAGTGTATTATTAGATCTCTATGTAAGGGTGGTTCACCATCTGTATTTTGAAAAATGAAAGCCACCTCATTGGCTCTAGGGGCATTATATCGTCTTGGATCATTTTTGCGATCTTGAACAATGGCCATTGAAACTATTGAAGGTTCTGTTCTTCATCGTTGAGCTTCACATATGCATTCATTTTCTAATTCGTACAGCATCTTGCATGTGTCTGCAAATGGATTTTCCCGTGCCATAAAATCGCTTAATTGTCTCATTAATGTATGGTTGATGTGTGCATTCGGCGAGATTTGTAGTCTCTGAACAGTTGCTTCATCTGGATCAAGAATATATAATTGTGCAAATTGTCTGATTGTCATTTGGAGGATGTAGTGCTGCTGTTCTATTAATTTGAAAACAATAAGGGCCATATCCGGGTGGTGTAGGGTTACCATAGGGTTACCATACATCCGGATTTACTCGGACATGTCCTCTTTTTGAGGACATGTCCGGGCGTCCGGACGGATTTGGCCAGCCTGCCCGTTTGTCCTTCCCTTCTCTGTGTTCTGCCTTCTTCTGACGTCATTTCCTTGATGTCAGAAGAAGGCGGAACACAGCGAAGGGAAGGCTAGAGACGTCGGGAGCGCGAGCGCCGCCTCCTTCACTGACACTGCGCTGCTGGATCGCCACTGAGGTAAATTTAAAAAGAAAAAAAGAAAAGGGATGTTGGGGGGAGAGAAGAGGGCGGGCAGTTGAACAATGGGAGCGGGAGGGCAGGGGAGAGATGAGAGCATGGATGCGAGTGGGGAGGGGAGAAGAGGGTGGGCCAGGCCAGGCCAACTGGGACATGATGGGACATGGGAGCGAGAGGAGAGAGAGGAGCATAGATGCGAGGGAGGGGGGTCATGGAAGGGAGAGAGGGGAATTGCTGGATAGGGATCAATGGAGGGTGACAGAGGAGCATGGATGGGAGGGGCAGGGCTCAGGGAGAGAGGGGAATTGCTGGAAAAGGATGAATGGAGGGGGCAGGGGACAGAGGAGCATGGATGGGCATGGATTGGGAGGGCAGGGCTCAGGGAGAGAGGGGAATTGCTGGAAAGGGATGAATGGAGGGGCAGGGGACAGAGGAGCATGGATGGGCATGGATTGGGAGGGGAGGGCTCAGGGAGAGAGAGGAATTGCTGGAAAGGGATGAATGGAGGGGGCAGGGGACAGAGGAGCATGGATGGGCATGGATTGGGAGGGCAGGGCTCAGGGAGAGAGGGGAATTGCTGGATAGGGATGAATGGAGGGGACAGATGGGCATGGATGGATATGGATTGCAGGGCAGGGCTCAGGGAGAGAGGGGAATTGCTGGATAGGGATGAATGGAGGGGGCAGGGGACAGAGGAGCATGGATGGGAGGGCAGGGCTCAGGGAGAGAGGAGAAATTGCTGGACATAAAGGGGAGGGAAGAGAGATGAAGGAGATGAAATGAGGGAAAAGGAAGAGAGGAGAAAAACTGCACATGGATGAAGAAAATAGGCAAAAGCTGAGGACCAGAAATGAAGAAGAAAGGAGGAAAGGAAGCCCTGGAAACGGAGTTAAGAGGACAGATAGCAGCAGAATCGGATACTGGGCCAGCATGATCAGAAAAAGAAAGTCACCAGACAACAAAGGTAGAAAAAAATCATTTTATTTTCATTTTAGTGTTTGGAATATGTCCACTTTGAGAATTTACATCTGCTATCTTATTTTGCAATGTATAGCAATTTGTTTCTAAGAATATTGCTGACAATTCCTGTCAGTGTGGCAAGTGGTGAGCAATCATTTTCACGGGGGGGGGGGGGGGGGGGGGAGAGCCGCCGCCACCGCCAACTGATAGTCTGCAGGGGGGTGCCAGAGACCCTAGGCACGGCCCTGGCTGTTCCGACAGGGTTCAAACTCCCAGCAGTTCATGTATAGCAGTTATGCCCAAAACCACCACTCCTCCTCTCTCCCTTTCAAAAGAAATCAACCTAGAGAGAGTGGCAAGGGTCCCTCCCCAACCAGGCCAGCATTATACCCTGACCACCACCCGCATGACCCTTCCAAGGTAAACCTCTTCTCTCAGCTCCCCTCGTGGGATAGCCACCTTTTCCGTTCTTCTACCAGGCTCTCCTCCCAAGCAGCCCTCTGCTGTTTTACCTCCTTTCCTTCTAGGTTAGACAGAGCAGCAATCTCCATCGGCTCCTCTTACTCTAGTTCTTCCTCCTTTTCTTCCCCTTGCCAGTCCATAGGTTCCTCCCCACACCCATTGCTCAGCTGCTCTCCATTTGCTTGATTAAGGTTCAGAACTCCTTCCCTCATCCTGGCTCTCTGGGACAGGGTTTTCCAACTCCCTTCTCTTGCCCTTCTCCTGACCTCCTCTGGGGGCTGTTGGGGATTGAAGTCCCTGTTTCTACCATGGGACCTACTCAGGGGCTGCTGGGAATTGTAGTCTTTTCCTTTTCTCCAATCTCCCAGGGGAAAAGACTCCTTCCTTTCTCTACCCAGTCCCCCTCCCTCTCGAGCCTCCTCATTCCTCCATGTGCCCTCATTCTCCCTATCACCCTCATATTCCTCACAATATGCTCTTCTTTTTTTATTTGTTGCTCTTTGTTCATCTGCCATTTTTTCTAATCTTTTGCGTTGTATACCAGTGCACTTTGTTCTGTGTGTTTGTCTCTGTTCATCCGTCATTTTAGCAATTCTGTGCCTTTCTAAATCGACATTTCTTTGTCTGTTACTTGCACTTTCCTCATCAGTCATCTTTTGTATCCTGGACCTCTTCCTTGCAGTGGCTTGTTGACTTTCACGTGCCTTTTCGTCTTCATTTAGATCTGCATGCCTTTTTCGTTGTTCTTCAGCTCTTTTCCATTTAGCTTCAGCCTGCTCCTCAGCAGTTAGTGTTCTTCTCCTATGTCGTCTCCTTCTCTTGCCTCCCATGCCATCCATATCCTGTGATTCGCCTGTGTGTGTGTGTGTGTGTGTGTGTGAGAGAGAGAGAGTGTGTGTTTGAGAGAGACAGAGTGTGTGTGTGTGAGAGAGGGTTGAGAGAGTGTGTGTGTGAGAGAGAGACTCTGTGCGAGTGTGTGTGTGAGAGAGAGTGAATGTGTGACAGAGAGAGAGTGAATGTGAGAGAGAGTATGAGAGAGTGTGTGTATGTGTGAGAGAGTGAGTTTGTGTGAGAGAGAGTGAATGTGAGAGAAAGAGTGTGAGAGAGAGAGTGTGTGTGTGTGTGTGTGTGAGAGAGTGAGAGAGAAAGTGTGAGTGTGTGTGTATGTGTGACAGAGAGTGTATGTGTGAGAGAGAGTATGAGAGAGAAAGTGTGAGTGTGTGTGTATGTGTGACAGAGAGTGTATGTGTGTGAGAGAGTGTGTGTGTGTGTGAGAGAGAGAGTGTTAGAGAGAGAGAAAGAGTGTGTGTGTTTGAGAGAGTGTGTATGTGTGAGAGAGTGTGTGTGTGACACAGACAGAGTGTGTGAGAGAGTGTGTGTGCGAGAGAGAGAGTGTGTGTATGTGTATGTGTCTGAGAGAGTGTAAGACAGAGAGACAGTGTGAGAGACAGAGAGAAAGTGTGTGTGTGTGTGTGAGAGAGAGTGTGTGAGAAAGTGTGAGAGAGTGAGTGTGTATGTGTGACAGAGAGAGTGTACGTGTGTGAGAGAGAGTGTTAGAGAGAGAAAGAGTGTGTGTGTTTGAGAGAGTGTGTGTATGTGTGAGAGAGAGTGTGTGTGTGTCAGAGACAGAGTGTGTGTGAGAGAATGAGTGTGTGAGAGAGTGAGTGTGTGAGAGAGTGTGTGAGAGAGAGAGTGTGTGTGTGTGTATGTGTCTGAGAGAGAGTGTAAGACAGAGAGACAGAGTGTGAGAGACAGAGAGAGAGTGTGTGTCTGGGAAAGAGAGTGAGTGTGTGTGTATGAGAGAGCATGTGTGTGACAGAGAGAGAGATAGAGTGTGTGAGAGAGAAACAGTGTGTGAGTGAGAGTGTGTGTGAGACAGAGAGTGTGTGTGAGTGAGAGTGTGTGTGTGAGAGAGACAGTGTGTGTTAGAGAGAGAGAGAGTGAGTGTGTGTCAGAGAGAAAGAGAGTGTGTGTGTGTGAGAGAGAGTGTATGTGTGTGTGTGTGTGAGAGAGAGTGTGTGAGAGAGAAATAGTGTGTGAGAGAGAGTGTGTGACACAGAGTATGTGTGAGAGAGTGAGAAAGTGAGTGAGAGAGTGTGTGTGATAGAGTGTATGAATCCCTGTGTGTGAGAGAGAGTGTGTATGTGTGTGTGTGAGAGAGAGAGTGTGACCCCGGTGCCAGCCTGAGGGTGTGTGTGTGTGAGACAGAGAGAGTGTGTGTGTGATAGAGAGAGTGTGAGAGACAGAGAGTGTGAGAGACAGAGTGTGTGTGTGTGTGTGAGAGAGTGTATGAATCCCTGTGAGACTGGGAGAGAGACTGAGTCGATACCTATTATCTTCCCTTCCCCCCTGCCAGCCTGAGTGTGTGCGTGATAGAGAGAGAGAGAGTATGTGATAGAGAGAGTGTGAGAGACAGAGAGTGTGAGAGAAAGAGAGAGAGTATGAATCCCTGTGAGACAGGGAGAGAGATGGTGTGGGTACAATAGAGTTCTTTCGGCGCAGGAGTTGGGACGTCAGCTGCGAGCTGTGTGGCGAGTACCGCGCTTGCCCGCTTCCCGTCACCATGCTGATTACGATGCAGTTGTACTGGTGCTGGACTGTTGATGTCAATGGGCAGTTTTTTCTGCTAGTTGCTGCCTCGTGGCCATTCTGATTTTCACACGGCGCTGGGCGAGCAAGTAAGCCTACGCCGTGGCACGTGCGCCCCCTCACCCTTATTTCGCTGGCTGTCTTGTTGTGTGTGTTGCTAACCTCCTCTGACATCAGCTGGCTGCACAAATTGTACCTATTGGTTTGCTGTTTCCAAAATTGACAACTCCACTCGTCTATACAATAATGAGTGGAGTTGAACGGGTAGATGTGAAGCGTTTGTTTACGCTTTCCAAAAATACTAGGACTAGGGGTCATGCGATGAAGCTACAATGTAGTAAATTTAAAATGAATCGGAGAAAATGTTTCTTCACTCAATGTATAATTAAACTCTGGAATTCATTGCCAGAGAAAGTGGTAAAGGCGGTTAGCTTAGCGGAGTTTAAAAAAGGTTTGGATGGCTTCCTAACGGAAAAGAACATAGACCATTATTAAATGGACTTGGGGAAAATCCACTATTTCTGGGATAAGCAGTATAAAATGTTTTGTACTTTTTTGGGATCTTGCCAGGTATTTGTGACCTGGATTGGCTACTGTTGGAAACAGGATGCTGGGCTTGCTGAACCTTTGGTCTTTCCCAGTATGGCAATACTTATGTACTTATATCCCAATCACTGAATTGAAAATGAAATTATTTTTCTTCCTTTTGTTGTCGAGATACGTTATCACTGCCTTCAGCACACCAATAGGGATTCAGGGAAAGACATTATTACTGCCCTGAGCACAGTGACAGGGAGCCCCAGAGAGACATTATCACTGCACAGGGACAGGGAGCCTCAGTAGAGTCATTATCACTTCCTCAAGCATAGAGACAGGTGAGCCATGGCCAGACATCTGTGCCCCAAGCACAGAGACAGTGAGCCTGGCAGAGACATTATCACTGTTTTCAACACAGAGATAGGAAGCCTGTGAGAGACATTATTATTATTATTGCCCTGAGCATGATGATAAAAAGACATGTGTGCAGTAACTACTCTTTGTGATCTAAGGACTCTTTTCATTTCTCCTGTTCCCTGCCCTGCCATCTGTCTCCCGCGATTCTCTCCTGTATTGTCCTCCCATCCCATCCATGTCCATCAATTCTCCTCTGCCTTGCCCTTCCCTCCCCTTCCCTTTCTCCCTCCCTCCCCTCGATGTCCCGCGGTTCTCTCCTCCTGACATCATCTTGCCTCCAGCGTTTCCTTTCCCCTCATTGTTCCGCCCTCTGACGTCATTAAGTTTTGACGCGAGGGCGGGGTAATGAGTGGGAATGGATGTTACAAACCCAGGCATCCAGATGTAGAATGTTGGCGGTGCAAATTAGTGTATAGGATCATTTGGATTTTAATGTTCAGATGTCTATGATTTAATTAACATGTTCTTTGTGCATTGTTTTTATCTTGTGCCTTTGAATTTATAAGTGTTGAGAGTTCGTGTTTTTTTAATATTGTTAATATTAATTATATATGTATTAACATTTTTGAATTATATCAATTACTAGTATGTCTTGCTTGGAAATTGATAATCTTGTCTTTAGTGTGTATGTTAATTTTGAGACAGTATTTTATTTTATGGCTTAGTTATTATTCATTTCTATGGAAATTCATTTTTAATAAATGTATGTTTTTTTATTTTCACCACACAGTTGATAATCCCTGACGCAGCCTCTAGAGAGGTGAAATGTGGCCACGTCGGATTGTGTTTTAAAGTGTCATGAATAAAAGCCTTTTTTTATTATTAGAAGACTAGGAAAAAAGGCCTGTATCTGACAAAAATGAAACGGGCGCTAGCAAGGTTTTCCTCGGAGTATGTATGTTTGAGTGTGTGTGAGAGTGATTGTGTGTGAGAGAGAGAGTGAATGTGCGAGTGTGTGTGTGTGTGACAGAGAGAGAGTGAGACTGGGTGTGAGTGTGTCTGTGAGGGAGAGAGTGTGTGTGTGAGAATGAAAGTGTGTGCCATGGGCCCCCCCCCCCCCCGAGAGAGAGAGTGTGTGTTTGAGAATGAGAGTGTGTGCCATGGGCCCACCTCCCTCCCAGTTCCAGGGTCGTCCCCCCTCCCTCTGAGTTCCAGGGTCATCCACTCCCTCCCTCCCTCTGAGTTTGATGGTCGTCCCCTCCCTCCCAGTTCCAGGGTCATCCCCTCCCTCCCTTCCTCTGAGTTCCATGGTTGTCCCCTCCCTCCCAGTTCCAGGGTTGTCCCCTCTCTCCCTTCCCCCTTCTCCCCCCTCCCTCCGAGTTTCAGGGTCCCCCCTCCCTCCCAGTTCCATGGTCCCCCTCCCTCCCAGTTCCAGGGTCATCGTCCCTCCCTTCTCCCTCCCTCCCTTCCAGTTCCAGGGTCCGTCTCCCTTCCAGTTCCAGGGTCATCGTCCCTCCCTCCCTTCCAGTTCCAGGTCCCCTCCCTCCGAATTTTAAAAGTCATCTTGACTTACCTCGTTGGGGTTATGGCGGCGGCCAGCAGCGGTAAAAGGCGTGCAGGCTCGGCCCTTCTCTCGCTCTCCCTCAGCTCTGGTCCCACCCTTGCGGAAACAGGAAATGAGGCCAGGACCAGAGCTGAGAGAGAGAGCAAGAAGGGCCGAGCCTGCATGCCTTTTACCGCTGCTGGCCACCACCGTAACCCTGGAACTGGAAGGGAGGGAGGGAGAGAGGAAGGGAGGGACGACGACCTTGGAACTGGGAGGGAGGGGGGACCCTGGAGCTGAGAGGGAGGCTGCTGGGGGGGGGGGGTGGCCAGAAAGTGAGTGAGGTTGGTGTGTCTTGGAAGCGCGGGTGTGTTGCGGAGCAGACATGTTAGAGGCAGACCGCGTGGGAGTAGCTGGAGACTTCTCCCTTCCAGCCTCCCTCCTTTCCTAGGGGGGGCCTTTGTCTCAGAGCGTGTTTGCAGTGGTGGCGGCGCTACCGGTACATTTGTTACTGGCAACGTTGGCTACGGACCCAGGGGGAGGGCGTCGTGTGTGAGGGAGGGGCGAGTAGCTTGCAGGGGGTGGTAGCGGCGGCAGTACCAGCAGTGTTGATGCCGGCGACGTTGGGTGCGGACTGAGGGTGTGGGGGGGGGGGGGCGGCGTAAGTTGGTGTGCCTCGTGCTGCTATCCTGTGATTGGTCAGTGCTGGTTGTGATGAACCAGGAAGCACGCTAACGTCAGCACAGGAGACACGAACCCTGCAAACCCTTCACTGCCACGGAGTCAGCTTCAGAACGTTGGAGGTGCTTTTTATTATAGTAGATGTGTATTCTGCTTTTGTGGACTGTACTGCTCTTTCTGCAGAACTTTTGTTTTCCTCTTTTGGATTTCCGAACCTTCATCTCCCCCATTCTGTCTTTTTAAAAAAATCCATGCTCTTCATGGAGGCCACAAAAAAAGCTGGCAGACTCTTACTCTCACAGCAAAAAGAAGAAACAGGTATAAAATCCTCACAGATACAATTGCAGAAGAACAAGATAGCTCTTCTATGCCTCCTCAGAAGTAGCATTAAAGTTCCAGAATTTTGATTAGCCTTAGAGTCTTCTGTGCACATTCTGCCTGATATATCAGAGCTATTTAACCGGCCAGGAAAGGCTCTTAGCTGGTTAAACAGCGTTTAACCGATTATCCTTGACTATTCAGCGGGAACCTCTAAATCCTTAGGAAAAACTATAGTATTTGAAAATGTGTGGAAAAAAAATGGACTCACAGGCTATCAGGCCTAAAACTTAAATCAGTCCCTCTGCTGAAATATAAACATAAAGTCTTCTGTTCATTATAACATCTTTCTATTTTTTCACTGACTGTTTTTCTGTTCATTTGCTCACAGATTTTCTTCAGCACCAGATTAAATTTTCCTCTTGGGTTCCAGTCAAGAGATCTGAAGCCCATTAATGTACACTGATTGAATATTACATTGCTAAAGGACTCTTAAAATTCTTTAGCTGCTATAGTATTAGATATTTACTTGTGTTATGCAAAATGACAATTCAAAGTACATGGACAATGACAGCAGAATAGCCTAAAGCGTTCTTCAATTTACTATATGTCACATTCTAGGTTATTTTAAGTTTACCTTAAGCAGTCTATTAAAGTAGTACAGATCAATTGTGACAAAGTGTTCCCTCTGGATACTCAATAGTCATGTTTTTCAACATCCAAGTGCAAGCCATGATGTTTCATAGTAAACAGAAAATAAAAGTAGATGGTGCAATGCTATTCTTTTGCAGAATATGAAGAGAAGTGTTTACATGATCTGGACACAGTAGCAAGGAAGTGTGTAAGACAGAGGTGTAGCTACCATTGAATGAGCCCAGCAAAATGCCCAGGGTTGCCCAATGGTAGGGATCCACTTCATGTTGCACCCCACCTGTCCTGTTATCTCTCTCCTCCTGCAGGTCCTGTATTCCTCCTGCAGCAGCCGGTGGGTGACTGGCAGAGGCAGCGAAATAAACAGACTGTTTAAAGGTACAACCAGGGCCTTTCCACTACTGTGTCCCACCTCTCTGATGTCACTCTCTGAGGGTGAGATGCAGCAGTGGAAAGGCCCCGGGGAGAGTGTGTGTGTGTGTGTGTGTGTGTAGGGTGGGGGGGGGGGGGGGGGGGTCAAGGCAGAGGGAAGAGAGAGAGAGAGAGAGAGAGAGAGAGAGAGAGAGACCTGGGGAAGAAAAGGTGAGAAATGAGAGGGGGTAGAGTGGAAGGAGATATAAAGACTGTAAAAGGAAAGGGGGAGGGATGCTGGACCCCAGAGAAAATAGAGGGAAAATAGAGAGTGAGAGAAACCAATGGACCATGAGAGGGGGAGAGGGAAAGAGTAATGCCAGACTGTGGCGAGGGAGGGAGGGAGGGAGGGAAAAGAGAAAGTGAGATGGGCCTAGGATAGCAGGTATGTAAGGAGGGAAAGAGAAAGGTGACAAGCTGGATAAGTGGAGGTAAAGGGACACAGAGAATAGATCCTGGACACAGAGGAGGGATGGGCACATTGACAGGGTAGGTACTAAACTTGGGGGAAGGATAGGGATAGGGATGCAGAGGGAATATGGATAGTAGACATATAGAGAAGAAATTTCAAAAGGACAAGAGACCCTGGAGTGAGAGATTTAAGAAAAAAACCCAAAGAAAAGCGGAAAACAGAGACAACAAAGGTATAAGAAAAGTATTTTTTTTCTCAATGTATTAATTGTAATATGTCAGCTTTGGGAAACGTGCATATCTGATATCTTGCATTTTTGTTTTAATTTCTATTACTAAAAGAGCTGGAGATGAACCTGGATGAGATTTCTCTCCCCTCAACCACTCAAACTTCACTGTGGACAAATGCTGGATATGGGGTGGAGGAGAAATGAAAGAGGTTTCAGCTATCCAGGGCTGCCGAGAGGGGGGGACAGGGGGGACAAAAGTGCCTGGGCCCGGGCCTCCGGAGGGTGCCCGGTGCCACCGCAGTCAGGCCCGCCCACCCGCCCGCCGTCGCTCCCGAACTAACTAACCTTAAACGCCTCCTTCCTTTCCTTTCACCACCTTCGGGGCAAGCAGCAGCAGGTCAGGCCACTCTTTCCTTCCGTGTCCCGCCCTCGCCTGACGTAACATCCGCGAGGGCGGAGCACGGAAGGAAGGAGAGGTCTGCCCTGCTGCTGCTTGCCCCGAAGGTGGTGAAAGGAAAGGAAAGGAAGGAGGCATTTAAGGTTAGTTCAGGGCCCGGTAGCAGGTGGAGGGGGGCCTGGTGACCTCGGGTGGGGGGGTCCTGCGGCGACGATGACCTCGGGTGGGGTGGGTGGGGGGTCCGGGGGCGGCCTTGTCCCGGGCCCGGCTCTGGCTCTCGGCAGCCCTGCAGCTATCAGCTCCTTAATTTTGGGGCTGGCTTCTAGATTCAGTGAAAATTTGTCGAGGTCTGGCTTACCATCTATTCAAGACAAACATAAATGACAAAGATTCTAGTAGGAAAAAAGTGGTCAAGATGTACCAGCAATCTCACAAAGGTGAATTTTTAGTATGGATTTGGAATCTGACTAGAAGGGGAGCATGATGTACAACTTAGGAAGTGTGTTCCAGGCAAAGATCGCTCCTTTTATCATAGCCTAGAGAAGACCAGGAAGTGATCAGCAAGGCATAGTAACTTAGTGGAAGAGTAGCCCAATGGTCAGAGTAGCAAACTAAAATGGATATTGGATCTGGAAAGTGGAACAACTAGTGAAGTGATTAAATTTGCAGATGACACAAAACTATTCCAAGTTTTTCAAAAGACTTGAGGATTGTGGAAAATTGTAGGAAGACCTTTGGAAATTGGAAGAATGATCATCCAAATGGCAGATAATATTTAATGTGGACAAATGCCAAATGATGCACATTGGGAAGAATAATCCAAATCATAGTTACTTGATGCTAGGGTCCATCTTCGAAGTCAGCACCTAAGAAAAAGATCTAGATGTCATTGTGGATAATATGCTGAAATCTTCTGCCTAGTGTCCAGTGGCAGCCCAAAAAACAAACAAGATGCTAGGAATTATTAGTATTACTACTACTTATTTCTATAGCACTACTACACCTCTACTCAGGAAATCTAGACTACCCCAACTTGACATTTCGTCCTTTAGATTGTAAGCTCCTTTGAGCAGGGACCATCCTTCTTTGATAATTTGTACAGCGCTGCGTAACCCTAGTAGCGCTCTAGAAATGTTAAGTAGTAGTAGTAGTACTACTAGAGGGATGGAGAATAAGACAATGAGTATTATAATGTCTTTGTATCTCTCCATGATGTGACCTCACCTTGAGTATTGTGTGCGATTCTGGTCACTGTATCTCAAAAAAGATATAGTGGAATTAGAAAGGTGACCAAAATGATAAAGAAGATGGAACTCCTTTCATATAATGAAAGCCTTAGGAGGTTAGGGCTCTTCAGCTTGGGAAAGGGATGGCTGAGGGGGGGATATGATAGAGGCCTACAAAATCCTGAATGGTGTAGAATGGGTAAAAGTGAATCAAGTTTTCACTTTTTCAAAAAGTACAAAGACTAGGGGACACTCAATGAAATTACATGGTGATACTTTTAAAAGAAATGGGAGGAAATATTTTTCTTCTGCTCCCATTTGCATGGGGGCAGGCTGCTTGTTGTTTATGTATATAGGCCCGTTTCGAACAGAAAGGAAACGGGCGCTAGCAAGGTTCCAGGGCCCCCTCCCCCTCCTGTTCCCCCCTCACCCCATCCTCTTCTCCCCCTCCTCTTCTCCCTCTCACCCCCTCCTCCTCCTCCTCCTCCCCATCACCCCCTCCTGCCTCCACCCTCCACCCCTCTTCTCCCTCCCTCCTCCCCTCCCCCCTTCCTTCCTCCTCACCCCTCCTCCCCCTCCCAACCCCCTCCTCCTCCTCCCCCTCCCCCTCATCTCAGGATCCCCACCCACTCTCGTCTCAGGACCCCCCACCCCTCCCTCTCATCTCAGGACCCCCATCCCCCCTCTCTCTCTCTCTCTCTCTCTCATTTCAGGACCCCCTCCCCCCCCTCTCTCTCTCGTCTCAGGACCCCCCTCTATCCGCGCCCCCCTCTCCTCCGATTTCTGCCGCCCAGAGCCTCCCTCCCTCTGTGTCTGTGGCCTGCGAGTGCAAGGAGGAGGTCTGCTGTTTAGTTTAAAACATTTTTATTGAATATACTCCAAAATAATACAGCACTTACTCCACTTGTACATCATTTCCTATAATAATGCTGTGGACGTCTGCTGTTTAAAAAAGTTTTACCTCCTGCTCGGCCGCCAACACCGAAGTGCAGCAAGTACAGACGCCACTTCAGACAGGCTGTGGTTTCAGCTGTTCCTCTGGTCCTGCCCTCATTTCCTGTTTGCGGAAACTGAGAGCGATTGCCTGTAGTTGGTCCTTTCTCCTTCTGACATCGCGTTTCTTTCCCTGGCAACTATACAGAGTTCCCTTGACGGCGGGGCAGTGATCGGGAGTGCGATTACGAACCCTACAAACACTACACGGCTTCACTGCCACACTGCCATGGAGTCAGCTTCAGAACGTTGGAGGTGCGAATTATTATATTAAGATGTTAAGCACTGTCTGTAACAGATTGCACTGTTTATATAGAAAATAATGCTGGGTACTAGGTAGGGTTACCATATGGCTCCAGAAAAAGGAGGACAGATTGAGCCAGCCGGGTTTTACTTCCATTGCTTTCAAGCAATGTAAGTAAAACCCGGCTGGCTCAATCCGTCCTCCTTTTTCTGGAGCCATATGGTAACCCTAGTACTAGGACTACAAGTCCCTGCAGTCTTGTAGTTCTCTGTAATAAGCTCTTTCATGGGCCGAAGATCAATTTCCCTGTACTATTCCAAACAGCGCTGTAAAATTAGTGCTGGAAAAGCATGGAGAAATAACACCCCTTATGATCAAAGCTAATAGAATGCAAATTTATACATGCTATTGGTTTCGATCATTGGCTAGCAGCTGCTAGCATGGCATAGTAAACAGTGGAGTAAGTTTGCAGAGGGCCGCAATTCTTATCCAGTGCATCTGAACTGAAAGTTTTGTTTTCTTTGTTTTGAATACTGCATTAAAGAAGATTTGGCTTAAGGGTTTTGAGTCTCTACTTCTAGTAATGTGCTGTACTTGGGTTTTAACTGGCTGTCAGAGTATGAGGAACATTTTTTGAAGGCTGAGACAATTTTTCCACTTAAGAAATAATTAAGCTCTGGAATTCATTGCCGGAGGACATGATTACAGTGGTTAGCATATCTGGGTTTAAAAAAAGGTTTGGACAAGCTCCTGAAGGACTGACGTTCATAAGAAGTGAAAGTGTCATGGTTATATACATTGGGTGGCGCTCATCATTTGATAATAAGACTTGTACAAAAATATATTTGTATCATGGGAAAAGAAATGTTTGTTCCTCTTTTGGCTCCTATACTACTTACAGCTCAATTGATTATTTCCATGGCTTTTGACTAATGGAGCTTTCTTAGTTCTTAGTGGATTTGAACTCAGCAGTGAATAGGAAATCATTCCAAGTCACCTGTTTTAAGATCAGCTTCTATTAGCCTTTATTCCAAGGATTGGCTCTATTTACAGCTAAAGCTGATTTACTGATGTTAAATGAAAAGAAAGACATGAGGGAATAGAGTCTGCATACTGAAAACATCTTTATTCTTCCAGCTTTTGCAGCAGCTTTCATGACTTTTAATATGTAGAAACCAGAATAATTACACACATGCAAGACAAGTTTATAACAGAGCTAATAAAGTAGGCTAATAAGGCTCATAGGGGCTCTTTTATAAAGTGGCGGTAGGGCTACCGCGTGTGTAGTGGACGCCAAAGTGACACTACTGCCCGGTTAGCGCATAGCATCCCATGGTAGAAAATATTTTTCTATTTTCTACTGTGCGGGTGGTCCCAGTGGTAATCAGCAGTGCAGCCACATTGGCGAGTACCGTGCATGCAGCACGTGAACCCTTACCGCTAGGTCAATGGGTGGTGGTAAGGGCTCAGGTAGTAAATAGCTACAGTAAATACTTTTAATTCTAGTGCACAGCCATTTACTGCCCCCATTATAAAAGCCTTTTTTCCCAGCTGTGGTAAAAAAAAATGGCCTAGCATGTGCCAAGTGGAGGAGCACTGCAAAAGCGGAGGACCATATACCACTACATCAAAAAAGGTCAAAGTAAGGAGTAGTATGATCAGCAGAGCTCTTCCATAAAAAGACAGCTGGACGAGGGATAAGATGGAAAACAACCGTTATTCTTCAGGACCTGACACAGCACTGTGTTTCGGCAAAATGCCTACGCCAGGGGTCTGTGTTTAAAGTCTCTGGAAGATATACAGCACACTGTAATCACTGGAAAACAAACTTGACAAAGACGTGATCCAGGAGCAGGGGTCGGCGTATGTGCACACAGTACAAGAACACGCACTCACACTACTGCAGGCCACTTTTTACCACAGCTTAGTAAAAGAACCCCTTAGACACATACTTTTCGATTATTTTGAAAGGGGACATAAGCCTCCGTGTGGCTTTAAAAAATTACCCTACGTAAAGTAGACACAGCACAAGCATTTACACCTGATCCCAAACTGGTGCAAATGTGTGTGATAAGTACCAATCCTGCACTCGCTCTGCCTATTCTCCACCCCACATACAACTAGATGCTATTGGGTTTGATTTCATTACTTAATATACCGCTTATGACAGTATAGTTTTAAAGTGGTTTACAAAGCTAAACAATAATCAAAAAATAAAATAAAATAACACAGTCATAAGAAAAGAAACAGATTAATATAAACAAGCAGTCCAAAAAAGCACCTATTTTATTCCCATTTTATAAAGGTGTTTATGTACTTTATAAAATAGACATCTATTGCTCTTGCATAAATATATAGCTGTGAAACTTGTGTGCTTACTTTATGGAGCTAATTTTATAATAGGTCATTTATGTGCAGAAGTGACATAGGAGGGGCATTTTCAAAAGAAACATCTAAGTTAGAATTTGGATGTTTTTGTAGAACGTCCAAATTCGGAGGTGAGGAAAAGGTCATTTTTGAAAAAAGATGGACGACCATCTTTGTGTTCGAAAACACGGTGGACGTCCTTGGATTTGTATGTCCTTGGATTTGGACGTCTTTGATTTTTGGTCATTTTTGAAACCAAAGACGTCCAAGTCTAAAACGTCCAAATTTAAGCCATTTGGATGTGGGAGGAGCCAACATTTTTAGTACACTGGTCCCTGACATGCCAGGGCAGCAATCGGGCACCCTAGGGGGCACTGCAGTGGACTTCATAAACTGCTCCCAGGTACACAGCTCCCTTACCTTGTGTGTTGAGCCCCCAAAACCCACTACCCCCAACTGTACACCACTACCATAGCCCTTATGGGTGAAGGGGGGCACCTATATGTGGGTACAGAGGGTTTCTGGTGAGTTTTGGAGGGCTCACTGTTTCCTCCACAAATGTAACAGGTAGGGGGTGTGGGCCTGGGTCTGCCTGTCTGAAGTGCACTGCACCTACTACTAAACTACTCCAGGGCCCTGCATGCGCTGTCATGGACCTGAGTATGACATCTGAGGCTGGCAAGTAATATTTTTAATCATGTTTTCTGAGGATGGGAGAGGGTTAGTGACCACTGGGGGCGTAGCAGGAGGTCATCCCTGATTCCCTCCAGTGGTCATCAGGTCATTTCGGGCACCTTTTTGTGCCTTATTTGTAACAAAAACAGGTCTGGGTCAAAATGTTCAAGTTTTAGTCCTGAACGTCTTTGCTTTTTTCCATTATGGCTCAAAGACGTCCAAGTCTTAGGAACTCCAAGTCCCACCTCGACCACGCCTCTGATACGCCCCCTTGAGATTTGGACATCCATGCAATGGACTTCTGAGAAAGACGTCCAAAATCGGGTTTTGATTATACCGATTTGGACGTCTCTGTGAGATGGATGTCCAAGTGCCGATTTATGGCACTTTTTGGGCGTCCATCTCTTTCGAAAATGAGCTCGATAGGTTCCTATTATTAATCTATTTTATAAAGACAGATACTGTAGGTGCTTATGGCGCTTATTGTTTTTGTTTTTTCCTGAATTCTTGTGGCGAGACTTGACTGTGCAGTAATACACTATTACCGCAGCAGCTTTTCTGCTATGTATGTATGTTTTTTGTGGAAAGACAGCGACAGTTTCACAGATAGATTCCTGAAGCAGGCATATTTTTGCCAAACATGGGACCATGTTGAATCCATTGTATCTGCCTTTCCAGCAATCAAGACCTTTGTTTACCTACATCTGGAGTCCTACTTATTGTTGGTTAACCTACACATTGTCTCTATAGGGGATCCTTTCTTGTTGTTTGGGTGCTGCTTATTTTTGATGTATACTGATGTCTCAAAAGACCGAAATAGATGTCCATGTGCTTGAAATGTCCAGGCACCAACTTTGCAAAGGCAGAAAAGGGACATCCAACACTGCAGTACATCCAAGTTGCAAGGGGGTGTGTTGTGGGAATGTTGTGGGCGGGTTCACGGAGATTCTGAAATCTGGACATCCAAGAGCGATTACCAAAGGGGAAGAAATGTCCATGTCTAAAAAGAACGAAGCAACAGCACACTAGCAGACAGGCGGTTCCAAGTAAGTTCTAATTAGGATGCAGAAAGATTGAGCCATGTATGAAATGTTTTTCTGTTCTGTCAAAACGCTTCCTTGTAATCATTGAATGACATGCGATTTGGTTTTGTAGATGTACCGTGCTTAAGTCCCCTGAGAAAGCAATGGCAAAACAAGTGTTTGTCAGGACCAGCTGAGCTTACTAAGATAAGTGAACAACAGAACTGAATTGTTAGTTGCTTCACGTCAAATTGCATGATATTTGTAAATAACATAAAAAAACAAAAAAAGAATATTGAAATTGACACCCAAGGCAGGAGGAAGGCATGACGGTCAATGATTATATATAATCACTAAGAGGGGGATTTAAATATTTGAGACATGCTATTCAGCAGTAAATCCCAATGATTTATGAGACTGCCTATCCTCTTTAGATAAGATGCTTACACACAAGATAGTAGGTAGGAACAGAGTATTGTTACAGTCTACTTGGTTTGATGCACATTTTGAGTGATTGTGTAGACGAATATAAGCCATAACAGTTTGTAAATAGACATGTCTAAAAAGAAGGACATTTTTATCTAAACCTGTTTCAGGTACATCTAGGGTACAAAAAGGTGCCTTGATTGAGCAGCTGTCCACTGGAGGGATTAATGCATGACATTTCCCAGTGGTTGCTGTCCTCCTCTCCCTCCACTGAAAGTGAAACTGAAAGGGGATACCAGGCTCTATGGCACTTCTCAATAGTCTTTAGAACTTCCACTCAAACCATGAAATTATTCATAACACCAAATGTGGATCCTAACCAAAGTGTATGACACCTCATTCCATATATAATTCTTTCTATATTCAAGTCAGTCAAGAGGTTGCACAATTATCCCTTGAAAAAGCCAATGGGTGAAACGGGACCCCATTGGGAAAAGCAAGATAAGTGTGCCTGCTTTAAGTATTTAGATAGCTCATGGACTTTGATGGACATTATAGTATATAGTAAATAAAGTAGTCATATTAATAATGGAGAGAAATGTAGGAAATTTCCAGTGAATATTTAACATCAGAAAAGTTCTGACTGATACCACTTGGTCTTTTTAGGTATTTTTCCTCTGTTGAATGAGATATTTATGTATGAAAAATAAACAAAATAAAAAAAGAAGGAATAATATATGGAATGAGATGTCATACAATTTGGTTAGGGTCCACATTTGGTGTTATGAATAATTATAGCCATTCTCAACAAAACAGGAAGCAATTCTGAGGAGTGGCCTAGTGGTTAGTGTGGTGGACTGTAAACCCAAGGACGCACATTCAAATCTTACTTTGACTGTTTTAATGTATATATATATATATATCCTATATAATAAAAAGCACCTCCAGCATTCTGAAGCTGAGAAAGTGAAGCCTTGAAGCATTCGTGCTCCTGAAATGACGTCACACACTTCCGTGTAAGTAAAGACCAATCACTGGAAGGGAACACTGCAGAGTTGCCAGGCAGCAGCAGAAAAACGCGTGCAGGCTCGACCCTTCTCTCTCTCACTCAGTTCTGGTCCCGCCCTTGCAGAAACAGGAAATGAAGGCGGGACCAGAGCTAAGAGAGAGAGAAGGGCTGAGCCTGCACGTGTTTTTCCGCTGCTGCCGGCCGCCGTAAACCCGACTTCATAAGTGAAGATGACTTTTAAAATTTGGAGGTACGGGGCCTGGAACTGGAAGGGAGGGATGACGACACCCTCATGCGTGTGACGTCGCGTTCCGAGGGGGGGGGGGAACCTGAAACTCAGAGGGAAGGAGGGAGAGAGGGGGGAACCTGAAACTCGGTCCCATGGAACTCAGAGGGAGTGAGGGCGGGGACGACCCTGGAACTCGGAGGGAGGGGGGGATGACCCTGGAACTCGGAGAGAGAGAGGGGAAGGACGACCCTGGAACTCGGAGGGAGGGGGATTACCCTGGAACTCGGAGGGGGGTGACCATGGAATTCGGAGGGACGACGACCCTGGAACTCAGAGGGAGGGAGGGGAGATGACCCTGGAACTCGGAGGGAGGGAAGGGGGACGATGACCCTGGAAGGAGGAGAGACACTGGAACTGGGAGGAAGGGGGGGCCCATGGCACACACTTTCATTCACACACACACTCTCTCTCTCACAGACACACTCGCACCCAGTCTCACTCTCTCTGTGTCACACATACACACACTCGCACATTCACTCTCTCTCACACAGTCACTCTCACACACACTGTCTCAAACATACACACTCCAAGGAAAACCTTGCTAGCGTCCGTTTCATTGGTTTCAGAAACGGGCCTTTTTTCCGAGTATATATATATATATATATATATATATATATTTGTAACTGTGAGCCCTCCAGAAACAGAAAAATATCTAATGTACCTTAATATATAAGCCACCTGCAAACCTAAAGGCTATAGAAGTGGTGTACATTCAGGTACAGTAGGAATGTTGTTGATAATCCTATATAATAATTCTCACCTCCAACATTCTGAGGCTGCCTGAAACCGTGGTCTGCTAGGTGCTGTAGATCAAACTGACGTCATGAA
Source organism: Microcaecilia unicolor (assembly GCF_901765095.1). Lineage (NCBI taxonomy): Eukaryota > Metazoa > Chordata > Amphibia > Gymnophiona > Siphonopidae > Microcaecilia > Microcaecilia unicolor. The sequence continues at coordinate 589,223,030 of NC_044032.1, forward strand.
TCCCACTGATTGGCTGCGCCTCGGGTGAAGTCACAAAGCAAGCAAACCTATGAGATGCTGCAGGACGTTTAATAGGAGTGGAAGTGAGCAAAGCAAGTCTATGGTAAGCAAGGAAGCCCATTGGTTAATCTCTGTTTCCACTCCCCTACGCAGCCGTCATTGGTATACACTCAAAAACAAGCAAACCTAGGAGCTGCTGCTTCACATTGTCGTTTTTAAATTGTTGTTCCATCTGAAACAAGTCTAAAGCTGTTTCAACTGGATAGACAGTGCCTTAAAATGTGGAGGACAAAAGGAGGGGGGAGAGAGACAGACCCTGCAACTGGGAGGGAGGGAGGGCGACCTAACCTGCAACTGGGTGGGAGGGAGGGGGGACCCTGCAACTGGGAAAAAGGGAGGGAGGAAGGAAGGAGGGGGGGCAACGACCCTGGAACTGGGAGGGAGGGGGGACCCTGACACATACTCTCATTCTCACACACACACTCGCACCCAGTCTCACTCTCTCTCTGTCACACACACACTCACTCGCACATTCACTCTCTCTCACACAGTCACTCTCACACACACTCTCTCAAACATACACACTCCGAGGGAAACCTTGCTAGCGCCCGTTTCCTTTAAAACAGAAACGGGCCTTTTTTACTAGTTACAAAATAAAAGAGTTAAAGTGGGATTTGAACCTGAGTCCCTTGGTTCACAGTCCACTGCCCCTCTGCTCTGCGTGGATGTCTGTGTGGCCATTTTCAAAGAGTACTGCCATACAGATGTCCATTAGAGGCTGACTGAATTTTGGTTTCTGATTTTGTTATGGTACTGAAACTAGTCCACAATCTTTTTTTCTGCCTGGTTTCACCTGAAAAGTTATTTTAATTTTTGACCATGTTTCTGTTTTGGTCAAAAATGACCATGTGTTTTTGGAGGAAGCTGAAAATCTGTGAATTGTCCCATTTGCCTCCCTTAGGGTTACCATATTTGCAGAGACAAAAAAGAGGACAGAATAAATAAAAATGGTTGCTACCTTTGCTAAAAAAATATTTAATTGTAGTTAATGAACACACATCAAACAGTGACTTACTTACATTACAGAAGTAGACACAGTGGCGTTCCTAGGGGGGCTGACACCGGGGCGGATTGCCGATGTGCCCCGCCCCCCGGGTGCAGCGCCCCCCGGAACAGCGCGTCGCCCGCCCTGGCAAAAAACCTCCCGATCCCCCGGCGAAAGAACCCCCCCCGGGTGCACGCCGCTGGGGGGGGGGGTGCCGCGCGCCTGCCGGCTCTTCGTTTTCATGCTCCCTCTGCCCCGGAACAGGAAGTAACCTGTTCCGGGGCAAAGGGAGCATGAAAACGAAGAGCCGACAGGCACACGGCACTCCCCCAGCGGCGTGCACCCGAGGCGGACCACCCCCACCGCCCCCCCCTTGGTACGCCACTGAGTAGACATTCTACTTTTCAAGAACTTCTGGATTTGAGTTTGACTGAGTCTAAGCCTAAGCGTACTTATAAGAGTGCATATCTCTTTGGCTGGCTTCTGTGATACGTGTGAAAGTCTTTGCATGACATATGCATAACATTATGTTGCACAAACAAAATTCATTTGACAGATTCAACCAGCAGGGGAACAGAAAGGGGATCAGCAATGCCTTATTCTCTCTTTAGCACCCCCATGTGTCCAGACTGACTAATAAGCCAGAGATCGTTTCTCTCATTATGTAGGTAGGTGTGTTGGTTATAGGCACATAAAAGAAAAAGAGGACATTTCCCTAAAAATTAAAAATCCTATAGGACATATCTGAATATGTCCAAAAAGAGGACATATGGCAACCCTAGCCTCCCTCCCTCCCCCAGAAAAGGAGTTGCCCCTCTTCCTGGAGCCTCCTACGTGCCTCCCCCCACCTGTAGGCCTCTTCTGGGCCTATCTTACAATCCTTGATGGTCTAGCAGTGTCGTTGGGGAAGGTTTGATCTCTATTTACTCCTGCCCATTCAAGCTCTGCTCTCAAAATAACTGCTGCAACTATGGATTGCTCCTTTCCTGACTACACAAATAGACCACCTGGGATTGCAAGGTAGTCCTTTTGGGGGTGGGGTGGGGGGGGGGGGTAATAAGCTTCTTAGGAATTAGCCTCTCTGTGGAGTTATTAAGTCAGCTGTCACTCTGAGTGTGGTGCAACGTCAGCCACTTTAAAAACACTGTGGCTCTTAGTTTCAATTTTTATTAGTTGTGGTCCATGTATGTGGAGGTTATTTCGCTTGGTGATCCAACATGGTCTTTCATTATTTAAATTGTATTTTGGCTTGGATACTATGGGTTTAGCATAGGGATGCAGACTGCAAACTCTGACAATCCACAGCGACCCTCACTGGTTCACATTCACATAATCAAATTTGAGTTTCTGGTTTCAGTTTTGGCTTTGGCCGAAACTAGGTGATGAGTTTTGGCTGCAGTTTTGGTTTTGGCCAAAAGCCTTCAGTTTCGATTTCGGCCCAAACTGAAAAAAGCAGTTTCGGTTGGCCTCTAATATCAATGTCCCTTGTTTTATCCCAGTTATAGTTTGGACATTCCAGATTGTAAAATGAGTGTTCATGCTGGATGTCTCCAGCAAACAGACGTCCATCTCATGTATATTCAAACAAGAAATCTTGACGTATATCCTATTCAAAAATACATGTGAGATGGACGTCTGTTTAATGTATACTCTGGTGGTTCCTCCTCTTCCTCTATCCCGCTGTCAGTGGGTGTACCTCAAGGATCTGTTCTAGGACCTCTCCTTTTCTCCATCTATATTTCCTCCCTTGGTTCTTTGATCTCATCACACGGCTTTCAGTATCACCTTTACGCTGATGACTCCCAGATCTACCTCTCCACACCAGTAATCTCGGCAGAAATCCAGTCCAAGGTATCTGCCTGCCTCTCTGACATTGCTACCTGGATGTTTGACCACCACCTGAAATTCAATATGTCCAAAACTGAACTCCTTATCTTTCCTCCTAAACCAACCTCTCCCCTTCTCCCATGCTCTATTTCTGTTGACAACACGGTCATTCTTCCTGTCTCGCAACCTTGGGGTCATCTTCAACTCCTCCCTCTCCTTCTCTGCCCATATTCAACAGATTGCTAAAACCTGTCGTTTCTTCCTTTATAACATCACCAGAATTTGCCCTTTCCTTTCTGAACACGCTATCAGAACCCTCATCCACACTCTCATCAGCTCTCACTTAGACTACTGTAACTTGCTTCTCTCAGGTCTTCCACTCAGCCATCTCTCTCCTCTTCAATCTGTTCAAAACTCTGCCGCATGACTAATATTTCTCCAAAGTCATTAGGCCCATATCAGCCCTCTCCTGAAATCACTTCACTGGCTCCCTATCCGTTTCTGTATACAATTCAAGCTCCTCCTGTTGACCTATAAGTGCATTCACTCTGCAGCCCCTCACTACCTCTCCACTACTACTACTACTACTACTACTATTTAGCATTTCTATAGCGCTACAAGGCGTACGCAGCACTGCACAAACATAGAAGAAAGACAGTCCCTGCTCAAAGAGCTTACAATCTAATAGACAAAAAATAAAGTAAGCAAATCAAATCAATTAATGTGTACAGGAAGGAGGAGAGGAGAGTAGGTGGAGGCGAGTGGTTACAAGTGGTTACGAGGTCAAAAGCAATGTTAAAGAGGTGGGCTTTCAGTCTAGATTTAAAGGTGGCCAAGGATGGGGCAAGATGTAGGGGTTCAGGAAGTTTATTCCAGGCGTAGGGTGCAGCGAGACAGAAGGCGCGAAGTCTGGAGTTGGCAGTAGTGGAGAAGGGAACAGATAAGAAGGATTTATCCATGGAGCGGAGAGCACGGGAAGGGGTGTAGGGAAGGACGAGTGTGGAGAGATACTGGGGAGCAGCAGAGTGAGTACATTTATAGGTTAGTAGAAGAAGTTTGAACAGGATGCGAAAATGGATAGGGAGCCGGTGAAGCGACTTATCTCTCCCTACACTCCTTTCCTAGAACTCCGTTCACTAGGCAAATCTCTCCTAATTGCACCCTTTTCCTCCATCGCTAACTCCAGACTCCGCTCCTTCTATCTCGCCGCACCTTTTGCCTGGAATAGGCTTCCTAAGCCATTACGTCTAGCTTCATCCCTGGCTGCCTTCAAATCCGGGCTAAAGGCCTATCTGTTTGATGTTGCTTTCAACTCCTGACTTGTAACTTTTATCTTATCCTTATGTGTCCTTCTGTCTGTCCTTCCCTTTTCTTTTTTGGTCCTGTCTATTTGTCCTGATTTAGATTGTAAGCTCTTTTGAGCAGGGACTATCTTCTTCATGTTCAATTGTAAAGCGCTGCATAAGACTGGTAGTGCTATAGAAGTGATTTATAGTAGTAGTAGTAGTAGTAGTAGTTTAAGACATTCTGATGTGGACATCCCTATTCTGACTTGGATGTCCTTTCGAAACTGCACCTCCACATGTTTTTACAAAATACTTAGGGGTAGACTGGCAGAAACCACAGCTAAATTGAAGCCGTAGACATTATGCCAGTTCAGGAGCAAGCATATGCGTATGAAAGTATTTTACAAAATACCAATGACAATTGTAATTCAGCCTGCACTCTGCTACACTCTGCCCCACAACATGCCTACATGTGGCCATGAAAAACTGTCTTCTTATTGTCACCTGCGTATGTATAGGTATGTATCATCTTCATCTTGTCAGGCTGCATTCTTATACAAGTATATTTGGCTGTGAAAACTATCCCTTTTTTGTGTGTAAAATGTGCATTACATAATTTCATTTTATATTTATTTTGAACTTATAACTATCATGTATCCTTGCTGTACAAGCGGTTTAGCTTGATTGATTGTATCTTGAACAATATTTCAAAAACAGAAATAAATAATTTAAAAAAGTGTATTATACGTGGAAAATGTTGTGCATACATTCACTGCCAATTTTATGAGAGCCCACTCGAGCATGGAAAATGTTCCACTTGCTCAAGTTTCTCATAACATTTCCTCAAATACATTAATCTTGAAATAATCTGCCTCATTTTACATCAAATTTGTGCATATAATACACCAGTTGTCACAGGGGAAATACGTGCATACTTTTCCATTGAAAATTATTCCACTAAAAGTACCTGCCCACACTTACATCTCTTATTTAGTACATAATATTTCATGAAAATTCTCATGCATACTGAGGAAAATTCAAAAGTATGTAAATAAATTCAAAGTGTTGCAGCTCTGCCCCTGGAAACTACTCCCAACAGGTAAAAAGTATGTTCAAAATAACATCACACTTGTAACCTAACATGCAGAATTCAGACAATTTAAAAACAAGCCATTTCCATACATGAACTACTATTTTTATGTACAGTGATGCCTACATGTGGGTCATGTAAAACTGTGCATCTTCTTGTCATCACATGTGCATGGATAGGTACGCACCATCTTGCCAGCCTCAAAATCAACAAGTTGAAAAGTAAACAATATGGCACTCACAACGTGACACAGTAGAACATTTCCCCATTCCTCCTTATGCAAATTTAGGAAGGCTGCTTTTGCGTAGCATGGGACGTATTACGATTTATGTAGATAGTTTGCGATAATGGATATGGAATGTGGGTAGTGATCGATGGTGTAAGTGAGGTATGTGCGTGTTTATGTGTACATAATGGTATCTTGTATATCAGTGGTTCCCAAAACTGTCGGGACTTACATGCCAGTAAAGTTTTTAGGATATCCACAATGTATATTCATGAGAGAGATTTGAGGACTCTCTACATGGGAAGAATTTAACAGTTTACTTGTGGGGATGTGTGGGTTGAATTTCTGAGGGTGGGTGGGATATGTATGTGCATATCATATGTGTATATCTACGCGTGTGTGTGTGTTGAGGGGAGTGGGCTATGGGGATGTAGGCTTCCCTTCCACTAGCAATTTTGCCTGCCCTCCTGCACTCACTCCAGTTCCCACCCTCTTGCACTCTTACTCCTCCCTTGCCACACCCCTTTGCACTCTTTACCCTTTACTGTACTCTCCCCTAGTCCTCTCCCCCTCCTCCCTCTCCATCCTTCTCTTTTCCTGCTGTTTATTTCTATTCACACTTCTTTACATTACTTTACTTTATTCGGATTTCTAGACCACTTAAACAAAGAAGTTCAAAGCGGTTTACGGGGTTACAAAAGAGACAGCCGAGACAGATACTTGGGAATTGCATAGCAGATAAAGTGTAGTTGTCATCAGTCAGACACAAGAAGATTCATGATTGTGTTGTGAGGTTTCAAAACAGAGGTGTATTATGAGCATAGGTATTTTTTGAATAAAGTTGTTTTGAGTTGTTATCTGAACAGTGTATAGTTGTTAAGGTGGTCTGGGTTTAGCGCTAGGTCTTTCCATGTTCTAGGGTCTTAGTATGTCAGTAGTTGTGCAAATACAATGATTCTTTTTATCCCTTTAAGGTACCGATAATCAGAAGCCCTACACCGTTCCAAATAGTGCTCTAAAATTAGTGCTGGAACAACACTGGGCTATACTGCCCCTATGATCAGAGCTAATAGCATGCAAATTTCCTCCCACACTTGTTTGACAGGTCCAGGCTGTCAAAAGCCCAGACCTATCAAACACAGGGGCTGGAGGTCCGTGGGACCCCTGGACACCCTTCAACAACAAGGCTCTGGTGGCCTAGTGCTCCCCCAACCCCCACCCCGGGACAGTGATATGGGGGCAGGAGGTCTCCCCACACTCAAAAAAACATTCCTGGTGGCCCAACTGGGCTGACAAGATAACCCCCAACCTTATATGGTAGGGAAGCCCCACCCATTTTCAAGGTGGCACTGGAAGGGGAGGGAGTGCTACTCTAGTTCTACTTTCAACCAGGGGCGTATCTGGACTCCGGCGGTAGGGGGGGCCAGAGGGAGGGGCACATTTTAGCTCCCCCCCCACCATTGCCAGACCCCCCCACCACCAATGACTCTCTCCACCCCCTCTCCCGCCGCCAACCCTCCCCCGCTGCCATTGCTTACCTTTGCTGGTGGGGGACCCCAACCCCGCCAGCCGAGGTCCGCTTCCACCTGCCGCTGCCTTTAAAATATTTCTTCAGTTGGCGGGAGACCCCAACCTCCGCCAGCCGACCCGAGGACTTTAAAGTTCTTCTTCGTCCTCCATGGCCGTGCTGCTGTTGAAAGCTGTTGAATTCAGTTCGTAGTCTGAAGTTGCAACATGTTGTACTTGCAGGACGCTCCTGCATGTACAACGTGCTGCGACGTTAGACTCCGAACTGGATTCAACAGCTTTCAACAGCAGCACGGTCACGGAGGACGAAGAAGAACTTTAAAGACCTCGGGTCGGCTGGCAGGGGTTGGGTCCCCCGCCAACTGAAGAAATATTTTAAAGGCAGCGGCAGGTGGAAGCGGACCTCGGCTGGCGGGGTTGGGGTCCCCCACCAGCAAAGGTAAGCAATGGCAGCGGGGGAGGGTTGGCGGCGGGAGAGGGGGTGGAGAGAGTCATTGGTGGCGGGGGGTCTGGCAATGGTGGGGGGGGGGGAGCTAAAATGTGCCCCTCCCTCTGGCTCTGGCCCCCCCTACCGCCAGAGTCCAGATACGCCCCTGGTTGAAAGTAGAACTAGAGTAGCACTCCCTCCCCTTCCATTGTCACCTTGAAAATGGGTGGGGCTTCCCTACCATATAAGGTTGGGGGGTTATCTTGTCAGCCCAGTTGGGCCACCAGGAATGTTTTTTTGAGTGTGGGGAGACCTCCTGCCCCCATATCACTGTCCCCAGTTGGGGTCCCCCGCCAGCTGAAGAAATGTTTTTAAAGGCAGTGGCAGGTGGAAGTGGACCTCAGCTGGCAGGGGTTGGGGTCCCCCACCAGCAAAGGTAAGCAATGGTAGCGGGGGAGGGTTGACGGCGGTAGGGGGGTCCAGGGCGAAATCTGCGGGGGCCCAGGCCCCTGTGGCCCCACGCAGATATGCCCTTGCTTTCAACTCAGCATTAGCTGAGTTTTGTTTCAGTGTCAGTAGCATTGAGTCAAACTATTCATTTTTTTGCCTATGATCTTTATTTTCCAGTGTTTAGGGGCAATTTCTGCTCACTGAAACTAGGCCATTCAGTTCTGAAATTCTCCCAGTGTTCGGCTAGATGAGAGCAACTGAACTGCTCCCAGAATTGGTTGAGGTGTATTTTGCCTCTTGTTTCTATTTTCACCTTTGGTTTCGAAATATGCTTTCTCTTTTTGTCTCATCTTATTATAAAGCTTAGCATGTAGTGGTCTGACCATATGGTTGGGTCCCTTATAACGTCTAATATTTTGGCTGTGTGTTGGTGTGGAATTTGTGGTATGTGCTAGTAGATCCAGTTGGTGTCCCTTTAGGTAGGTTGCTTCTGATTTGGTTGGAGCACAGTTCCATGCTAAGAGTATGTCTCTTAAATCTTGAACTTAGGGGTCTTCTGAGTCCTCTAAATGTAAGTTGATGTCTCCTCAGAGCAAGTTGAACTGGAAGTCTAAGGAATTTTTGAAAACAAAGTCATAGAATATATCCCTGGCCTGGGGCAAGCTGTCTGGGGGGGCTGTAGAACAATATGAAAGTCAATCTATCCTGTAGTGACTCATCAGAGATGTGGCCTGCCATGATTTCTAATGTTGGAGAGTTGTGTGAGTCTGTTATTTTGATACTGAAATCCTTGTAGCATGGAGTAGTTTGACTGTTTCATTTGGGACGGCAAAGGAAGGGGCAGGGAATATTAGCATATTCATTTGTGTGTGTGTGTGTGTATATATATATATATATATATATATATATACACACACAAATGAATATGCTAATATGGAGGAAGGAAGGAAGGAAGGAAGGGAGAAAGAACTGGCTTTTCTGGGAATAACCATAATGAATATGTATGAGATTATTCCCCAAAAAAGACAGCTCTTTCTCCCTTCCTTCCTTCTTTCCTCCTTACCCAGCACTCCCTCTTCCTCTCCAGTAGTATTTCCTCACCCCCTTTTCCATACCATGCCAGTGTTGACCTTAGAAATGCATAGGCTCTATATGTAGATCCTTCAAGAGGTAATATGTCATGATTTAGGCTCTAAAACCTTTTCTGATGATTTGGTGCCACCTCAGAAAGGCCAACACACAATCTCTCCACTGCAAAACGCTATACACAAACTTCTGCAAAAACACACTCACAAGCTTACCAAACCATGACAGCACTAATTCCAAGGACAGGACGAGCTACAACCTTATGCGTGGAAAGGCAGAACTGTAATTACATCGGGCTCTAAAACACCAATACACTACCTCGTGAAAAAAACAAAACAAAAAGGGCTGCAAATACTACATGCAAAATATCACAGATGCACATTTCCAAAAGCTGACATATTCCAATTAATAAATTCTGAATAAAATACTTTTTCTATCTTTGTTGTCTGAGCATTTAGTTTTTCTATTTGCTTTGCCAGAGTCTTCTGTTTTTTTTTAATTACATTTGTACCCTGTGCTTTCCCATTCATGGCAGGCTCAACGCAGCTTACATATTATATACAGGTACTTATTTGTACCTGGGGCAATGGAGGGTTAAGTGACTTGTTCAGAGTCACAAGGAGCTACCTGTGCCTGAAGTGGAAATCAAACTCAGTTCCTCAGGACCAAAGTCCACCACCCTAACCACTAGGCCACTCCTCCACAGTGTCTGCTTTCAATTTGATATTTTTTCTCTCACCATGTCCACCATCCTCCTGTGTCCTTATGCGTCCTGTCTACCATCTGTAGCCCTGTCCCTATCCTTCCTCCAGTTTCAGCATCTGCCCTCAAAGTGTTCCAATCCAACCCTTAAATTCAGCAGTTTCCCCTCCATCCATGTACAGCATTTCTTCTCACTCCCCTCCCCTCCATCCATGTGCATCTACTTCCTTTGTCTTCCCTTCCCTCCAGCCATGTCCAACATTTCTCCTCTCTTCCCTGCCCTCCACTCCATCCATGTCTAGCATTTCTCCTCTCTTCCCTCCCCTCCATCCATGTTCATCTCCTTCCTGCTATAAAAATGGCAATGGATCTTTATGTAAGAAAAGTAAACAAAAGCAAGAGAGTAGAAATCAGTATAGTTCTACAAATAAATGGCTAAATAAAATAAAGGCATAAATACAGAGGAACAGAAGAACTATAGAAAAGAATACCAGATAAAACTCAAAGAAGTAAGGAGAGAAATATAGCTGGCAAAAGCACAAGGGAAAGAAAAATGGCTAAAGATGAAAAGAGAGGTGACAAGACGTTTTTCAGGTATATTAGTGAAAGGAGGAAAGCTGGAAATGGAATAAACGATGCTGGAAATGGCTACTTGGAGAGTGATAAGGAAAAAGTAGACATGCAAAACAAACACTTCTCTTTTCATGGAAGAAAATCTTGAAGAACGATCTAGATTGACTGATATATGAGGGTTGAATGAAAAATAATGCCTCCACCTCCATAACTTTTGTTTAAATAATGAATAACAAAAAACAAAAATAATGCTTGAAACGTGAACTTTTATTTCATGCATTTACTATTCTACATAGTCGCCATCATTCCCTCACACATTTCTGCCAATGATGGAAGTTTTTGAAAGTTGTCACAAAAGAACAGCCTATTTTGTCCCTTAACTAGTTGCTCACAGTTCTTTCCACCTCTTAAAGTTGAACAGATGCCCCTTTTTGGAAAAGGATGGAAATTGCATGGTGCTGGTTGATGACATATTTTATTCTTAAGTTAGAGCACTTTTCTGGTTCAGTTTTACACTTGTGTAATATTTTTTTCCCTTTGTACTTAATGATGGACAGTTGCTCCTTCCTCTACTCCTAGATATTTATAGACCCCTTCCTGTTCAAGGTCCTTGATGACACAATCATCAGTCAGATACATGTTTTCAGTATTACTCAATTTTCCTCCTAGCAATGTCTCCTTAGCATGGTTATCCAGGCCATTACTCATCCTGATCTCAAGCTTTTTACTAAATAGAGTTGTGAAAATGTCCAAAAATTCTGTACCAAACATGGCCATTTTTAAAGCAGAAAAATGTCCAACTTTGTTTTGAAAATGGTCCTTTGCTTGACACTTTTGTGCTCAGTGCATCTATCTTTTAGGACCATTTTTGAAAAAACAAAACAACTTCCAAGGGAAAGACACACAAAATCAAGTCATTGGGATATATGAGGGGGCCAGCATTCTTAGTACACTGGTCACACAGACATTCCAGCAGAGCAGTGGGGCACCCTAGGGGGCACTGCAGTGGACTTCACATAAAAGATCCCAGGTACACATCTCACCATTACCCCGTTATACTGTATAGTGAGCCCTCCAAAACCCACCAAAAACTTAAACCATTATAATAGCCCTTATGTCTACAGGTGTCACCTATATGTAGTTACAGTAGGTTTTTTGTGGGTTTTGAAGTGCTCACACTTTCCACCACAAGTGTACCAGTTAGAGTGGAATATAGGTCTGAGTCCCCTTCTCTACAGTCCACTGCACCAACCACTAGGCTACTCCAGGCAAGATCTACTTGCTGCTCTAATAGGACTGGCCATAACACCTGAAGCTGTCATAGAGGCTGGTATGTACTGTTTCTTTCACATCTTTGGGGGGTGGGAGGGGGAGTCAATGAACACTGGGAGATTAAGGGGGGGGGGGGTCATGTCTTAATCTCTCAAGTGGTCATCTGGGCACCTTTTTGTGATTGAAACAGGTCTAGACTAACTTTTAGCCTTAGACGTTTTTGCTTTGTTTCGTTATGGCAGAAAAACATTCAAGTTTTGCTCAAATCCCACCCCCAACATGCCCCCTTGCGATTTGGATGCACTGCATAGAAAAATATCTCAAATCCGAGCTTCAAAAATTGTGATTTGGGTGTTTTTCAGAGAAAAACGTCCAAATGCTACTTTAGGCCATTTTTTAGACATTTTTCTCTTTTGAAAATGACTCTCATAATATAACAGTGCTGCCATCTGTTGATGAATTATAGAAGTGGATTCATTACTTTTCATTTAACCCTATGGGAACAAAGTAAATACCTCACCTTTCATGGAATAAAGTGTTTATAGAAAACTTGGAAAACTATAAGTGGATAAAGTCATGGGGCTGGATGAGATCCATCACAGAATAATGAGGGCACTCAGAGAAGTTTTGAACTGGGAAAGGGACCTTGGGGTGATAATGTATGAAAGTTTCAAGGTGGCAAAACAGCGTGACAACATGGTGGCTACGACCAGAAGATTGTTAGGCTGCAGAGACAGAGGCATAACCAGCAGAAGAGAGAAGGTGGCAATACCAATGTACAAGTTGTTCATGAGGGCTCACCTGGAGTATTATGTTCAGTTTAGGAGGCTTTATCTTGCTAAGGACATAAAAAGACTTTAAGCAGCTCAGAGGAAGGTGACAAAAATGGTATAGGGTTTGCGGCAAAAGATGTACGAGAAGACACAAAGTCTTGAATATGTATGCCCTAGAGGAAAGGAGGGAGAGGGGAGATATGATGCAGACATTTAAATACTTGAAAGGTATTAATATAGAAATATTTTCCAGAGATGCAGAAATGGTAGAACTAGAGGACATGAATTAAGGTTGCAGGCTGGTAGGAGTAACCTCAGGGAGTATTTTTTCACAGAGAGGGTGGTTGATGCCTGGAATGCCCTCCCAGAATAGGTGGTGGAGACAAAAGTAGTGACAGAATTCAACAATACATGTGCTAAACACAGAGGATCTCAAAATAGACAGAGGATAGAATCTAAGCAGAATTTAAATGGCCTCATGGTATTGATGTGCTATGATGAACAGCAGTTGTGCTTAGAGGGCAACTCCAGTATTTGAGAATTAAAGTCAGTGCCAGACAGACTTCTATGGTGTGTGACTTGTAAATGGCAAAGACAGATCAGAATGGGTTAGAGTATGCTTTGATGAAAACTCCACTAGTTGGGAAGTAAGGCCAGTGCTGGGCAGACTTCTATGATCTGAATCCTGTCCTGAATCTGGCACGAGTATCGGTGATATGTATCTTAGTATGGAAGGGGAAGACAACTTAAGTTTGAAATTAACAAGTACTCCAAATACAATGCTAGTTAGCAACATTGTTGGATTGTTGGTTTAAGCATGTATTGATAATGAATATGACTATGCTGCAGCCATAATGAATTGGGGAGCAACCACAGAAATTCCAACACAAGGGCAAGTTTATTAAAAAATACAAAAAACGAAATCATTAACTCAACGTAGTCCTGCATTTCGGTGTAAAACATACCTGCCTCAGGAGTGAATACTATCAAATCTGCAATATACAGAAACCAATCAGGGAGCTAATGGAGAGATATAAATATAATACCATTGGCAATCCTAACAGCTATTGCATGCTGGATGTCACAGACTGAACCACAAAAGCATATATTGCTAAAAAGCAATGCGACAAACAAAATCCTCAGAGGGTCAGTGCTGATCTGGCCACCTTGTTGGGTGGACTGGATGGATGATGTAGGTCTTTATCTGCCATCATTTACTAACTGGTCAATATTTAGCCAGGGTTTGTCAGTGCTTTTCAGGCATTGACAGTTGCCGGCTAAATAAGACCTGGATATTCAATAGCAGGCCATATCTGGGCAGCTACATTATATATCCTGGTATGACCAGACATGTCTTGCCTGCAGAAGCTTATGTGGGTCCTAACCGATATTCATTCAGGACCTGCATAAGACATATGTGGGTCCTGGCTGAACATTGATTCACATAAGGGGATTTTCATTCCTGCGCCCCCCCTCGCTGATTCTGATCCCCATGACGTCCTACAAGAGAAGGCCCCCCAACATGACCCAACCTCCGAATCATGAGTGGATTTCCCTTCCAAACCCCCTCAAATGACCTTCTCCTACTCCCTCATGAGAAGCCCCTTCTCTCATCCCAGCAGGTCCCTCTGGACCTATGTTAACAGCTCTGGTGTTCTAGTGGTTGTTTAGGCAGCAGTGAACGCAACCACTCCTGCCCTTGGTGGCTCCATCACAACCTCTAATTGAATCCATGTGTTTTTGGGTTATTCTCGCTGTTGAAGGGGTTGAGAGGTCTTGGGAGGTTGTAGCTGCAGGATTGGGAGCATTCTATTCCCAACAATCAATTTTGGTGGGGTGGAACAAGGATTAAATGCAGTGGGATGCAGTTGGGGAGGTGTAATGCTTGTGTGCAACACCACCTCTAGCAGAGGTGAGGACTTGGCATCACTGCAGCTCTCGCTGGACAATGCCTTTGTTGTTATTCTATTTTATGTTGGGATTGGAATGGGCTAGGTCATCACTGACTAGCCTTAGGGAAAAGGGTGGAGCTATAAGGGTAAGTTAAGGCAGCTGTGGAAGAAGGGGATGTCATAGTTGTAACAAATTTTGGTAATGTTATGTTTTGATGGTTGAAATAAAGCTGCAGACAATGTATTGCGAAGAAGCTGTAAGAGTATTTATTTCAGGTTGATTGTGTACATAAGTACATAAGTATTGCCATACTGGGAGAGACCAAAGGTCCATCAAGCTCAGCATCCTGTTTCCAACAGTGGCCAATCCAGGTCACAAACACCTGGCAAGATCCCAAAAAAGTACAAAACATATTATACTGCTTATCCCAGAAATAGTGGATTTTCCCCAAGTCCGATTTAATAATGGTCTATGGACTTTTCCTTTAGGAAGCCGTCCAAACCTTGTTAAAACTGTGCTAAGCTAACCGCCTTTACCACATTCTTCGGCAACGAATTCCAGAGTTTAAATACATGTTGAGTGAAGAAAAATTTTCTCTAATTCGTCTTAAATTTACTACTTTGTAGATTCATCGCATGCCCCCTAAATCCAGTATTTTTGGAAAGCATAAATTGACGCTTCACATCTACCCGTTCAACTCCACTTATTATTTTATAGACCTCTATCATATCTCCCCTCAGCTGCCTTTTCTCCAAAATGAAGAGCCTTAGCCGCTTTAGCCTTTCCTCATAGGAAAGTTGTCCCATCCCCTTTATCATTTTCGTCGCCCTTCTCTGCACCTTTTCTAATTCCACTATATATTTTTTGAGATGCGGCGAACAGAATTGAACACAATATTCAAGGTGCGGTCGCACCATGGAGAGTTACAAAGGCGTTATGTCCTCATTTTTGTTTTCCATTCCTTTCCTAATAATACCTAACATTCTATTTGCTTAGCCACAGCAGCACACTGAGCAGAAGGTTTCAACGTATCATCAATGACGACACCTAGATCCCTTTCTTGGTTTGTGACTCCTAACGTAGAACCTTGCATGATGTAGCTATAATTCGGGTTCCTCTTTCCCACATGCATCACTTTGCACTTGCTCACATTAAACGTCATCTGCCATTTAGACTTCCAGTCTCCCAGTCTCATAAGGTCCTCTTGTAATTTTCCACAATCCTCCCGCAAGATAAAAAGCAGCGGTCCCAGCACAGACCCCTGGGGAACCCCACTAACTAACATTCTCCATTCAGAATACTGACCATTTAACCCTACTCTCTGTTTTCTATCTTTTAACCAGTTTTTAATCTACAATAGAATACTACCTCCTATCTCATGACTCTCCAATTTCCTCTGGAGTCTTTCATGAGGTATTTTGTGAAACACCTTCTGAAAATCCAGATACACAATATCAACTGGCTCACCTTTATCCACATGTTTGTTCACCCCTTCAAAGAAATGTAGTAGATTGGTGAGGCAAGATTTCCCTTCACTAAATCCATGTTGGCTTTGTCTCATTAATCCATGTATGCTGTATAATTTTGTTCTTTATAATAGTCTCTACCATTTTGCCCGGATCTCCCCTGGAACCTTTCTTAAAAATCAGCGTTACATTGGCCACCCTCCAATCTTCCGGTACCATGCTCGATTTTAAGGATAAATTACATATTATTAACAATAGCTCCGCAAGTTCATTTTTCAGTTCTATCAGTACACTTGTATGAATACCATCCGGTCCAGGAGATTTACTATTCTTCGGTTTGTAGAACTGCCCCATTACATCCTCCAGGCTTATAGCAAATTCATTCAGTTTCTCCGACTCATCAGCGTCGAAAACCATTCCTGGCACATTTTGGGCTAGATCTATTTTAATAATGACTCAGGGGCTCTTTTACCAACGTGCACAAAAAATGACCTGCGCTGGTGCAAGTTAATGTGTTGGACGCACACAGGTCTATTTTTCAGCGTGCCTTCAAAAAAGGCCTTTTTGGCAAAAAATGGATGTGTGGCAAAATAAAATGTGTGTCTCTCGCCCAGATGTAGTTTGAATACCAAGGTTATTATAATTAAAGAAATGTCTCCACATCAATGACATGATTTGTATGTCTGACCTTTATGTCAGACTTCAATCATTTCTAAGTTTACCATCTATTACAGAATAGCTGGCTGTTTGCATACCAAAAATGATGTTTTTCTTAAAGTGACTTCTCTTGCACTAAGCCCACTTTACAAGAGCAGAAATGTCAGAGTAATTTACTGGCATGACTATAAAATTATGGTACTGCAAAAATATAGTCATTTACAAGGTGTCAAAATTTCAGTACATCACATGGGAAGTGCAAGTTTTCCCAATATTAGAACAGATTTTTTTAATGTACAGATGTTGATATTCATATGAAGGTGCCCTGATCTGGTAAAGACTAGCCTTGCTAGAACTGCTTGTATACCACAAGTATTGTAAAATGAATTATCTTCTGTTAACAATTACTTACTTAGCAAGGGAGGCAGCCAGTTCCCATTGACCTCACAATGTGAGTCTAAAAAGGTCAAGACTTCTCCTTTTGCCACAGATGCTCCCAGGAGTCGGGTCCGGATGAGCCCTTCTCGTTTCTTAGTACGCATAATCCTCACTTTGGAAAATCGAGCCATGTATTCTTCTAGTTTTTCTTTCAAATGTTCTGGAAATAGTAAGCACAAAGGAGTACAGTGTGATAAGGCAGTTACACTGGGTCAAATACTGGGGGAGCAATGAGGAGTATTTAAATATTTTATTCTCCACAAAAATTAAAGTAGAAGCAAAATGGAGCCTGTGAGGGCTGAATACATTGGGCCCCATATTCAGTTAGCGGTAATTAGTGTTTTGCTGACTGCCACTGGCATTAAACTCGGAAATTCAATGCCGGGCCATGTCTGGGCACTGGCATCAAATTTCCGGGTTTCCAGAGCCAGCTAATACATAGCCAGTTAAGGGCAATACTTAGCACTTACCGGCTATGGGTTACTGCATTAAGGTAAGACTAACTTTTATACAGTCTTGTGGTTAACCTGGCCGGTTACGTGCTGAATATTGGCACTTAAAAGGCCAAGTGCTGACTCCACCCCAGAACACCCCCAAATTAAATAGTTTTCAATTCAGCACCAATGGGTTATTTTCAGCGGCATTAACTGGATAAGTGCTGCTGAAAATTAACAATTAGCCCCAAACAGGTGATTTAACCAGCCATTTCTGGCTGGTTAAATCACTTTGAATATTGACCCCATTCCATAACTGTGTACATGTAGTTATACACACCATCCTCTGGATTCTATATATGGTGCTCAAAATTGCATGCACAAAGTTGGGCACATGCTCGGCTTGCACATGAGATTTAATTGAGTAACGAGTCAATTAGCGCCAATAATTGGATGCTATCAATTATTGGTGGTAAATAGTAACAATTTAACTTTAAGCATGCATCTTGCTAAGCGCCATTCTATAAAGACGTACCTGTAAAACATTCAGTGTGCAACTGAAAAGGGGGCATGGCCTTGGGAGGAGCATGGATGGGTCAGGGGCATTCACCGAAGATACGCGCAGTATTATAGAATTCAGGCGATCCACACCTAATCTCTGTGTGAGGATTTATACCAGGTTTCAGTTGGTATACATTTGGTGCGGATCCCGGCACTGCATGCTATTCTATAAACAGCGCCAAACTTGGAGCACCGTTTGTAGAACAGCATTCAACACTCATTTTTTTCAATGCCCAAATTAGTGCAACATTTACTGAATTTACTCCCATATGCATGCAAATGCCAGGATAATTGGCACTTACATAATTTGCACTATGTGCTACTCTATAAAATTTAGCAACAAGAAGGCACACATGGGCAGTACTTGGGTGGGATGTGGGAATGCTGTAGAACTTAGGCGCACTCACTCATGTGTGCCATTGACCAGGCATAAGTGAGTGCGTCTAACACTGTGTGTACATCTTTGGGCTTAACCCAGTATTCTAGAATGGCATCTCTTGCACTCAAATGCTGTTCTAAAATTGTTACTCAGTGCTCCCCATTGTGGTGCCCAGTTATAGAATGGTCCTCCTTAATTCTTCTATATTTTCTAAAACATGGAAAAGAAAATAACATGATACCTTTTTATTGGACATAACTTAATACATTTCTTGATTAGCTTTCGAAGGTCGTCCTTCTTCGTTAGATCAGAAATAAGCAAATGTTGGTAGATGACAGTATATATAAGTGAAATATTTTGACACCCACCTGACAGGACTTAACAAAAATCTGGGGTTTCTAGCCCATTATAAACCCTAAAATTGTACTGCTTTGTCACCCTCTACTACTACTACTTATCATTTCTAAAGCGCTACTAGACGTACGCAGCGCTGTGCACTTGAACATGAAGAGACAGTCCCTGCTCGACAGAGCTTACAATCTAATTAGGACAGACAAACACTTCACTGGCTTCCTATTCGTTTCCGCATTCAGTTCAAACTCCTCTTATTGACCTATAAGTGCATTCACTCTGCAGCTCCTCAGTACCTCTCCACTCTTATCTCTCCCTACATTCCTCCCTGGGAACTCAGTTCACTGGGTAAACCTCTCTTATCTGCACCCTTCTCCTCCACTGCTAACTCCAGACTCCGTTCCTTTTATCTTGCTGCACCATATGCCTGGAATAGACTTCCTGAGTCGGTACGTCAAGCTCCATCTCTGGCCGTCTTCAAATCTAAATTAAAAGCCCACCTTTTTGATGCTGCTTTTAACTCCTAACCCTTATTCACGTGTTCAGAACTCTTATTTTATCATCCTCACTTTAATATTCCCTTATCTCTTGTTTGTCCTGTTTGTCTGTCCTAATTAGATTGTAAGCTCTGTCGAGCAGGGTCTGTCTCTTCATGTTCAAGTGTACAGCGCTGCGTAAGTCTAGTAGCGCTTTAGAAATGATAAGTAGTAGTAGTAGTAATGCTTCACTTATATATATATTGTCATCTTCCAACATTTGCTTATTTCCGATCTGACGAAGAAGGGCTACCTTCGAAAGCTAATCAAGAAATGTATTAAGTTATGCCCAATAAAAAAGGTATCATCTTATTTTCTTTTCCATGTTTTATTTTGTTTTATTTCTATTGATTACCTTTAAAAGTGGACTAACACGGCTACCACACCTCTATACTTTCTGCTTCTGGCAAATGTTCAGACATGATTCATGAACTATAACTCTTTTGTTTTCTTTAAGCATAAAAGGAAGGCTCCAGCATTATAGATTTTCAGCTGGATAGCTGGCAAGTCATCATCTATATACAGTCACAGACAAAAAAAAACTGACCAACATTGATCAGCTCTCTGGTACATCAAGGGCCTAAGGCCAGATGAATATTTTGGCATGTGGCTCAACAACAATTTTCTACCTCCGACAGGCTTTCTATTCATTTCTGTTTGGTTTCTATTAACTATACAAGGAGTGGTGCAAACATTGCAAAATTAACTATTAAGTCAACATAATTAAATGGTTTCAGAGGAAAAAAATTGAAATGGCAAATAGACACAAATACTGTAGACTACCAGCTTGAAGCAAATTAATGATGACTTGTTAATAATATTGTGCTGTAGCTTCAGTAAGATGGCAGATAGCTTCCATACCATTCATCTAATCATTTAGTGTGATTACAATTAGTCATGAAACATTAAGTTTAGCATTTCTTTACACAATGGCAAAATGCCACTGTAGCAATCCAGTTTATGAATTCTTGTGCTCTAAGAAAACTCAGCACCTATGAAAAAAAATCATGTACCAGACCCAGTTTTTTTAAGAGTAAAAGCTATTTTGGATCTAAACATATTTATTACCTTTATTTTGTGATTAAAGATAAGAAGTGGGGTTTTTAAATCACAGTTCATAAAAGCCATTTATATCTGTATGTCAAGAACTGATTATCCGTGGGAATTATGATCCTGGATCTCTGTTTGGCCACACTCATGTAAATCTAAGGGCCCTGTTTACTAAGGCGTGCTATTGTTTTTAGCACACGCTAATGCAAGAGACGCCCATATATCCCTATGGGTGTCTCTAGTGTTAGCATGCGCTAATTTTTAGTCTTATATCCTACTTACGCCTCGCAGATCAAAGTTGGTAGCAACAGTTAAAGAAGCCAGAACAATTCTCTGGGAAAATAAAACAAAAAAGATCATAAAAAGTTAAGAACTATTCTGAAAAACAAACGTCTGAAACAAGAAGGTCTTAGCCATCTTTGCTTATACCCTACACTGTCAATTAAAATGCTCTATTACGTATTGTGTTGACATTGTAAGTAGTATACTATGACATACTTTGTATTGTTATTTGAATATTTTTATTGCTGTAATTGTCTATTGCTTATGTTTGATGCATTCTGATTGTACACCGCCTTGAGTGAATTCCTTCAAAAAGGCAGTAAATAAATCCTAATAAATAAATAAATAAATAAATACACCCTTCACCTAAAGATCAAGTAAGACTGAGATGATGAAAAAATACCAGTAAATTCTTTCCAGTGTCTAGCAACTTGGAAAGGTAAAGTCAGTTCAAATAACTTTAATCGTTTTTTCCTCTAAGGTGAGGGAAATGAGAAGATCACAATATTAGACCTTTTTGCCCTCAAAGAGGTGGCAAATTGAAAATGGACATACAGATAATTTGGTGCTAGCTCATGCATAACCTTGAAAACAGGCCAGTTTAAAAAGAACTCTGGCCTCAACTGGCAGCCAGTGCAATTTCACATAAAAGGATGAGTTGCTATCAGATTTAGCCAAGCCAAAAATCAGGCGTACTACCATATTTTGTACGGTCTGTAATCTTCTAATAAGGCCCCTAGTACAACTTAAGGAATCCTTTTACAAAGTTGTGGCAAAAAGTGGCCTACGGTAGTGTGGGCGCATCTTTTAGGCGTGCTGGGCCATTTTTTTACCGCGGCTGGGAAAAAGGCTATATTTTAATGGGCTGGGAAATAGGCCTGTGCTAATATTAAAACTAGTGCGTGCCTATGGCCTCAACCCTTACCGCCACCCATTGACCTAGCGGCAAGGGCTCATGCGCTACCCACACAGTAACCACGCAATGTGTGCCAACGTGGTTGCGCTGCTGGTTACTGCTAAGAACGCCCCCCACAGTAAAAAAATAGAAAATTATTTTCTACAACAGAATTTGGCATGCAATGAACTCGCAATTACCGCCAGGCGCACGTGCTACTCTGGCGATAGTGATAATTGGGCGCATGCTACCTGCGAAACAACCCTCCCGCACCTTTGTAAAGGGCCCCCAAATACTCAAGGTTACTATAGTCTAATTGAGAAAGTAAGAGTGCCTGTGTTAGATGCTTAAATTGATCTACTTCAAAATAGTTGCAAATACAATGCAACTTTCTCATTGGAAGGAAACTTTTCTTTACTAAAGCATCAATCTGTACCTCCATGGAAATAGAACTGTCCACTAAAACACCCAAAATCCTAGTATCAGTCAATAGTTTGTAATTAACTTGATTGATAAAAATAGTAATAGGAATATTATCAGAGGTCCAGGTAATTTGTTCCACTCCTTTGCACCAGAAAAAGAAATGATACATTTTCTGGTTTCTTCTAACTGAAACAGCTGGTAATCTGGAATTGTCACCAAACAAATATTGTCCAAATGAAGCTCTCGGTTCGGGCAACATAGTTGAAGACAATCTAATAGGTACTGAGACGAGTCATGATGTACACAATGGTGAACTGTTATCAGCAATTTATATCTAATTCTATCTTGTATAGACAACCAATTCAATTTCCTAAAGCTAGGAATGACATGATCACATTTTGAAAGCCCATATAAAAAGCGCACAGTTGAATTCATCACTACCTGCAGTGCCTGTATGCACACCGCAGGAAGACCTACATAATATATACTACAATAATCTAAACCTGTTAGTTCTGAAGTACCCTGCAAAAATCAGTCTGGGAAATCAACGGGCATAATTTACAGAATAAGCGCTATTTGTAAAATGATTTTTTCAGCACAGAATGAATCTGAGCGGAAAAAGACAGTTCGACATCATACAATACACCCAGTCACAGAAGGAAAAGAAAACTGTTGTTCAGCATTTACCAACAAAATGTCTGTTTTAGACATATTAAGAGACAGACATTCTGAGACATCCAATCATTAATCCCCTCTAAAACTGTTTGCAGTCAAGTAACCACCACAGGCACCAGCAATTCAGCAGGATGAAAAATTGAATATCATCCACATATATGTAGTATGCCATCCAAGATTCCTCTGGACCTTACCAACTGGCTTAGAAATCAAGTAGAATGTTAGGTATTATTCAGTAGAGGAGTGTGGTAGCCGTGTTAGTCCACTCTTAAGGTTATCAATGGAAATCAAACAAAATAAAACATGGAAAAGAAAATAAGATGATACCTTTTTTATTGGACATAACTTAATACATTTCTTGATTAGGTATTATTCAGAAAGGAATGGAAAACAAAAATGAGAATGTTATAATGCCTTTATATCACTCCATGGTGCGACTGCATCTCGAATACTGAGTTCAATTCTGGTCATCGCATCTCAAAAAAGATATAGTGGAATTAGAAAAGGTACAGAGAAGGGCAATGAAAATGATAAAGGGGATGGGATGACTTCCCTTTGAGGAAAGGCTAAAGCAGATAGGGCTCTTCAGCTTGGAGATATGATAGAGGTCTATAAAATAATGAGTGGAGTGGAACAGGTAGATGTGATTTGCTTGTTTACTCTTTCCAAAAATACTAGGACTAGGAGGCATGCAATGAAGCTACAAAGTAGCAAATTACGAATCGGAGAAAACATTTGCTCACTCAGCATGTAATTAAACTCTGAAATTTGTTGCCGGAGAAATTCTTTGCTTAGCGGGGTTTAAAAAAAGTTTGGAAGGTTTCCTAAAGGAAAAGTCCATAGACCATTATTAAAATGGAATTGGGGAAAATCCACTGCTTATTTGTAGGATAAGCAGCATAAAATGTATTGTACTGTTCTGGGATCTTGCCAGGTACTTGTGACCTGGCTTGGCCACTGTTGGAAACAGGATTCTGGGCTTGATGGACCTTTGGTCTGTCCCAGTATGGCAATACTTAGTACTTATAACAACAACCCACAGAGCCGAGCCTCGTGGTACTCCACAAGTCACAGTTCTCACAGTAGTCAATTCATTACCCACTCATACTTGCATTCTCCTATCAGCTAAGTATGATTTAAACCATGGCAATACTGATGACACAATGCCACAGTCCAGCAAATGCTCCAGCAGTATTCGATGGTTGGGGGTATCAAAGGCAGCAGATACATCTAAAAAAAAACATCATTATGTCACTGAAAGATGGCCCATAGCTTTCTATTACTGATTGCCTTTCAAAGAGGTATGCATTCTGCATAATGCTTCTCCTTAAGAACTTTAAAATTCCTCCACCCCTGTGATTTTCTATGGGGTTTCTCTGTTTCCTTCAGGGCTGCTTCTGCTGGAACTGGGGATGAGAGAGGATCAGAAGATGAAAGACAAGTGGCATTAGTCACACTTACTGCTACCTGCTCTATGTATGTGGAACTCTTGGATCTGCTGCCAGTATCACTTCTTGTCTCTTCATCAGAACATGGACTGTCTAATATGTGTCTGTATAGCACTACGTAAACCTGCTAACAGTTTAGAAATGATAAGTAGTAATAGGTTACTGTCCACCTGCCTCTGTCTATTTTCCCTCCCTGCACTGTTTGATTCTTTTTCTATCTGACTTGAATATGCAGGTTATGTGACCCACAGGGCTTAAAATTACTACTACTACTACTTATCATTTCTAAGGCTCTACTAGACGTACACAGCGCTGTACACTTGAACATGAAGAGACAGTTCCTGCTCGACAGAGCTTACAATCTAATTAGGACAGACAAACAGGACAAACAAGAGATAAGGGAATATTAAAGTGAGGATGATAAAATAAGGGTTCTGAACAAGTGAATAAGGGTTAGGAGTTAAAAGCAGCATCAAAAAGGTTTTAAAATAGTTTTAAATTCATTTTTCTCTGTCACTGAGAAACAGTTACTGCTTGTTTGTGTTTCTTTGCTCTGCCCTGTTTAGGTTTTTTTTTAAAAATCTTTCTCTATGCTCTGTTTGGATCTAGCCCATACCCAGATAGCCTAAAAAAATTTAAAAGAAAACAGTTCTGTAATTGCCTCTTTCTCTCTTCTCTCTCTATATATACTTCTGATACTTTTTTTTCTATATTTTTACAAGTTTTTGACTTCAGCAGAATAATTTCTGAATCAAGTGCCCTATTTATAAAGGTGCATTAGTGTTTTTAGAGTGCACTTGCTAACCATGTAGGCGCCTATAGTGATATTGTAGGCATGTACATGGTTAACAGGTGTTAAATCCGTTTATGCGCCTATAACGCTGTTTAGTAAACAGGGCCTTTTTTGTCTGTAAATGAAGGCAAGAAAATGGTGTTCTTCTTGTGCTTACTTTCAGTTTTCTACATTATCAGCCATGGGATTTGGAGAAGTGAGGCAGGGATAGGTTTGCTTAGCTGCTTATCAAGAAGTTTCAACATGAGTGGTGCAATGATTCATGCTTCTGCCTTCTCTACCTCAAAGCAGCTTTATTCTGTGATGCTAGAAATAAAAGTGCATTAATGAACATTCAGCTCATTTCAGCTCCAAGGTATGTAAACCAAAAATGCCTTTATTTGTTGTATTTTACCCTTTGTTTGAAAACAAATGAAGATCTCTACTATATAAGTGACAGAATATATAAATGAAGCAAAGTGTCGCTATAAGACATAAGACATAAGACATAAGACATAAACATCGCCACACTGGGAAAGACCAAAGGTCTATCTAGCCCAGCACCCTGTCTCCGACAGTGGCCAATCCAAGTCACAATCACCCGATGTGGATGAGTAAGCAAACACTTTTATGTTCTAGCTATAGATTCCATATTATACTGTGAGCATCCTTTTATATATTTCCTTAATCCAATGCCAAATGTTGATCATGTCAACAGAACAACTTTGCATGTCTGAAAAAGGGATTAAAAAACTTAATACACATTGTAATAAAGCACCATTTTCTTTAAGATGTAGTTTTCCAATTGTTATTTACTCTACCATTTTTCTTTAATCCTTCCCCCTAGCTCCTTTTGTGATCTAATGTATTGCCAAAGGTTTATTGATTATTTTTTATTTAATTATGTTTTCTTGTTTATTTGTTGCTTTACTAATGGCAATTGTATTTCTTAAACAAGTTGATGCTTGTAGATCTATTTTGAAATTAATAAATATTAAATTATACATATTGTAATAAAGCCAATAATTCAGACTGTGTTGGGCTGACAACTACTGCAGTATAAGCGACAATGGGAATGTTGTTGCAAGGCTATTGTATTAAGAGACAAGCTAGCAACCTAATGTTTCCTGACCTTCAATGGACAGAAGAAATAAAGAAACTGGCAACTTAGGTAGGTTATGGCTCCAAAGACTCACAGGGTAAAGTTGAAATCCAGTCTGTATCTATATAGGCAGTAATCTTTTCCAGGTTTAAAGCATGTCTATTGACCTCTGAAATTTCCAAATGCTAAGAACACCTTCCTGGTTCGCAGCAATCCCTTTGAATTCCTGAGAACCAGTCCTGATATTCCGAGGTGATGCCAAATATCAGGCTATCAGCTGACCCATTCAGTGGCTCAGCACACATCATTCACTTTGACCAAACAATCCCTGCTTCAAGCTCGAAAGAGAAAGACATCCATCTTTCGACATAAATCGGAAGATGGACGTCCTTCTTCCAGGGACGTCCAAATCGGTATAATCGAAACCCAATTTAGGACGTCTCCAACTGCACTCTGTCGCAAGGACGGTCAAAGTTCAAGGGGCGTGTCAGAGGCATAGCGAAGGCGGAACTTGGGCGTGTCTAACACTTGGACACCCTTGACCCATAATAAAAAAAAAAAAGGACGTCCCTGACGAACACTTGGATGTTTTCACCCGGACATGTTTTTCTTACAACTAAGCCACAAAAAGGTGCCCAAAATGACCAGAAGACCACAGGAGAGAATCGGGGATGACCTCCCATTACTCGCCCAGTGGTCACTAACCCCTATCCACTCTCAAAAACACATCTTTCAAATTATGTCATGCCAGCCTCTATGCTAGCCTCAGATGTCATACTCGGGTCCATGACAGCGCATGCAGGTCCCTGGAGCAGTTTTAGTGGGTACTGCAGCGCCCATACCCCCCTACCTGTTACATTTGTGGAGGAAACAGCGAGCTCTCCAAAACCCACCACAAACCCACTGTACCCATATATAGGTACCCCCTTCACCCGTAAGGGCTATTGTAGTGGTGTACAGTTGTGGGTAGTGGGTTTTGGGGGGCTCAGCAAACAAGGTAAGGGAGCTATGTTCCTGGGACCAATTTCTGAAGTCCACTGCAGTGCCCCCTAGGGTGCCCGGTTGCTGTCCTGGCATGTCAGGGGGATCAGTGCACTACAAATGCTGGCTCCTCCCATGACCAAATGGCTTGCATTTGGACATTTTTGACATGGACATCTTTGGTTTCGAAAATCACCGAAAGTCAGAAACGTCCATGTCTAGGGACAACCAAATCTAGGGACATCCAAATTTAAGGATTTGGACGTCTCTGATGGTATTTTTGAAACGAAAGATGGACGTCCATCTTGTTTTGAAAATACGGGTTTCCCCGCCCCTGGATTTCACCGTTTTGCAAGGATGTCCAAATCGCAACTTGGACGTCCCTTTCAAAAATGCCCCTCCACCTGCTATTTGGTCATTCATCTGCTATCTGGTCACTTCACTTTGGGATTATTATGCTATGATTTGAGAGATGAAAACTCATGCCCAAGTTTAAAGCCAGCATCAGGGTTTGGCTTTTTGCCCTCTGTCCGAGTCTGACTTAGTGCCCACATTAAATTACTTATTCAAATGAAAACAAAGCCAAGGGCTTGTTCCCAGTATTTTGATAGTAAAGAGTACAGCATCCATCTCCTGACTTCAATAACAAAAAGTATTATCCCCCGGATTCTATATAGTGTGACTTAACTTACTTGCACAAATCCAGTTGTATTCTGGATTTGTGCATGCAACTTTATTAGTTAACAAACCAATCAGCACTGATAATTGCAAATTAACAAGCTATTATTGACACTAATTGGATTTAATTAGAATTTACACGCACAACTGTCTAAGTGTATTCTTAACGTGATGCAGTAAATTCTAAGCCGCATAGTTGAAAAGGGAGTATGGCCATGGGTGTGGATTAGGCAGGTCATGGGTGCTTCTAAAATCTATGTGTGTTATTACAGAATATTCCCAGTCCACACATCATTTAGGCATCGGCATTCACACCATGTTTTACTTGACGTAACTACCCACAAATAAATGTAGTCGCACGGATGGGCTCTCAGCTTATTCAATACAGTACACCTAAATTTGGACATATTTTATAAAGTACTCTTCTATTTAGGTGTACTTTATAGAATATGTCTAGGTGTATGTTTTTCGATTCCGATTTTTTAGGTGTGATATATAGAATCTAGTTCTATATGCATTACAGATATGAAACTAGTTGAAATGATCTGTTTGTATGTCAATTTCTACTGTTATAATACCTTTTAAAACCCAGAGCAAAGTCCATTGGTTCTAAACTACCTATGGTGCTGGCTGGCTCTGCATTTTCAAAGGGAAACCCTGAGGGGGTTGAAAATATATTTGTTGGCATGTAAGCATTAAGAGCCATGACCTGTAACCTTCTCCCATCATTAAGACTGTTTTTCCCAATTGGCATCCCTTTGCACTTGTCCAGATTAATCTACATCTACCAGTTAATACCCATTTCCTTAGTCTTTACAGATCTCCCTGCAGTTCATTACAGTCCATCATATTTGGGTCATCTGTAGTTTTGATCACCTCACCCATCCTTCCCTTTTTCCTGTGGTAGTTGTGTCAATAAACAATGGCATATAGAACTATAGAAAATAATTGAATATATGGGTTGCCAGTGTTTTGTTAAAAATTATAGTCTAACAAAATACCAACAGAATTCACAGAAACACATCTTTGACCACTCAATAGGCATTCATTGCAAAAGTAGAGGAATGACCTAATGATTAAAGCAATGAGTCAAAACCCGGGAAAACTGGCTTTCAAATCCCACTGGCATTCCTTGCAACCTTAGACAAGTCACTTAAGCCTCTATTGCATTGACTACAAAGCTTAGATTATAAATACTCCAAGAACAGGGAAATACTTCAAACAAGAAATATCAATTGCTTGTGAATATCCATTAAGGGCATACATTCCATAAGGAGCCACTTCGTTTTGGGTGGCAAGAAGGTATATAAGACGAACTTTCCTCCTGTAACCTAACCCACTCTGTCCCTCTACCTCAACTATGTATTTCTCTTATCCGGAACTGGTAATCACCACTTACGGAACTATGTAAGCCACATTGAGCCTGCAAATAGGTGGGAAAATGTGGGATACAAATGTTATAAATAAATAAATAAATATAAATGAAGTATTTTAGTACTTATGTACGTAAATGACCTCTTATGGAATACCAACTAGAGGAAAAGATGTGCATACTTTGAAAGTGTGCACATTGCCAGTAGGTGTACACATGAATGGAGTTTGGGCACACCATGTGCACAGAACACATGTATGTGAGCAAATTATGCATTTATGCATACATCTAGGCAAGGGCAGTTATACTAGAGTGGTATAAATGGTCATGCCTAGATGTATGTGTATTCTCTGTGACTTGCGCTTATAGACACAATGCAGGTATCACTCTTTTTTGGGGTGTTATTGGGGTACCTGACAGTATAAATTCTGAAATAAATGTGTCCCATACAAGACAAACATTAGTGAGTGAAGTGTCAGGTGCAAATGTATTCCTCTTATCCTTAGATCCAAGCCTACTGCATCAAAATAATAGAATAAACTAATTCCTCACCCAAGTATTATAAAAAGAGGGCAATTATTTTATTTACAATAGCAGCAAATATAATGTAAGAAAGACAGGAATGAGGACAAAACCAATCTCATTACAGAAATAATTTTGAGTAAATGCACATAAATCCCTAACTAGTCTCTGAAATACAAAGACACTTTGACCCACAGAGCAGTAATACAAAGGTACATGTCACATACAACTTGATGCAGTCCCTCAGATGTGAGCGTGTTCCTCAGATGGCCATTCTCCCTTAGTGGTCCATCTGGTCCCATGCATGTCTGCTCCTCAGGGTGGGATGTTGACACAGCAGCCCCTATCTCTGATAAGAGCCCCTTTTTATATAGAAATCACAAGTTGTAGCTGTACTGCTGATGCACTTTATGACCTTGTGGTTGATGTACACAGAACATTGTTATCCCCCATTGTTGTGATTTTAGGGGTCACATGATTGTCTCACTGGCATTGCATTCAAGGGTACCTTGACTAAGAGCCAGGGTGTCATAAACAATGTACAGTTTTGCTAGCCACAGTGTCTCCAAGAATCCTTGGCTGTCCTAGCCATGACGCCAATTCTGATAACAACCTTCTTGTCCTGGAACATTGGAAACCTTGCTAGCAGCTTCTGTTCGTACTCAGGGTCACAGCGTCATGGAGCAACAATATTTAAAGATGAAATGTCTGAGTTTGCATATTGTAATCAGGTTGTTAATGCTGGATAGTGCTGTGTATTTATGAATCCATAGATTTTGCCACATAGGTACATGCAGAGCTGTGCCTAATGCTTTAGTAGTGCTTGCTTTGCCCCTACATGCTAATAGACTTTAAAAAGCACCATACCTAGTATCTACAGTAGGCACCCTGATATAGAGATTCTATATATGGTGCCAAAGAAATGGCCACCAAAAAGTGCTATTCTATAAGCTGCGCTTAAAGTTAGACATGGTTTATAGAATAGCACTAATGCCTGGGAATCACTCCTGACTTTAGGTGCAGCCATTTGCACCAAGTAAAAAGTCCCCGTTATTCTATAACAACACACGTTAATTTTAGGAAGGCCCTGTTCCTTCCATGACCCGCCCATTTATGCACCCCTTTTTCATATCACACATAAATTCCAATTAAATTTAATTAGTGCCAATAATTGCTTGTTAAAAAGTCAATTGGTGCTAATTAGCTTGTTATTCGATTAAATTGTGCACGTAAATTGGGTGTGTGTCCAAATTTGTGCATATATTTTTGGCGACTTTTACAGAATTGGGGGTAAAGGGATAATTTATAGAGAGGGTGCTAACATTAAGGAACCAAGAATGCAAATAAATGACTAGAATACCAGCATAAATGTACACGAATGCCGATATTCTGGAAACATGATATTCTATACAATAATGCCTAAATGCAATAGCATATAGTGTAAAGGTGGGCATGCACCTGAGCAGAGTGAGTAGGGCACAAAGTTATATGCAAATAAGTACATAAGTACATAAGTACATAAGTAGTGCCATACTGGGAAAGACCAAAGGTCCATCTAGCCCAGCATCCTGTCACCGACAGTGGCCAATCCAGGTCAAGGGCACCTGGCACACTCCCCAAACGTAAAAACATTCCAGACAAGTTATACCTAAAAATGCGGAATTTTTCCAAGTCCATTTAATAGCGGTCTATGGACTTGTCCTTTAGGAATCTATCTAACCCCTTTTTAAACTCCGTCAAGCTAACCGCCCGTACCACGTTCTCCGGCAACGAATTCCAGAGTCTAATTACATGTTGGGTGAAGAAAAATTTTCTCCGATTCGTTTTAAATTTACCACACTGTAGCTTCAACTCATGCCCTCTAGTCCTATTATTTTTGGATAGCATGAACAGTCGCTTCATATCCACCCGATCCATTCCACTCATTATTTTATACACTTCTATCATATCTCCCCTCAGCCGTCTCTTCTCCAAGCTGAAAAGCCCTAGCCTTCTCAGCCTCTCTTCATAGGAAAGTCGTCCCATCCCCACTATCATTTTCGTCGCCCTTCGCTGTACCTTTTCCAATTCTACTATATCTTTTTTGAGATACGGAGACCAGTACTGAACACAATACTCCAGGTGCGGTCGCACCATGGAGCGATACAACGGCATTATAACATCCGCACACCTGGACTCCATACCCTTCCTAATAACACCCAACATTCTATTCGCTTTCCTAGCCGCAGCAGCACACTGAGCAGAAGGTTTCAGCGTATCATCGACGACGACACCCAGATCCCTTTCTTGATCCGTAACTCCTAACGCGGAACCTTGCAAGACGTAGCTATAATTCGGGTTCCTCTTACCCACATGCATCACTTTGCACTTGTCAACATTGAACTTCATCTGCCACTTGCACGCCCATTCTCCCAGTCTCGCAAGGTCCTCCTGTAATCGTTCACATTCCTCCTGCGACTTGACGACCCTGAATAATTTTGTGTCATCGGCGAATTTAATTACCTCACTAGTTATTCCCATCTCTAGGTCATTTATAAATACATTAAAAAGCAACGGACCCAGCACAGACCCCTGCGGGACCCCACTAACAACCCTCCTCCACTGAGAATACTGGCCACGCAATCCTACTCTCTGCTTCCTATCTTTCAACCAGTTCTTAATCCATAATAATACCCTACCTCCGATTCCATGACTCTGCAATTTCTTCAGGAGTCTTTCGTGCGGCACTTTGTCAAACGCCTTCTGAAAATCCAGATATACAATATCAACCGGCTCCCCATTGTCCACATGTTTGCTTACCCCCTCAAAAAAATGCATTAGATTGGTGAGGCAAGACTTCCCTTCACTAAATCCGTGCTGACTTTGTCTCATCAGTCCATGTTTTTGTATATGCTCTGCAATTTTATTCTTAATAATAGCCTCCACCATCTTGCCCGGCACCGACGTCAGACTCACCGGTCTATAATTTCCCGGATCTCCTCTGGAACCCTTCTTAAAAATCGGAGTAACATTGGCTACCCTCCAGTCTTCCGGTACTACACTCGATTTTAGGGACAGATTGCATATTTCTAACAGTAGCTCCGCAAGTTCATTTTTTAGTTCTATTAATACTCTGGGATGAATACCATCAGGTCCCGGTGATTTACTACTCTTCAGCTTGCTGAACTGACCCATTACATCCTCCAAGGTTACAGAGAATTTGTTTAGTTTCTCCGACTCCCCCGCTTCAAATATTCTTTCCGGCACCGGTGTCCCCCCCAAATCCTCCTCGGTGAAGACCGAAGCAAAGAATTCATTTAATTTCTCCGCTACGACTTTGTCCTCCTTGATCGCCCCTTTAACACCATTTTCGTCCAGCGGCCCAACCGACTCTTTGGCCGGTTTCCTGCTTTTAATGTATCTAAAAAAATTTTTACTATGTATTTTTGCTTCCAACGCTAATTTCTTCTCAAAGTCCTTTTTTGCCCTCCTTTTCTCCGCTTTGCATTTCGCTTGGCATTCCTTATGATCTATCCTGTTACTTTCAGTTGGTTCTCTTCTCCACTTTCTGAAGGATTGTTTTTTGGCTCTAATGATTTCCTTTATCTTACTGTTTAGCCACGCCGGCTGACGTTTAGTCTTTTTTCCCTTTTTTCTAATATGTGGAATATATTTGTCCTGAACCTCCAGGATGGTGTTTTTAAACAGCATCCACGCCTGATGCAAGTTTTTTACTCTGCGAGCTGCTCCTTTCAGTCTTTTTTTCACCATTTTTCTCATTTTGTTGTAATCACCTTTTCTATAGTTAAACGCTAGCGTACTTGATTTCCTAGTTTCCCTTCCTTCAATGCCAATATCAAAACCGATCATATTATGATCACTGTTATCAAGCGGCCCTCGTATCGTTACCCCCTGCACTAGATCATGAGCACCACTAAGGACTAAGTCTAGTATTTTTCCTTCTCTTGTCGGCTCCTGAACTAGCTGTTCCATGAAGCTGTCCTTGATTTCATCAAGAAATCTTATGTCCCTTGCGTGTACAGATGTTACATTAACCCAGTCTATATGCGGGTAATTGAAATCCCCCATTATTATTGTGTTGCCCAGTTTGTTTGCGTCCCTGATTTCCTTTAACATTTCCGCATCCGTCTGTTCGTCCTGGCCAGGCGGACGGTAGTACACTCCTATCACTATCCTTTTCCCCTTTGCACATGGAATTTCAATCCACAGTGATTCCAAGGAGTGTTTTGTTTCCTGCAGAATTTTCAATCTATTTGATTCAAGGCTCTCGTTAATATACAATGCTACCCCTCCACCAATCCGATTCACCCTATCACTACGATA
This sequence comes from Microcaecilia unicolor, assembly GCF_901765095.1. NCBI lineage: Eukaryota > Metazoa > Chordata > Amphibia > Gymnophiona > Siphonopidae > Microcaecilia > Microcaecilia unicolor. Next base: position 589,256,552 of record NC_044032.1, read on the forward strand.
TAATTTGTACCCCGGTATGACAGTGTCCCACTGGTTATCCTCCTTCCACCAGGTCTCAGAGATGCCTATTATATCTAATTTTTCATTTAGTGCAATATATTCCAACTCCCCCATCTTATTTCTTAGGCTCCTGGCATTCGCATATAGACATTTCAAACTATGTTTGTTGTTCCTAAGTACATCATGCTTAGTACTTGACAGTATTAATTGGCAATCTTTTGTCTGATTTTTATTGTTATTTAAAGATACCCGATCTACTACAATCTCTTTTGCAACCTCACTATCAGGATACTCTATCTTCCCTGTTATGGTGATATCTTTGAAAGATACCTTATCCCGAACCATGCTCTTTTGAGCGACTGTCGGCCTTCCCCCCATTTCTAGTTTAAAAGCTGCTCTATCTCCTTCTTAAACGCCGATGCCAGCAGCCTGGTCCCAGTAATCTAGGCATAAGAATTTATACAAGCTCTATGGCTGGTATAGGTCCCAAAAGGCACCTTCTTTTTTAATTTTTTATTTATTACAATTATTCTTCATTTATACAAAGTACCAGGATAAGAAAATAATATAGCCCATATCACAGGGAATGGAAGAGAGAAATTATACAGCAAGAATAAAGGAAGTCAAGTTTAAACCCTTACAGTTTAAATCATACATCCTGGCTAGATTATACTACCCCCTTCAAAAACCACCCATATATATATATATATATATATATATATATATATATATATATATATATATATATATATTAACCTAAAAATGTCTTCAATATTAAAATGGCACCTTTTAGCTCCAATAAGTAGGTAGATGCCTTTTATACAATTGCCTCAAAATCAGCGGCCGCTAGCTCCACCATACTACCCCAAACTCCATTCACCAGAACCCGCTTGTATCCGAAATTGCCGATGCCAAGAAAACTCCAATTACGCATAGGTAATCTGCCATCTTGCCACTCAAAAATTCTTGTGAAATTCAGACTGCAAGAACTACTCATTACAAACTTCCTAGCCTACCCTTCACACTCATCCAATCCCAATATGTCTTTTGTCCCTACCCCACATTAATCTGCCCAGATACCAGACCCTTCCTATTCCATACCAACCTCCACCTTCTAACCTCCTTTCTCCCTTCTCCCTCATTAAAATTCTCATCTTCCCTGTGGCTCTGCCAAGGTTAACAGCCCCCGGTCCCTGGTCTATATCAGGGGGCTTCTCATGCATCAAGTCTGCTCAAGCTATTCCCTCAAGAAATCTTATGTGCACATATTGGCATTGGCACCTTTATATGCATAATTACCTAAAGAATTTTATAAAAGCCATGTTCTATGAATACAACATGGTTTACTTGTGGAAATGCTTTATAAAATTACCCCTTCTTTAAAACTCCTTCGTTTCTTTTAGCCTTTCCTGATTACACCACTGTATTGGAGGAAGAGGATGTGTCAAGCAAAGTAAATAGAACATATTCAGTCCTGCTTCCCATGAGGCACCAGGAATCTAACATCTACACAAAGTATCAACAATGTTTTAAAATATATTTTCTGACCTTTCCATTTTCCTTAGGTTTTGTGGTATGTATGAATGACAGGTTTGTGAGTGCATAAGTATAAGATAAATAGAGATAATGTACTTGTGTCAGTGATTGTGAGGAGAAAGTAAAATTGAGGAAACAGAGGGCAGGGAAATTTGTGGTTATTATGTTGAGATGTTTATATGGTAGATAAGGTCTGGCTTTGCTGCTTTTAAACAGACACAGTGCTGTGCTGAGATGAAAGTGTTATTGTCTGTTTAAAACTCTGAAACAGAACTACTCCAGACACTTTCTTCTATTCTGTTCCATTGAAATCAAGTAAAATAAAAAGTAAGAACATGGAGCAATCTGATTCCTATGATTCTCTATGGAGAGAAATTAAAATATAATACATATCCTCCCATAAAAAAACACTCAAACAAAAACAAAAATAACAACAAAAAAAAGCTAAGGTGCTCATTATTACAAGAGAAAAACATCTCAAAAGCAGCAAAAAGCAGCAGATGGATTTTTTTTCTTGCAAAAACGTCCAAAAGTCACTACTTTCAAAACTCATATTTGAGACATTTTTCTCTTAAGTTTGTCTAAATCACAAGGAGGCATGTTGGGGGGCATGATTTGGACGTTTTTCATTGATAATGGAATAAGATAAAAAACAGCTAAAATTGGGATTTTTTTTTTAATCTAGGCCTGTTTCAATCATGCTTTCTTAATTCAGACATAGTCCTCGACTCCACCACTTCTACCGGGAGGTGGTTCCACGCATCCACCTCCCTTTTCTTGAAAAAGTACTTCCTTAGATTACTCCTGAGCCTATAATCTATTAACTTCATCATCTGCCCCTCCTGTACATTAATGACACAGAGGTATTTAAATGTGTCTATCATATCCCCTTCTCTCCCACCTTTCTTCTAATGTATACATATTGAGAGCCTTAAGTCCCCATTTGCAACAGAGACCACTGACCAATTCCATAGCAGCCCTCTGGACTGACTCTATCCTGTTTATATCTTTTTGTACATGTGGTCTCCAGAATTGCACACAGTATTCTAAATGGGGCCTTACCATAGACTTATACAAGGGCACTATAACCTCTTTTCTTCTGCTGGCCATTCTTCTCCCTATGCACCCGAGCATCCTTCTAGCTTTGACCATTACCTTTTCTACCTGTTTGGCCACCTTGAGATCATCCAACACTATCACCCCCAAGTCATGCTCTTCTTTCATACACAGAAGTACTTCACTCACCTATACTATACCGTTCCCTTGGGTTTTTGCAACCTAAGTGCAGGACCCTGCATTTTGTAGCATTAAATCTGAGTTGCCAATCAATGGGCCATTCTTCCAGTTTCGCCAGATCCCTCCACATTCTAGCCACACCCTCTGGGGTGTCAACCCTATTACAGAGTTTGGTATCAAATCCTAATAAATAAATTTTAATTATGGGAGGTTTTTTGCCTATGATTGGACTGAAGCCATGTGTTAGACCGAATTAAATAGGTCTTGGCTTACTGAGGCCTTGTTCTCCATGTATTCTATTTTATTTATTGATTTATTTACTGCCTTTTTGAAGGAATTCACTTCAAGGAAGTGTACAGTAAGAATAGATCAAGCATGAGCAATAGACAATTACAGCAGTAAAATTATTCAAAAACAATACAAAGTATGGCATGGTATACTAGTTACAATGTCAACACAATATGTAATAGAACATTATAGCTGATAGCAAAGGGTAAAGCAAAGATGTAACATATAGAAGGGTAAGAAAGTAGGAAGAGTTAGAAAGTAAGGTGATTGATTTAAAGAAAGTTGCACATGAGGTCACAGAAATGGTTAAATGTTATCTCAGCTACAGTAGGAGTAGATAAACATGTCCTGCTGCAGTATATGCAGCCTGAGTACTCCTTGTGTGTGTGAGTGAGACTAGCGAGTTAGTTACTTCTTCCAGTAAAGGCCTAGTTGAAGAGCCGCCAAGCTTTCACCTGCTTCCTGAAGTAGAGAAGTCTTGTATTAAGCGCAGCCTTTCAGGAAGTGCATTCCATAGTGTGGGGGCTACTCCGTAGAAGGCTCACTTGCGGGTTTCACATCATGTAATGTCTTTTGGAGAGGGTGTGGTTAGTGAAAGTCCTTGGGAGGACCTTAGTGTCCTTGGCAGTGTGTGGAGGATGATCTTATTTTTCAGGTATTCAGGGCCATTTCCTTTCATGGCCTTGAAGATCAGAAATAGAGTTTTAAATTTAGCCCTGTATTGTACTGGTAGCCAATGAAGTTTTTGCAGAAATGGTGTGATATGGCCACGTCGCTTGCAACCTTCTACGAGTCTTGCTGCTGCATTCTGAATCAACTGGAGCTGGTGCAGGCCCTTTGTAGTCAGACCATTGTATAGTGCATTATATATATTATCCCTGAGTATTTTTCGGGATGTAGAATGGGTTTTGTAGTTGAATAGTGAGTAACGTTGAAATAATTTATATCACATCTGAATATCCTCCTTTCTTTTAGCACATTACAAAATTGAGCCCTAGTATTTTATTTAGCTTCAACATAGAGTATGCCTTTAAAGTTTGAAAAATAAAAAAACAATTAAAGTGACTATCCTCTTTTATGTCATGATATCTTCAGAAAGATCTAATATTTGGCCACTGTTTACCAAAAAGGGGTCATGATATCCAACCTTGTTGGCCCTCGGCATAATTTTTGCAATTTTCCCTTCATGAACACAGAAACACAATTATAAGTATATTACAAAAGCAGGCCACATTAGCCTAAGGAAAAAATAAGCACTTACCATTTGCTGTCTTACCTAAAACAGCATCATACTCAGAAGAAACTCTCCAAAGAAAATTATAATTCAATGTGCAAACTAGCACATAAAATGAAATGATATAGCTTTTAAATCTCCAGGAGACAACACACTCAAGCCATTTATTATCAGCAGAATCCACTCTGGCCATTTTCTCTATGACACTAAAATACTGAAGTAGGATAGCTTCATTTATATGCTACGCTATTACATAAATTTGTCTTTCAGGACAGACCAGAGGGAGAAGTCAGTATTTAAATTCTTCTCTGAGTAGTAAGTGGCATACCTTGGATATATATATATATATATATATATATATATATATATATACAGTATATATATATATAAAAGGCAACATTTCTGTCAGTAAAAATAGGTGGAAGCAACCTAATTTATAATTTAAAAAGAAAATAGATCATTGTTTCCTCCACAAAGTTGACTAAGTGAAGTAATAAATCATGTGCCAGATACATGCCAGGCCTCTGTCAGGGCATGGGCTGGCTCAGAATGTGATAAAGAGAGAACCACGGAAGAGCTGGAATTTTGTATGGTGAGTCTTGCCTGACAGGTGATTGATAAAGAACAACCTTATATTTTCTCCACTGTTAGGCCATAAATAAATTCTTCTCTGTAATTCTTTTACGTGGCACTCTATCTTCGTTTAAAGCTTGGAGGTGTCCCTCCTCCCCCACACACCAAAGGTATAAGTCAAGAGACAATTACAATGCCCTGGTAATTAAAAGTTGGTGAATGTAGAACACTTTTCTCCTGCCAAACTTAAGTGTTTGCTCAGTTATTTTCTATCTGGCTGATATTCAGCGCTATTTAACTGGCCAGGAATGGCTCTGGGCCGGCTAAATAGCACTTAGCCAGCTAAGCGCTAATATTCATCATGGGATAACCGGTTATCTCTGCTGAATATTAGTACTTAGTGCACACCCCTGGGTTCTATAAAGCGCGTCTAGAGATCCGAGCTGAAATCCAAGCGTATTCTGTAAAAAAGTACATAACTTAATTGGCTTAACAAACTAATTAGCATTGATAACAGCTCTTAACAAACAATAATGAGCACTAATTGGCATTAATTAGAATTTATGTGCATAACTCTCTAAGCGCATTCTGTAATGCAGTGCACCTATCTTATGTTCTTAACATGCGCAGACAAAAAGGGGCATGGTTATAGGTGGGGAAATGGGCAATTCGTGGCATTCCAAAATTTACACGCGTAGTTACAGAATACGGCCCAGTGTGCCTAATGCCTAATTCTACATGCCAGGATTTACTCCACCTTTTTGTTGGTGTAAATAGATGCACGTAGGTTTAGGCACTAGGATGTCAACTAAGATTATTCTATACATTGCGCCTAACTCTAGACGTCGCTTATAGAATATGTTTAATCGGCACTGATTTCTGTGCTAATTTTTTAGGTGCCATATATAGAATCTTCTCCATAGCAGCTAACTGTTTTTGTTGCACGATATAGCTGGCTAGCCGTGAATATTCAGTGCTTCGCTGGCTATGTTTAGCTGCCAAATTGCACCACCTAAATAGCAGCCAGCACTGAATATTAACATGGCTGTTTAAGTTTAAACCCGCCCAAAACAGATATTCAATGCCGGTCACTGGAAATGGCCTGGCATTGAATATCTGGGCTCAACGCTGATCACAGCACTTAGCCAGCTTGCCTCCCGTGGACTGAATATCGGCCGGTGAATGTCTTTGCCCTCTGCAAAATACAAGTTGCATACAATACACTGAATTCTGCAATAGGCAGATGGTAGTCAGTGAATATGCTTTTACTTGTGACCTCACCAAAGTATTTTTCCAAAGTCTTCTGCAATGTTTCCTTCTGATAATACTTAAAAAAATATTTTCTATCATGTTAGTCAGTACTGTTGATTATAAAGCACCAAAAAAAGAAAAAAACAACAACAATCAGATCCCTTGATTAGCTGACACAATGTCATGGTTACCACGATTCCCTGATTTGCAGCCATTTTGCAAGGCATGTGGAGGGTAATTCTATAAAAGGGCACCTAGTTTTAGGCATCAAGAACACAACTATTTAAAGCCTATTCTATAAGGAAAAGTAGGTGTCTACTTTTTTAAAAATAGAATACTAGCATAATAAGTCAAAAACACACTTATATTTTAGGTACAATCATTTATACCACTCACATCTATATTGTTAAAGATTGTGTATATTCTATAGAGGGGGTATTTTTGATATGACGTCTAAGTCTGACTTTGGACATTTTGCATAAAACGTTCAAAATGTGAATAGAAAAGGTGGTCATTTTCAAAAAATGAAAAACATCTTATCTTTTTTTTAAATACCATTTTGAACAAGGTTTTGTGCTTTGTATATTTTATTTTTTGGACCATAAAAAAAAAGCGTACAAATGGATGTAGGAAGGACCAGCATTTTTACTAAACTGGTCCCCCAGACATCCCAGGAGAGCAATAAGGCACCCTAGGAGGCACTGCATTGGATTTCATATAAATGCTCCAAGGTACACATCTTACCAGTGCTCCCTTATCTTGTTTGCTGAGCCCTCCCAAAACCCACTACCCCCATCTGTTTACCTACCCCCATCTGTCTACCATTACAATAGCCCTTATTTATTTATTTGGTTCACTTGTATCCCACATTTTCCCAGCATGTGCGGGCTCAATGTGGCTAACAAAGTTACAATAAAATTACATAATACAACAGGATATAATAGTAAAGTAGAAAGTAACAAATACAGAATGTAAGCAGCTAAATAAGAGAATACGGATGGGAAATTGGGAGCAACAAAAGAAAAAGCAGACAAAGGCAAAGGGGGCACCTATATGTGGGTACAGTGGGTTTCTGGTGAGTTTTGGAGGGCTCACAGTTTTCACCACTGATTCCCAACAGTGGTTATCTGGTTATTTAGGGCACCTTTTGTGCCTTATTCATTATAAAAATAGGTCTAGCTCAAAATGTCTTAGTTTTAGTCCTGTAGCTGACATACAGCCTGGTTTTTCTTTCTGGTTTCATTTTCAGGGGAGAGGGAGGGGAACAGTAACCACTGGGGGATTAAGGAGGTGTCACGCCTTAATCTCTCCAGTGGTCAACTGCGCAATCAGAGCACTTTTTTGTGACTTGGACTTGACTGAAACAGGTCTAGATAAAAACTTTCTTCTTTTTAGACATGGATGTTCAAAAATTACTTTTGGGTCCTCCCTAGTCCCACCAAAAACACACTCAACACCCCCCAATGCTATTTGGAAGGACTTCAGTGTGAAACATCCAAAATTCTGACTTTCCAAAATCAGGATTTGGATGTTTTTTTTTAGGCATTTTGAGATGTCCATCTGCTTTGAAAATGAGTGCCATGGTGTACATAGATTTCAGCAAGGCCTATGACATGGTTCCACATAGGTGACATAAAAAAAACTTGAGTACCCTTGGTATGGGTGGACAGTGTGTATGAACAACTTGAAAATCTAAAGGTTGACAAAACTGTGGGACCAGACGGGATCCACCCCAGGATATTGAGGGAGCTCAGAGAGGTTCTGGTGGGTCCTCTTAAAGATTTGTTTAATAAATCCTTGGAGACGGGAGAGGTTCCGTGGGATTGGAGAACAGCGGATGTGGTCCTTCTTCACAAAAGTGGTGATAGGGAAGAAGCTGGAAACTACAGGCCGGTAAGCCTCACTTCGGTTTTTGGAAAAGTAATGGAAGCGATGTTGAAGGAAAGGATAGTGAATTTCCTGGAAGCCAAGAAGTTGCAAGATCCGAGACAACATGGTTTTACCAAAGGTAAATCGTGCCAAACGAATCTCATTGAATGTTTTGACTGGGTGACCGGAGAATTGAATCATGGACGTGCTATAGACGTAATCTACTTAGGTTTCAGCAAAGTTTTTGTCATGGTTCCCCACAGGAGACTCTTGAATAAACTTGACAGGCTGAAGATAGGACCCGACGTGGTGAACTGGATTAGGAACTGGTTGACGGACAGATGCCAGAGGGTGGTGGTTAATGGAATTCGCTCGGATGAGAGAAAGGTGAGTAGTGGAGTGCCTCAGGGATCGGTGCTGGGGCCGATTCTATTCGATATATTTGTGAGTGACATTGCCGAAGGGCTAGAAGGTAAAGTTTGCCTTTTTGCGGATGATACTAAGATTTGTAACAGAGTGGACACCCAGGAGGGAGTGGAAAACATGAAAAAGGATCTGCAGAAGCTAGAAGAATGGTCTAAGGTTTGGCAATTAAAATTCAATGCAAAGAAATGCAAAGTGATGCACTTAGGGAGTAGAAATCCACGGGAGACATATGTGTTAGGTGGTGAGAGTCTATGGAACGCACTCCCAAAAGCTGTGAAAACAATCCACGACCACCTAAACTTCAGGATATCATTAAAAACAAACCTCTTCAAAAAGACTTACCCCACCGATCCAAAGGTAAATTCCCCACATCCGGCAACACAGCATAACCAATGATCGTACTGGACAATTTACAACCTTCCCTCCCTTCAACCTTCATGGTGCCTGAAACGCACCTACCTTATTCGATTACAACATACCCTTCTATTTGTTCTCAACCGGACTTAGCGTATGCCTTTATGGTACTGTGTAAGCTCCATTGAGCATGCAAATAGGTGGGAAAATGTGGGGTACAAATATATCAAATAAATAAATATGTACGGACGGGGAGAGGGATCTTGGGGTGATAGTATCTGAGGATCTGAAGGTGACGAAACAGTGTGACAAGGCGGTGACTGTAGCTAGAAGGTTGCTAGGCTGTATAGAGAGAGGTGTCGATGCCCCTGTATAAGTCATTGGTGAGGCCCCACCTGGAGTATTGTGTTCAGTTTTGGAGGCCGTATCTTGTTAAGGATGTAAAAAGAATTGAAGCGGTACAAAGAAAAGCTACAAGAATGGTATGGGATTTGCGTTATAAGACGTATGAGGAGAGACTTGCGGACCTGAACATGTATACCCTGGAGGAAAGGAGAAACAGGGGTGATATGATACAGACGTTCAAATATTTGAAAGGTATTAATCCGCAAACGAACCTTTTCCGGAGATGGGAAGGCGGTAGAACTAGAGGACATGAAATGAGATTGAAGGGGGGCAGACTCAAGAAAAATGTCAGGAAGTATTTTTTCACGCAGAGAGTGGTGAATACTTGGAGTGCCCTCCCGCGGAAGGTGGTGGAGATGAAAACGGTAACAGAATTCAAAAATGCATGGGATAAACATAAAGGAATCCTGTTCAGAAAGAAGGGATCCTCAGAAGCTTAGCGGACATTGGGTGGCAGAGCTGGTGGTGGGAGGCGAGGCTAGTGGTTAGGAGGCTGGGCTAGTGCTGGGCAGACTTCTACAGTCTGTGCCCTGAAAATGACAGATACAAATCAAGGCCAGGTATACACATAAAGTAGCACATATGAGTTTATCTTGTTGGGCAGACTGGATGGACTGTGTGGGTCTTTCTTTGCCGTCATCTACTATGTTACTATCCTGCTTATAATCGAAAGAGAAAAGCGCCTATATTGCGACCCAAATCGGGAGATGGGCGTCTTTCTCCCATGGGCGCCCAAATCGGTATAATCGAAAGCCGATTTTGGGCATTTCCAACTGCAATCCGTCACGGAAACGGGTAAAGTTGATGGGGGCGTGTTGGAGGCGTGGTGAAGGTGGAACTGGGGCATGGTTATTGGCCGAGGAGAGATGGGCGTCTTTAGCTGATAATCGAAAAAAAAAGCGTTTTTTACCGCGATTTTGTGTCACTTTTTTTGGACCCTTTTTTTTCACGAACAGGTCCCCAAAAAGTGCCCCAACTGACCAGATGATCACTGGAGGGAATCGGAGATGACCTCCTCAGACTCCCCCAGTGGTCACTAACCCCCAACCACCCAAAAAACCCCACTTTAAAAACTTTTTTCCAGCCTGTATGCCAGCCTCAAATGCCGTACCCACCTCCATGACAGCAGAATGTGATCTATCCTGTGACAGTCTTTCCCTGGTTCTGATGTGGCTCTCGGGTGAGTGTGACACCTTTTCTGTTATGCGCACTGCAGAGTCACACCAGCAATGCATTGTGGTGGGTGTAGGGTATTGGGCTCCGTGATTCCACTAGCTTGTGGCAAATGCTCACGATGTTAGTAGTTGGTAGGCTGTACTCCCATGGTGCTTTTCCCCCTGCTTACTGGGTCAGAGTGTGCCCTGTTTTGTTTCCGGTAGTCCATAAGGTAGTGGTCATTTTTGTAAGCCAGTTTTAGGTCCCTTTCACGTGTTAGCCATGTTACAGAACTTAGTTCTTCCCTTGAATGTGGCTGAAAGAGGGCATTGTACAGCATTCTGCCAGCTCTGACCTACTGCTCATCTCAGTACCAGCGAGACTCGTTGCCAGTGGGGCACAACCTCTGATCTGCAGTTAACTGTGAGTAAGCGTGCTTATTCCAATAAAGGACGTTTTCGGAGAGATTAGACTTCAGGTGTCAACTGGTGTGCCAATCTTATATAGCAGCAACAAGTCCTAGAGGCCTGCTTGTATGCAGGTCCCTGGAGCACTTTTAGTGGGTACCGCGGTGCACTTCAGCCAGGTGGACCCAGGCCCATCCCCCCCTACCTGTAACACTTGTGCTGGTAAATGGGAGGCCTCCAAAACCCACTGTACCCACATGTGGGTGCCCCCTTCACCCCTAAGCGCTATGGTAGTGTTGTACATTTGTGGGTAGTGGGTTTTGGGGGAGGGGGTTGGGTGCTCAGCACCCGTGGTAAGGGAGCTATGCATGTGGGAGCATTGTCTGAAGTCCACCGCACTGACCTCTAGGGTGCCCAGTTGGTGTCCTGGCATGTCAGGGGGGCGAGTGTACTACGAATCGTGGCTCCTCCCACAACCAAATGGCTTGGATTAGGACGTTTTTGAGCTGGGCGTTTTTAGTTTCCATTATCACTAAAAAAAACAAACGCCCAGCTGAAAAATGTCCATTTTTTCGAAAATACGGTCTGTCCCGCCTTGTCACGTACCCGTTTTTGGACATAGACGGCCATGGAGATAGGCGTTCACGTTCGATTATGCCCCTCCACGGGTGCTATATGTTAGAAACTGGTTGGGTGGAAGGTGACAAAAGTTAGTGGTAAATGGAGTTCACTCTGATGAAAAGGGTGCTATCAATGGCTTTCCATAAGGATCTGTTCATTTCTGTAAGTGATATTGCAGAAAGGATGACTGGTAAACTCTGTTGTTTTGCAGATGATGCTAAAATCTGCAATAAGGTAGATGCCCTATGGACGAATCTTTCAAAGTTTGAAGAATGGTGCAGATTTTAGCAGCTAAACTTTAATGCAAAAAATGCAGGGTAATGCATTTGGGCTGCAAAACCCCAATGGAATGGTATAATATAGGGGGGGGTGGGGTGAAGTACTTCTGTGCAAGAAAGAAAAGCAGACCTTGGAAGTCATCGTATCAATGATCCTAAGGTAGCCAATCAGATAGAAAAAGTGGACCCGATAATCAGCCAGCTGTGGTAAGCAGCTGGTAAGCTGGAGGCTGAACTATCTTGGATATTCAATGCTAGGGCATGTATGACTCTCAGCATTGAATATCTAGGTATGTCTGGCAACCCGGAAGCTGACTGGCTACTGGCTAATATTTAGACCGGTGCCCGGTTAACCCCACATATAAAGTTGGACAGCTGTTTTGCTGCCCTAACCCTATGCAGTTGCTTAGCCAGTTAGAGGACTGAAAATCACTACCAACTGGCTAAATTGATGCTGCACACTAACTGTGTCCCTGGCCTGCCCTTAACTTAACTGGTTAGGAGATGGCTGGTTAGCAGACATATTCAGCAGCACTAACAGTATAAACCATATAGTGACAGACTTAAAAATCGCAGTATGCATACTCTGGGGGAAAAAAGGAGGCAGAGGGGAGATATGATAGAAACCTATAAATACCTTTGGGGGATAAATTTACAGGAGGCAAGTTTCTCAGTTGAATGGAAGTATTGGAACGAGGGAGCATAGGATGAAGGGGATGGACTAAGGAATAATCTAAGGAAATACTTCTTCATGGATGTGTAGGATGGCCACCCAATGGAAGTGGGTGGAGGCGAGGGCTGTATTTCAATTCAGGAAAGCAAGGGACAGGCATAGAGGATCTCTAATGGTGAGAAAAGATTAGTAGAGCTTAGTAGTTGGTATGGATGGGAAGACTAGATAGGCCATATGCCGGCCAATATTCAGCCCACAGGAGGCAGGCCAACTAAGTCCTGTAATCGGCGCTGAGCCCAGATAGCAAATGCTGGGCTGTTTCCAGTAACCAGCATTGAATATATGTTTTTTTTTCCAGCTGGTTTAAATCCCTTAAATTAGAGTACCAATTATATAAACATTATCACAACAGTACCCTAAAGTTTTTTTTAAAATACACTTATTGTTTAATACAGAATATTACAGACACAAACAAGCAGCCAGACAGCCAGTTTTGGGTGGGCCTGAGCCCAACGTGGGTGGGTACAAAATTTTCTGTGCTCCGCCCTCCCTCCACCACTATACCCACCATTTCTCCCTCCTCTCCACCCCTATGCCTACCATTTCTCCCCCTCCCCACCTATCCCCTCTGTATGCAGCATGTGTCCCTCCCCTCCACCTCATAGATTGTAAGCTCTTTGAGCAGGGACTGTCTTTCTTCTATGTTTGTACAGCGCTGCGTATGCCTTGTAGCGCTATAGAAATGCTAAATAGTAGTAGTAGTAGTAATACACAGTCAAGACTTCTCCCTTCCTCACCCCTCCACCCCTTTGCTGCATCTCTCCCTTTTTCCCCGTGCATCTCCCTCACCCACCAACCAAGCCTCATCTTTCCATCTTCCCTCCCCCCTGTGCAGCATCTTTCTTTCCATCTTCCCTTCCCCCTGTGCAGATGCTGTGTCCCCCGTCTTCCCTCCCCCATGCGACATCTTTCCCCCATCATCCCTCCCCCCCCCGTGCAGCTGCAGCATCTCACCCTCCTTGCAGGCCCACCCAGCAGCAGTGTTCCTGACGGCGATTCTACTCACAGGCTCCGCTCGCAGTCGCAGCGATTCCCACACGCTGCCTGCCGGCTGCCGCTCAACAATCTCCTTGCACTACTAAGCGCTAACCGGGAAGTTTCTCCTGCAAGGAGATTGAGCGGCAGCCGGCACTGGCAGGCAGCATGTGGGAATCGCTGTGACTGCGAGCAGAGCCTGTGACTGGAATCGCCGTCAGGAACTTTGCTTCTGGGCGGGTCTGACCCGAAATTGGGTGGGCCCAGGCCCACCCAGGCCCGCCCGTGGCTACGCCCCTGCCACACACAAATAAGGACCCCTGGGAACTCACTCATACAAGCCTTTCATACCGCCATCCACCACTAAATGGACTTTAATCGCTTATTATATACTTGTATTATAACATTCCATCAAGATATTTATCAATACAAACATGACGAATACACAGGACACAGTCCACTTTCATTGGAGTGAAGTGACCTTCTTAATTAGTAAAACTGATCAACACCAATCCTGAATATCATCAAGTCGCCAGTTCTCCAGCACTGTTCTTTGTACAGTATTCCCCTTCCAATAATATACAGGACTTAATGTTTTAACAACTCCATAATAGGACTTAGCTCTCAGGTCCAGATTAACTTTCACGTGCAAAAAGTCATGATGGACTCCCTCTATGGCGCTACGCAGCTTGAAGAGCGCTACCATCCGGGACCAATATCACACCACAGATCAACTCCACTTTAGCTCCTCGATGCGAGACCGCATTTCGTATCTTCCTTCATCAGGAGGAACAACTCCCGACACCTTCGGGAATAAATGTCCAAGCAAGGCCTCCAGTATCCACCTCCAATCTTGAAATTTAACCAGCCAAGTTAATATTCAGAGCTGGCCAGTTAAGCTTATAGCGGTCAAAGATAGTACTGCTATTTAGGTGGTCCTATTTGGCTGCTAAACTTAGCTGGCAATGTGCTAAATATTTGCAGATAGCTGGTTATATCATGCGATTATAACTGGTTAGCCACTAAGTGCTAATATTCAGCGGAGATAACTGGAATCTCACGTGGAATAGTATCACTTAGGGGCCCTTTTACTAAGGCACATAGGTGCCTATGTGCATACAATGCGTGTCAAATTGGAACTACAGCCCAGCTATCAAGTGCCCCAGGAGATAATTTATTTTTGATTTGCATCCAAAATGCGCAGTAGAAATTTTCTACCGTGTGGCGCTTATCCAGCGGTAATCAGCAGTGTATGTGCGCTGATGATTACCGCCCAGTTAACGCTTGAGACACAAAGTTATTCAAAGTCGTTAAATTGCGGGAGGATTGTGAAAAATTACAAGAGGATCTTACGAGACTGGGAGACTGGGCGTCTAAATGGCAGATGACGTTTTATATGAGCAAGTGCAAAGTGATGCATGTGGGAAAGAGGAACCCGAATTATAGCTACGTCATGCAAGGTTCCACGTTAGAAATCACAGACCAAGAAAGGGATCTAGGTGTCATCGTTGATTCTACATTGAAATCTTCTGCTCAGTGTGCTGCTGTGGCTAATAAAGCAAATAGAATGTTAGGTATTATTAGGAAAGGAATAGAAAACAAAAATAAGGATGTTATAATGCCTTTGTATCGCACCATGGTGCGACCACACCTCGAATATTGCGTTCAATTTTGGTCGCTGCATCTCAAAAAAGATATAGTGGAATTAGAAAAGGTGCAGAGAAGGGTGACGAAAATGATAAAGGGGATGGGACGACTTCTGTATGAGGAAAGGCTAAAGTGGCTAGGGCTCTTCAGCTTGGAGAAAAGGTGGCTCAGAGGAGATATAATAGAGGTCTATAAAATAATGAGTGGAGTGGAACGGGTAGATGTGAAGCGTCTGTTTACGCTTTCCAAAAATACTAGGACTAGGGGGCATGCGATGAAGCTACAATGTAGTAAATTTAAAACGAATCAGAGAAAATGTTTCTTCACTCAATGTGTAATTAAACTCTGGAATTCGTTGCCAGAGAAGGTGGTAAAGGCGGTTAGCTTAGCGGAGTTTAAAAAAGGTTTGGCCAGCTTCCTAATGGAAAAGTCCATAGACCATTATTAAGTGGACTTGGGGAAAATCCACTATTTCTGGGATAAGCAGTATAGAATGTTTTGTACTTTTTTGGGATCTTGCCAGGTATTTGTGACCTGGATAGGCTACTGTTGGAAACAGGATGCTGGGCTTGCTGGACCTTTGGTCTTTCCCAGTATGGCAATACTTATGTACTTATGAGACCTTATCGCTAAGTCAATGGGTGGCAGTAAGGTCTCATAGTAACATAGTAGATGACGGCAGAAAAAGACCTGCACGGTCCATCTAGACTGCCCACGATAAACTCATATGTGTATACCTTACCTTGATTTGTACCTGTCTTTTTCAGGGCACAGACCGTATAAGTCTGTCCAGCAGTATTTCCCGCCTCCCAACCACCAGTCCCGCCTCCCATCACCGGCTCTGGCACAGACCCCGTATAAGTCTGCCCTCCCCTATCCTAGCCTCTCAACCACCAACCCCTCTTCCCCCCCGCCACCCAATTTCATCTAAGCTTCTGTGGATCCATTCCTTCTGCAAAGGATTCCTTTATGCCTATCCCACGCATGTTTGAATTCCGTTACCGTTTTCATGTCCACCACCTCCCGCGGGAGGGCATTCCAAGCATCCACCACCCTCTCTGTGAAAAAATACTTCCTGACATCTTTCCTGAGTCTGCCCCCCTTCAATCTCATTTCATGTCCTCTCATTCTACCGCCTTTCCATCTCCGGAAAAGATTCGTTTGCGGATTAATACCTTTCAAATATTTGAACGTCTGTATCATATCACCCCTGTTCCTCCTTTCCTCCAGAGTATACATGTTCAGGTCAGCAAGTCTCTCTTCATACGTCTTGGAACGCAACTCCCATACCATCCTCGTAGCTTTTCTTTGCACCGCTTCCATTTTTTTAACATCCTTCGCAAGGTACGGCCTCCAAAACTGAACACAATACTCCAGGTGGGGCCTCACCAACATCTTATACAGGGGCATTAAAACCTCCTTTCTTCTGCTGGTCACACCTCTCTCTATACAGCCTAGCAACCTCCTCGCTACGGCCACCGCCTTGTCGCACTGTTTCATCGCCTTCAGGTCCTCAGATACTATCACCCTAAGATCCCTCTCCCCGTCCGTGTCTATCAGGCTCTCCCCACCTAACACATACGCCTCCCTTGGATTTCTACTCCCTAAGTGCATCACTTTGCATTTCTTTGCATTGAATTTTAATTGCCAAACGTTAGACCATTCTTCCAGCTTCTTCAGATCTTTTTTCATGTTTTCCACTCAGGCCAAAAATGGATGTGTACTGATTTTAATTTTGCTGCACGTGCATTTTCGGCCACAGAAAAAGGCCTTTTTTGCAGGCGTCCTGAAAAATGGGCCTGTGTGTATCCAAAACACACACCTACACAAAGCCAGGCCATTTTTCAGTGTGTCGTAGTAAAAGGGCCCCTTAGCCAGTTATGTGGTATTTAACCATCCAGGAACCATTCCTGGTCGATTAATATTGAATGGTTAATATTGATGGTTATTGAATATTGGCCAGATGGTCTTTATCTGCTGTCATTTTCTATGTTTTCTACGTTAAGTATAAAATAATTTCATCAAGATTTAGGAGGTGCTTTGTAAGTAGTAAATCCCTGCTCTGAAATCTGTTTGTTTTTTTAAATTTTATATTACTAAAGCTTCACACTACAGTCCTCTGTCAGTGTTCGCTCATATCTGTTAAACCACAGAAAACATCATGCAATTTTCTGTATTTGTACATTTAGCTAGAAGATGGCCATTACAATTAAATCAGCTCATTATGTCATGTGCAGTACTAAAGTGCTTTTATTATGCAGCAGTCCATCTGGTTTCTGACTCAGCTAGGACATGTGCTGGTGGATACACAATGACAAAATATTCGCAGCTGTTTACTCTCAGGTGAAAAGTCCTTTTGTGGATTTAGCAGCATTTCTATATGGCTTTACTACAATTTGGTAGGCTGGCATTGTATCTTGTGAATTACTGCATGAATTTGAAGAGATCGCAGAATGAAATAGGTCCATGTTATTAAAGGGTATTTTTTATCACTCTGTGAATGAATCAGTTAAAAAGAATGGTAACCAAGTAAAAAAAGAAAAGTCTAAAAATATATATTACTTCCACTTTAGATCTTATTCCTAAGTCTGCTTTCTTTTGAGTCATACATATCTAGAATGCAATTTTATATAAGGTGCATAAAAGTCATTCTGGACACAGATAAGCTGAGTTGCCAAAGTTGGGACCATTCACATGGTTAATAAAATATACATATTTATAACCCCCACAAAGCATGTGCTTCATGGCATAAATAACATGCACAATTTTGTGAATGTTTCATGCATAACTCTACTGCTCCAGCAAAATTGTTGCACAGCTGGCACCCATCTTGTGAACAAGAAACAGCAGTTCCCTCTTTCAGAGCTGAAGAAGGCAGGATGCCTGAACTGGGCCAGTTTAACAGACATATCTCTCATCCAGAAGAGGTAAGAACCTGCAAGGTGTTTGAACCTGGAGCTATTGGGTAGGTTTTGGGAAAGTGGTTAAAGGAAGCTAGAGTGTAAGTATTTTCAAAGGGGCAATTAAGTCCAAGGCATTCACCACTGCATTGTCCCAAGTTTGTTTCAATGCAGTTGGATCTGTCTGAACCTTATTAATATGTTTTAAAACTAAAGGCCAAAACAAACTTGCATCAGTTTTTCCCCTCGATCAAACCTTACGTTGATGATATATATTAGTAATACATGTTAGATGAATATGTAAATTAAGATCACCTTTGAAATGATCAGACCATGGAACAGCTGACCATTCAACATCAGTTATCATATTAAGGGGTCCTTTTACTAAGGTGTGCTGAAAAATGGCCTGCGGGTTTTGGGCGCACGCAGAATCATTTTTCAGTGCACCTGTAAGGCCTCTATTTTTTTCCCTCCTGAAAATGGATGTGCGGCAAAATCAAAATTGCCACATGTCAATTTTGGGTCTCAGACCTTACCACCAGCCATAGACCTAGCGGCAGGGGTGTAGCTACGGGTGGGCCTGGGCGGGCCTGGGCCCACCCACTTTGGGCTCAGGCCCACCCAGCAACGGTGCACCCAATGGGCCTTCTTTCCCCTCCCTCCCTCCCCTTCTATTTCCGTCGGGCAGCGCCAGCCTGCCTAACTCTACAGCAAAGCTGCACGGCACCGGGTCCATCAGCATGCTGCCGCTACGCTCCTACCTTGTCATCTTTTGGCAGAGGTGTTAGTTCTGCTGCTAAATCTGCAGCGGATCCATGCGGTGCCAGGGCTGTCTCTCTGTACGCTGCTGCGACTGCTTCCTCTGCGCTAGCCCTGCCTCACCTTCTCCGATACTCTTTCTGAAGAGGCGGGGCCAGCGCAGAGGAAGCAGTTGCAGCAGCATACAGAGAGACAGCCCTGGCACTGCGTGGATCCGCTGTAGATTTAGCAGCAGAACTAACACCTCTGCCAAACGATGACAAGGTAGGAGCATAGTGGCAGCATGCTGACGGACCCGGTGCCATGCAGCTTTGTTGTAGAGTTAGGCTGGCGCTGCCCGGTGGAGATGGAAGGGGAGGGAGGGAGGGGAAAGAAGGCCTGCAGCATGCTGACGGTCGAGTGGCTGGGAGGTGGAAGAGAAAAAAAGCCCTTCAGCATGCCGGTAGGTGATGCCTGGAGGAATGAATCAGCAGGTGGCGGGGAAAAACCTGCAGCGGTGGTTTGGGGGTGGGGGGTCGCAGTGGCGTAGCCAGACAGCCAGTTTTGGGGCGAGAAGGGAGAGAGAAAATTTTGTGCCCACCCACTTTGTGCTCAGGCCCACCCAAAATTGGCTGTCTGGCTATGCCACTGCCTAGCGGTAAAGAATTTGGGTGGTAACCTGTGTGCGTCCGCTACATGTGCCAGAAAATACAAAATATTTCTCAGATGTGCATTGTGGACGCATGCCAAAATTGAAATTACCACAAAGGCCACACGGTAACCGGGTGGCAACTCCAATTTGGTGCATGTTGGGTGTGCATAGACTCCTACATGGCTTAGTAAAAGTGGTCCTTACTGAATAAGAAATAATAAAATGAAAGGAATGTCCCTTTTCATAAGTGACATCCTGAGAAACCAACTTCAAATTACAAGAAACTAAAAATGATTTAAAACCCATAACCCTTGAATTTTAGTCACATTTGTACCCGATGCTTTACCACTCATGGCAGGCTCAATGCGGCTTACATGGAGCAATGGAGGGTTAAGTGACTTGCCCAGAGTCACAAGGAGCTGCCTGTGCCAGAGGTGGGAACTGAACTCAGTTCCTCAGGACCAAAGTCCACCACCCTAACCACTAGGCCACTCCTCCACATCAATAACTTGTCCCAAAGGAAGATTCAAATCACCTAAAATAACTAACCTAGCATTCTGAGTTGCATATAAAATAAAATTTCATACAAAGTATCTTGGATTTGAGCCCAAGAACCTGGTGGACTATAAAACAGCAAAATACAAATGTTACCTAGATTTAATTGTGATTCATCATAAAATCTGCAAAGCATGTATTCTAATCCTGACAGAACAGCAGAATCAAGTCATGTTAGGTGAAAAAAACTTTAGTTTATCTACTCTAGGAGTATGCAATACACTGTAACCTACGGGACATAAATGAGATAAATCTGGGCTCTTAATATCAGCCATGTTTCAGATACAAAAAATAAATCCCAAGTCAGAAGCGGTAATATTACGTAGCAATAATAACTTTTTAGCAACAGACCAGGCATTAACGTAAGAAATTGGTACAGGTACTGCCTGAGTATCATGAGGAAACATAATCAGATACGTTAGGACATAGATTAGACATGTTTTTACAGAACTGTTTCAAACCATTATTGTGTAAGGGCCTATTCCCAATAATCCGTCCAATATGACTCAAAGATTACAAAGAGCAGGCAATCAGCCAAGGTCTTTCAATCGTTGGTCCCTTCTTAATTTTAAACTTCTGATTCACAGAGCAGACAACAGGAATTGCTTGATCAACTGAGTCAAAATGTTCAGTTTTCAAACTATACAAAGCCCAAAAGAGTTTACAGCAAAAAGAACATCTTTTGAAAAAATGAAAAGTGAATCCAAACAAAAATAAATAAGAAAAAGCATATGCACTGGCTTGTTAGGTGCAACACATTGATAAGACAGGCAAAACAAACAAAAAAAAATGAAGAGGAGGATGATGTAAGGGAGTTGGTTGGCCCATTAGATGAGTGGCCTAGTGGTTAGGGTGGTGGACTTTGGTCCTGAGGAACTGAGTTTGATTCCCAACACAGGCAGCTTCTTGTGACTCTGGGCAAGTCACTTAACCCTCCATTGCCTGCCACATTGAGCCTGCCATGAGTGGGAAAAAGTGCAGGGTACAAATGTAATAAAATCTAAAAAGGTGTTTTGGTTTTTATGGAGGATGTTGAGGAGATACCCATGCCAGAAATGGATTGTGTATGTGGGGGCAGTTAAATGGCAGAGCTGCCAGTTATCTGGTTAGAGACAATACTGAGCTCACTAACTGAATAACTACCTGGATAATGGATTAGATATTGCTGCTGTCTAGATAGTGGCAGCGCTCGCTCTCTGTCTGGATATTCAGCTCTGGTCATAATCCAGATACCAGTGCTGAATATCCAGATTTATTCTGGCCACTGCATCTAGTGTTTAAACAAATGCCAACTTGTCAGCTGAACACTGGGCAGAAAATATTCAATGCAGAAGGTATCACTTCCTTGTTTTTAAAAATTCTCTCTCTCTCCTCTCTCTCAGCCAAGCCCACACAAACCACTAATTCAATCTATTCATGCTAGATATACAACTCACCACTAGAACCAGAGATATACACGTCCCACTCAAAATGTCTGCAGTTCCCCCCTTCTCCCCCCAACCGAAGCCTAGCCACATCCACTGATACAAACACACAAAAAGAGGCCCATCCATGCATGCACACACTCCCACCAGCATATATATATATGCAGGCACAGAGGCTGAGCTACAACCATAGCCAGCCAGCAAGAGTACCAGAGAGATAGACACAAAGAATAATCAGGAAGGCAGGCAGACAAGGACAGGTGGAGGGGCATTTTCGAAAGAAACGTCCAAGTTGCGATTTGGACGTCTTTGCAAAATGTCAAAATCCAGGGGCGGGGAAACCCGTATTTAAAAAAAAAGAAAAAGATGGACGTCCATCTTTCGTTTTGAAAATAACATCAGAGATGTCCAAATCCTTAAATTTGGACGTCCTTGGATCTGGTCGTTTCTGACTTTTGGCGATTTTTGAAACCAAAGACGTCCATGTCAAAAATGTCCAAATGCAAGCCATTTGTACGTGGGAGGAGCCAGAATTTGTAGTGCACTGGTCCCCCTGACATGCCAGGACACCAACTGGGCACCCTAGAGGGCACTGCAGTGGACTTCATAGATTACTCCCAGAAACATAGCTCCCTTACCTTGTGTGCTGAGCCCCCCCATAAACCCACTACCCACAACTGTACACCACTACCATAGCCCTTATGGGTAAAGGGGGGCACCTATATGTGGGTACAGTGGGTTTGTGGTGGGTTTTGGAGAGCTAGCTGTTTCCTCCACAAGTAACAGGTATGGGGGTATGGGCCTGGGTCCACCTGTCTGAAGTGCACTGCAGTACCCACTAAAACTACTCCATGGACCTGAGTATGACATCTGAGGCTGGCACAAAATATTTTTAAAGATGTTTTTTGAGGGTGGGAGAGGGTTAGTGACCACTGGGGGAGTGAAGGTGGTCATCCCGATTCCCTCCGGTGGTCATCTGGTCATTTCAGGCATCTTTTTGTGCCTTATTCATAATAAAAACATGTCCAGGTGAAAACATCCAAGTGTTCCTCAGGGACGTCCTTGTTTTTTTTGATTATGGGTCAAAGACGTCCAAGTGTTAGTCACACCCAAGTCTGCCTTTGCCATGCCTCCGACACACCCCCTTGAAATTTAGACGTCTTTGTGACGGACTGCAGTTGGAGACGTCCAAAATTGGGTTTCGATTATACCGATTTGGACGTCTCTGTGAGAAGGATGTCCATCTTCCGTTTTATGTCAAAAGATGGACATCCTTCTCTTTCGAAAATGAGCCCGATAGTGGCAGAGCAAAAAATTGTCAGTAAGAAAGGAACAGACTAAGAGGACTTTTTAAAACATCTTTGTGAGTGATATTATGGAACGACTGTCTGGTAAGGTTTGCCTATCTGTGTAAAATACCAAACTTTGTAATAGGGTAGATACACCGGAAAGCGTGGAAAGTATGCGGAGGGATCTGGTGAAGCTTGAAGAATGGTCCAGCAGCTGGCAACTCAGATTTAATGCTAAAAAATGCAGGGTCATACTCTTAGGTTCCAGTAGGAACTGCATTTATAACATTTTGCTGCATTTCACAGAAGCTTCTGAGATTGTGAGTGAGAAGATGTGAAAGGAATGATGACTGGTGCAGTGAGAAAGGTGGTACTGTGACTGGGAGAGACAGGTTGTGGAAGAGAGCAGTCAGGATCATAAGATACTAGTACAATTGGTTGGCACTGAAGAGGAAGACCTTTACAGACATATTCCACCAGAAGTCCATTTGTTATCTTATTGTACTTTCTGCTATACAGTGGAAGAAGGCATAATCTATCTGGTAGATTGCAATTTATTTTATTTATTGTGGACATTTGATATACTGCCCAAAGGCCTAGAAAGGCAACTAGGTGGGTTACAAGAAAAACAGAATTACAATTAAAAGAAAACAAAGCCTACACAACAGGTGGCAACAATAAAATAGTTTTAAAAACAACCAGCCTTAAAATTAAATAGGAGGGGAAAAGCAAGAAGAAAAGAGATGGGTTTCAAGAGCCTATTTAAAGGTTTGGAGAGAGGTCTGATTCCTAATGAAGAGGGGCAGGCTATTCCAAAGTTTTGGACTGATGTAACAGAAGCCAATTACAGTACCTACCAGCAGCTGGGTCCTGTCTGAAGGCTGTTAATACAGTAATACCTAGAAATCCTAGGGAAAACAGAGCTGTTCATTTAGTCCAGTCTGCCTAGCAAGTCACACAGGGGATCTAGGAATCTAGAACCTAGGAGCCAACCTAGTATTGGTAACTATTTAGATCAGTGGTTCTCAGCCCAGTACTTGGGGCCCACCCAGTCAGTTGGATTTTCAGGATGAGAGAGATTTGCATACCAAGGAAGCAGTGCATGCAAATCTTATTTTGTTGCATTTGTATCCCACATTATCCCACTTCCTTGCAGGCTCGATGTGGCTTACAATACATCATGAATAATGGAAATGAGAAGAGAATAGGCAATTGGTATTACAGAGGCTTTTGGGTTACATGATAATGATAAAGCATAATAGTAAAATAACAAGAAAACATTTAAAGATAATTCTGGGTACATGTGGGGGCAGTGGCGTTCCTAGGGGGGCTGACACCCGGGGCGGATCGCCGATGCACCCCACCCCCCGGGTGCAGCGCCCCCCCGCGAAAGAACCCCCCGTCCGGGTGCACGCCGCTGTGGGGGGGTGCCACGCGCGCCTATCCGTCGTTCGTTCCATGTTCCCTCTGCCCCGGAACAGGACTGTTTCGGGGCAGAGGGAGCATGGAATGAACGACAGACAGGCACGCTCGGCACCCCCCCAGCGGCGTGCACCTGGGGTGGACCGCCCCCCCCTAGGAACGCCACTGTGTGGGGGATTTCACATATGATGATCTTGGTGATATGTCTTGTTGAAGAAATGAGTCTTCAGTAGTTTGCGGAAGCTGGTTAGTTCGTAGATCGTTTTTAGGTTGCGCGGCAGCGTGTTCCAGAATTGTGTACTCATATAGGAAAAGGTTGATGCGTGCATTTGTTTATATTTTAGACCTTTGCAGTTGGGGAAATGAAGATTAAGGAATGTGCGGGATGATTTTTTAGCATTCCTGGGTGGTAGGTCTATCAGGTCTGACATGTAAGCCGGGGCATCACCATGGATGATTTTGTGAACTAGGGTGCACACCTTGAACGCGATGCGTTCTTTGAGTGGGAGCCAGTGTAGTTTCTCGCGTAGGGGTTTAGCACTTTCATATTTTGATTTCCCAAATATGAGTCTAGCTGCAGTGTTCTGGGCTGTCTGGAGTTTTTTGAGTATTTGCTCTTTGCAGCCAGCGTAAAGTGCATTACAATAATTTAGATGACTAAGTACCAATGATTGAACCAATTTATGGAAGACAGTCCTTGGGAAGAATGGTCTTACTCTTTTTGGTTTCCACATTGAGTGGAACATCTTTTTGGTTGTGTTTTTCACGTGATTTTCTAGTGTTAGGTGCTGATCAATGGTAACTCCAAGAATTTTTAGGGTGTCCGAGATTGGTAGGTTCAGTTTTGGTGTATTGATGGTGGTAAATTTGTTTGAGTTGTGTTGAGAGGTGAGTATTAGACATTGGGTTTTTTCTGCATTAAGTTTCAGCTGGAATGCATCTGCCCATGAATGCATGATATGTAGACTTTGGTTGATGTTGTTTGAGATTTCCTTTAAGTCTTGTTTAAATGGGATGTAGATCGTTACGTCATCAGCATATATGTATGGGTTGAGGTTTTTGTTTGATAGTAGTTTGGCCAAGGGTATCATCATTAGGTTGAATAAAGTTGGTGAAAGGGGGGATCCCTGTGGAACTCCACATTCAGGTGTCCATGTGGCTGATGTACTGTAATTGATGTCACTTGATATGAGCGTGTGGTTAGGAACCCCTTGAACCAATTGAGAACGTTGCCTCTGATTCCGAAGTATTTGAGGATGTGTAGTAGAATTCCATGATCAACCATGTCAAAGGCGCTAGACATGTTGAATTGTAGAAGTAGTATGTTCTTGCCGGTTGCAATCATTTGTTTGAAATTAGTCATGAGCATAACTAGTACTGTTTCAGTACTGTGGTTAGAACAGAATCCTGACTGGGAGTCATGTAATATTGAGAACTTGTTTAGATAATTAGTGAGTTGTTTGGTCACCATTCCTTCTGTTATTTTGGTTATTAGGGGAATGGATGCTACTGGTCTATAGTTGGTTAGCTCACTAGCATTTTTCTTTGCATCTTTGGGTATGGGGGTGAGTAGGATGTTTCCTTTCTCCTTCGGGAAGAGACCATTTTGTAACATAAAGTTCACGTGTTTTGTTAGGTCTGTTATAAATTGTTGAGGGGCCGATATCATAAGGTTGTTTGGGCATATGTCTAGTTTGCAGTGAGATTTGGCGAATCTTTTAAGCATTTGGGAGATGAGATCTTCTGATAGTATCTTGAATTCGGTCCAAGTTCTATCTGCTGGGTATACTCCAGGGTCTGGGTCTAGGCAGTCTAGGAGTACATCGTATTCAATTGGGCTAATAGTTATTTTAAGTCGCAGTTGTTCGATTTTCTCCTTGAAGTATTTTGCAAGGTTGTCGGCTCCTGGTATGTCTTTACTGTTGTTTGTGACTGGTGTGGTGTCTAGTAGTTTATTCACGAATTGGAGGAGTTCATGCATGTACATATCCTGAAAGCCTGACTGGATGGGTGTGCCCTGACAACTGGGTTGAGAAGTGCCAATTTAGATAATTAATACAGCTTCTCGTTAGATATTGGAAGGAAAAGGTATTGATGTGAAGTACATAGGAAATGTATATACTTATCTAACCAAGTGGGACATGCACAACAGAGTTCCAAGTTTATTCACGATTTGATATACCACCTTGGAGAAATGTATCAAGGTAGTTTACAAGACCAATAATTGGATTTAGGGAAAGGAACTACAAAATAGATAGGAAAGAGGAGGAGGACAAAATAGTAGAGAAACACCATAGGGACATGGGGCCAAGGGTTAGATAATCACAAGACTGACGCTGCTGTGCTCCAAGTTCCCAACTCAGCCAAGAAGTGAAGGGACAAATCTTGACCCATAAACGTTGATGATTACAAAAATCTTGAGCATGAACCTGAAAATAGCCAATGAGCATTCTAGATGAAAGTCAACTGGGATAGAATTCTATAGTGTATGGCCCATTATGCTCAAGACCTTGTTCCAGATAGTAGAAAGGCAGATAACATGATGTGAAGAGACTTGAAGATGGTTATGTTGGGATGAGGAGGACCCTCAAGGGGAGGTAGGGTAACAAGGATTGTGATAGGTAAGAGGTGTTTCTTGAATGGTAGATTTTTATGCACCAAAAGAAGTATTTTATGAGAGAGAAACAACATACCCTGTCCTGCATACAGAGATGTCGAATTACTCAGTTCCAGGATTGAGACTTTTAGGTCATTCCAGGTTTTGAACTTACATCCCAAAGCAATGTGGAATTTGTAGTGCCTGATCTTGCCTATTAAAATCACTGCTGCAAGTGCCATAATGCACCAGAATGGGGTAGTCAGAAATCTAGGACTGTCTCAAAATCTCCAGCCTAGTGATGGGTAACTTATCAGTTCTTATCCATAGAGATGCCATCTTACAAGCAGTTATGGATTATGGCTGGTAAATGGCATATGTTGTATTCTCAGCTATATGGACAGTATTAACTTGATAGACTTAATTTACCAATTGATCTTTTTGTGCCATCATGTCCTGTATTACTGCATTGCCAGATATCTACTCCACACAGAACAATTCTCACTATGAGGAAAAATTTGGAATGATGTAGGTAAAGGAATTTTTGTTGAAAACCATTATACTACACATTGTATATATATATATATATATATATATATTTGAGGTATATGGTTTAGGCTTCAGAACCTCTCGCAGGCCCAATTTTATGTAACTTAAATTTGAGCTACACAAGGTTTTATGATGAGCTCAATTAGTTGCACCTGCTTTGTACCCATTTGAGTACAGGTAATTAATCTCAGAGTTAAAATTAGATGTGCTCAAGCTGCTATGCAATGGAAGACTGTTCTCTAATGACTAGATATTTTCGATTATGTATAACAGAAATGTCTCCTTTGTGTTTTAAGCATTTCACTGGCATCTTCAGCACTGCATTTGGCATGTTTCTGGAGTTTCCAAAATGATCAGTGCATGATAGTCTCTCCACATTTCTTTTAATCAGTCATTTCTTTATCTGAGGTGGAAAAAGTAATTACCAATTAGTTATGAGTAGTAATTGTGTACTATTTCTGTAAAATACTTGGAATGAAGGCACTGTACAATTATTATAATCATATAGAAGAGACTGGAAGACCTGAATATGTGTACCCTAGAGGAAAGAAGGGAAAGGGGAGATATGGTACAGATGTTTAACTACTTGAAAGGTATTAATATAGAAACAAATCTTTTCCAGAGAAGGGGAATTGGTAAAACTAGACGACATGAATTAAGCTTGCAGGGTGGAAGACTTAGGAGTAATGTCAGGAAATTATTTTTCATGGAGTGTGTGGTCAATGCCTGTAATTCTCTCCCGAGGGAGGTGGTAGAGACAAAAATGTTGACGGAATTCAAAAAGGCATGGGATAAACTCAGAGATCTCTAATTAGAAAATGGGATGGTATGAAAAGCAAAACATAAATGGCTGCATGTGTGCTGATGTGTCAAGCGGAGCTTAGATGGCAACTCTGGCTGTGAAAAACTACTAAGGCTGGTGCTGGGCAGACTTGTTTGGTCTGTGTCCATATATGGAAATCTGTTTTAGGATGGGCTGGAAAGGTCTTTGACTGCAACTTCAGTAGCTGAAATGTGAGGACAGTGCTAGAGAGACTTTTATGGTCTGTGTCCCGCAAATGACAGGACAGATTCAGATAGGTTGCTGTGGGCTTTGACAGCATCTCCAGCACTTGGAACGTAGGGACAGTGCCAGGCGGACTTCTATGGTCTATGACCCAGAAATGCCAAAGAAAGACCATGATCAAGTATTTTATATCACGTTCATCATTGCTTTAATCATGAATTGATAATTGATAATGAGTGTGACTGTGGGGCAGACTAGAGGGACCATTCCGGTCTTTATCTGCCATCATTTACTATACTACTATGTTACTATTGAACTACTCTTTAATGGAAGTATTAATAGGGTTTTGGTCAGAAAATGTAAGCCTGAGAGAGGCTGCTCCTAGAATACTAGTGGTCCTATTGTCTGGGCAAGCCATGAGATTCTTTTAGGCCTCTTGTATGATTTTTCCCTTCTGTATTAATTTTAGTTGTTCCTTTTTAAGCTATCACTGAAAAGATTTCCATCGCTGCCAAACATGTGAATAATTTGGGGCTTCATTCACTCAAAATGTCTATCTTCCCTGCTTCGTTTCATTCTTACTAAGTACAGCACGTCTACCCTTTTCTTCTTGTTCCCTTGGCCCCAAACACCTTATATAGTTTGAGTCCCATTTTCCATAAAGCCTAGAGATCGAAACTGAGATGCTCAGTTCTGGTGGTGTTTTAGAAAAAGGTTCTGCTGACACAGAGTCATTTCTAAGATACCTGCAGGTTTGCCAGCATGTGCAGTGGGAGCATCTATTTTACAACTATGCATGTTAAAAAAAAATGAATAGCAGAAACCCAGTAGCTTCCACCTGGAAATGTTGGCACATGAGGAGGTAGTGATTTGCAGGTTCTACTTGTCAGTGTTGCCACTTGCACGTGTAGCTTCTCCATTTTTAAAAATCATTTATTTATAATTTTTCATTTTACAAGGGTGACTTGCAAACAGTAATACAGAGAAGACTATACAATAATACAATATTAGAAGAAAACAATCTCAACTAGATAAATGGATTATATACAATCTTTCTCTTTCTTAGACCACAAAATAAATAGGGAGAGTGAAACAAGACAAGGAGATCAATTAAACAACAGTAAACAAAGAAAACGTGGTATTAACCTGATTATCCCCTGTTATTATTTATCTAAATCATTATTCCACATTGATCATCTGGTTGGCTTCTTCAAACCCCAAGACGGTGTATAGTCAATTAATTTAGTTGGAAACATACTTATTGTCCAATATTAGTGGAAATAATACACCTGATTTCATTTTTTTCTTTTTTAAAACCAGAAGTTATTTAACAATACAAACACTTGAATCCCTAAACCAATTCCCACTGATTAAAGCCAGTTTCACAGGCTTCACTCCTTTTGAATTAATATACAAGCGGAATCATTTCAGAGGAATAAAAAAACTTTAGTCCACTTCAAACAAATATTTAATTAACACCTTAAGTGATATTTCTTCAACAACAGTCCTATTTGAAAAACAAACATGTTCAAAAAGTTCCCAAGGACATCAATGAAAAAAAAGACCACTTATCTTTTACAGAGCCTCAACCTTCTTTGGTTTGCAAACCATCTTCCAGTGGTCACTTCTTGAATTCCCGAGCATGTCAATACATTTAACCCTGACAAGGGCCCCCTTGTTTCACTCAGATGCTTCAGGAGGAGAAACTTCCATCTCAATATGCGACTTAAAATGGCAACAAGGGATGAAAAGATGCCAAACAAAGCACCAGCCAATCAATCTTCACCAATCACTTTAAAGGCATATGTACACTTTACATGCAGGTTCAACTGTAAAATGCCTCCCATTCCATAGGTCCATTAAGACCTATTGGAAACATTGTCCACAATTTATATATCCACCCCTGTTCATGATGGTGTAATACTTTAGAAATGTCTCCCCTCTGACGATTCCTAGGAAGTTGCTCTATCACCATGCACCTCAAATCATTAAATGCATGGCCATGCTCAACACAATGTTTAACCAATGGAGCTCCCATTTTTTGATTGGATATGTAATGTTTGTGCTCAGCCAGCCTAATTTTAACCATGCATTTGGTTTGCCCTATGTAGAGCAACCCGCATGGGCACAAAATCTTATAGATCATTCCTTGAGATGTGCAAGTAGCTGTATTTTTCAGCTGTTTCATACACTTACCATTAGGCCACCAGAATTCTGAACCCTCGGCTTCCAGGAAATTCACCATCCTTTTCTTTCAGCATCGCTTCCATTACGTTTCCAATAACCGAAGTGAGGCTTACTGGCCTGTAGATTCCAGCTTCTTCCCTATCACCACTGGCATCTCCCACATGCTTCATGGGATGCATCAACTGTTTCAGATGTGCCTTCAAAATAACGTTGACTTGACAATAGTTAATTGATGTTTTTTCCCCTCTTGTACGCAATAACTGGAAACTCATCAAAGCAGGGATATAATTGTGACATATGCCAGTGTGGTCTTAAAGACAAAACAATCTGATTGGCCATGGTGGAAAATAGTAATACACATGTTAAATGTTCCTGAAAAATAGGTCTTTTTATCCTGCAACAGTAGATGTCAATGCATAAAAAGTGCTCTCAAGCTTGTTTTAGAGCTCTTTTTGGGGTATCCTTTTTCTTCAAAAGGTCTGATCAGCAGTCGAGCTTGTTGTTTATTTTTATACATATACAATTTTACAAGGAGTCACACTTGATTAGAAAGTGTCATAATCACACATTAGCAAAGGAAAATAATATACATTCCATTAATTAAACACTCAAGTTCACTTTAAGTAGAGACATCCATCATAAGGAGGATTACAAAATAAGAAAGAAAGAAAAATTCTTTAGGTAAATATAGCATCCAGGAGACTTTAACAAAGTTATTTCTATATAGTTCCTTCACTTCTTTTAGATGTTACAAATGCTGTCAATTGTGATGGGTCTACAAAAACATATTTATGTGACTTATAATATACACTTACGAGGAAATCGTAAATAAAATGTAGCACCTAGCTACAATACTTCTTTCGAAACATTTGGAAATAATGATATTTTTAATCCCAGAAACAATTTATCTTTATGTCTAAAAACATTTTGAACAGCCATTGCTTGTCTGGCAATAAGGCAACTGTGACTACCAAAGTTGCCGCAGTTGCTTGTTCAGTGTCAGATGTTTCCAATAAATTTGTAACATCCAAAGGTTCTTGTTGTTGCTGTGGTTGCTCCTATATTCTAGGTGGCACATAATAAATTTGAGTTAAAGGTAGTAGATTTGCCTCTGGTATTTCAAGAACTTCTTTAAAATATCGTTGTATAATTTCCAATGGATTTATCATTTTTACTCTTGGAAAGCTTATAAATCTTAGGTTATATCTCTGCATATGATTCTCATAAATTTCCATTTTATTCCTAAAGTTTATAATATCTTTCAAGATCAAAGTTTGAGTATTCTCCAAATTTGTAGCTTTTTCCTCTACATTGTTTATCCTTTTGGAACACAATTTACTTTCAGACTCACTTTTCTCCAAAATTTTTTCAATAATGGTGACTTTTTGAGATGATACATTCATTTGTTGAAGCTGGTATTTCACCATTTGAGCGACCAAGTCCCACAAAGAGTCAAGAGTTACCTCTGGAGGTTTCTCTAACACTGATAGAGGCATTTGTAATAGATATTTTCCCCGCCCATTACCTCTTTCTTCTTGTCCCGCACCACACATCTTCGGACTACTTTCTTCTGGGGGTAACACATTCCCCCCTAACTCCTTCGAAAGGCGTTCAGAAAAGGCTTCATCCAAGTTCAAGTCAGTGCCTCTCCCTGGCATCTGACTACTCGTTCCTGCTGAGGGAGAGCTTGTCCGCAGGGGCTGCGGGGGCAGAGCTCTTGCGTCGGGGCTCAGTGTGATATCTAGTCCGGGAGATGCCGAAGAATCCTCCCTTGTGCCGGCGTCTCCTATGGAACCGCTCCTGGGCATTATTCTTTGTGCTGGAGTCCTCAGAAAACGATCAATAAGACCAGAAGGTAAGGAGGCTGGTGTTGGGGGAGCCGGGACCACTGCCTTGCCTCTTCTTTTCGGCATTTCTGAGTGAAGAAAAAAACGAGGTCTGCAGCTCTCTTAGTTGCTTATGGCCATCTTGGATGTCCGAGCTTGTTGTTTAAAATCATCCAAAGTAGTTCAAATACATTGAAGTTGCAAAAATTGACTAATGGGCAAATTAAATTTCAATTTATAAGGTGATGACTTGTGAATTGAAGAAGATTGTTCCTCTCAACCAATTTCCTACATAATGTTGTACATAACATCTGTTGTTTGATCATTACTCATTACCAGAGGATGTGGTAACAGAGGTTAGTGTATCTGGGTTTAAAAAAGGTTTGGACAAGTTCCTGGAGAAAAAGCCCATAGTCTGCTATTGAGATAAAAATGAGGGAGCCCTGCTGTTCCTCCAGGGACAGAGTTGGCATGTATGTAGCTAAGTGCCAATATTCATCACTTAACCACTTAAGCACCAAATCAGGCCGCATAAAAGTCAGTGTCACTTTATGCAGTGTCACTTTGATGGTTTAGTGCTGATTATCGAACTTAACTGCATAATAGAATCTGACCACACCAACCTGGATGCCTGGATATGGCCCCCCATTGAATATCCAGGGATAACCCCGACAGTGGCTAAAAAAAAATGCTCAGTGTTGCCAACTGAATATCTACCCCGCTATTAGTAATAATACCATCTTTTAAAAAGAAGAAATAATTTATGGTTACTGTGCAGTATGTTATCTTTGGAAATATTTAAATACCTTTCAGTATTATTGTAGATGTGTGTTATATATTCTGTCACTCCAGTGAAGTCTGTAATACCAGCTCTCAGGATGCTATATAGAAGGCTTGCATGTAAGGGGTTAATGCTGCAAGAAGTGAAAAGTATTCAGCTGCAAATATTGTCATTATTCTAAACCCCTGCTCCTGTTGTGGCAATGAAAGTGCTAAATTTAAAACAAATGAAAGCAAGCTAGCTGTTGTCATTTGTGTAACAACACAGTGTGTGCCCCAGATTGTAATGTGAGGTTGCTTTAATGTTGTTGAGGTTGAGTGCTTTGCATGACAGGAGGGAGTAAAAAAAAAAAATGCAGCAGAAAGAGATGTCAGGTAGTCACACTAATCCAGCATGATGTTGCTTCCCTATGTAATGAAACATATAATACATAATTAGATAACACCTAATGGCAATGAGTTATTAAACAAACAATAATTCCACATTTATCTCTGGTTTATTACTCAGATTTTTCTTCAGAATTCTGCTGCTGATGAAAAATAATGTCAGATTTTTAAAAAAAGAAATCTTTTGCTTTCTGCTTTATTAAAATTGGCCATCTTCAGCTTTCAGTGATGCAGCAAGATATTAACACTAACATTTAGTGCAGTGAGCCGAGATCCAGGGAAACTGGGTTCAATTCCTCCTACAGTTCCTTGTGACCCTGGGCAAGTCAGTTAACTCTCAATTGCCCCAGGTACAAAAAACCCCTTAAGACTGTGAGCCCACTAGGGATAGAGGAAGTACCTGCTTATAATATGTGCAGCACTGTGTACATCTAGTAGTGCTATAGAAATGGTTAGTAGTAGTAGAATTGTTTTGATCACTCAGGGGTACTTTTACTTAGGCGCACTAACAGATTTAGTGGAGGAGTGGCCTAGTGGTTAGTGTAGTGGACTTTGGTCCTGGGGAACTGAGTTTGATTCCCGCTCACAAGCAGCTCCTTGTGACTCTGGGCAAGTCACTTAACTCTCCATTGCCCCATGTAAGCTGCATTGAGCCTGCCATGAGTGGGAAAGCACAGGATACAAATGTAACAAAAATAAATGATAAGACTCATTATATTCCTATAGACATATTATCATTTAGTGTATGCTAATCTTTAGTGTGCACTAAATCTATTAGCACACCTTAGTAAAAGGACCCCTCAGTCTGCAGGTGTTACTTATTAGATCAGTGGTTCCCAAACCTGGTTCTGGAGGCACCCCAGCCAGTCAGGTTTTCAGAATATCCACAGTGAATATTCATGAGAGAGATCTGCATGCACTGCCTGTACTACATGCAAATCTCTCTCATGAATATTCATTGTGGGTATCCTGAAAACCTGACTGGCTGGGGTGTTTCCAGGACCAGGTTTGGGAACTACTGTTCCAATGGTTGATGTCTCCCCGCCCTCCCCACCCCAAGTGATCAGACTCTGCGACAGCTTAGGAAAAATAAACATTTATGGGGTCAATATTTAGCCCGTGGCGGTCAGTGATAAGTATCTGCAGTCTAAGCTAGGCCTATATTTAATGCTGGGCTATGTCTGGGCACCAGCATTGAATATCTGGGTTACAGCAATCACCTGGAAGCTAACCACATACCAGTTGATTTTCAGACTGGTGCTTGGTTAGCTTCAATCCATTCAAAATTCTGTTGCACAGTTTATATTCCGCCAGTGTCGCTATGCTCATATTAGACCTCTGCTCAAGTCACTTCATTGGCTCCCTCTGTTATACAGTTCAACTCCTCTTATTGACTTAGAAGTTCATTTTACCATGTGAAAATTAACAAGTGGTTCACTAATCTACAGCACCTCAGTACAGTACATTAGAGAACCCCACGAGAATTTTATGGCTGCAGCTGGGTACTTCACTTTTGTAGATATACCCCAACAGTCTCAAAGTCCAAGTGAAGACAGCATGCCAAAATGTAGATAATAATCCCTGTCATGAAACACCTAGCCACCCACCTGGAATTACCCCGTGGCCACTTAAGAGGGTCTATACCCAGCACAGCTCAGCCTGCACCTAGGTTACTGGGACCACACTCCCAGTGGTCCCACAGTTCTCAGAGAGCACTCACAAATCCAATACACAAACCACCCCTCCCTCCCTCTCTCTCTCTCTCTCTCTCTCTCTCTCTCTCTCTCTCTCAATAGCTGGTTACAACACTCAGGCATTTCCAAATCTGTGTTAACTAAGGAAAGAAAGGTCAGTTCTTTCTAACAGCTTGAAACATAACATGAACCACCTGCTGGCCAAACTAGAGAAATGCACTTCAAGATTTAATAAAGTGAATTTTACAGGTTTCAAACACACTGGAACACAAAAGAACTTAAAAAGACACCATATGCTTGAGCAATCTAGTCTAACCATTGCTTAGTTTACGTGTGTGAAATGCATGTCCTGAATTTCCATTTTATGTGTACGAAAAATTATTTAGGGGCCAATGCACAAAGGCACCCATTAAATACAGGTGCCGCAGGAAAAGTTATTGAGTCACAAACAGTGACAAATGCACAAAGGGGATTGCATGCAAATGACATGCATGGATCCCTCTCTGTGCATTGGTCACTGTTTGTGATTCAGTAACTTGCCTATGTGCAGACAGCATCTGTCACTAGACCACCACAGAGTTTTTTTGACTTGTTTGGGGGAGGGAGTGGCTCAAGAGGGGGTCCCTTGGAGTCCAGTGGGCCCCCTCTCAAGCCCCACCCATGCAACTGAAAAAACTTTGTGGTGGTCTAGTGACCCCCTTCCACCTAAAAAAAAATCCCTGGTGGTTCAGTGGAGCACCTTCCAACTGCCCCACACCCCTACAACCAAAAGAAAATCCCTGGTGGCCCAGTGGAGCCCCTCCTGACCTCCCCAGAACACCTCTCCACTCCCAACTGACCCCCACCAACCCAATCTGGAGGACCCTGGGTTGGGGCCAGGTCAGACCTCCCTAGTGGCAAGCCCTGGTGACCCTGCCTAGTTACAGTGCCCAGCACCTTCCCAGTACATCCTGGGATGCACTGGGAGGGACCTAAGCACCATATAACACTTCTCGACTGTTTCCAAAAGCTTTCCATGGTCTCCAGTGCCTTCCTTGTCTGAAGAATCAGTTCTACTTCCTGGAACTCTGCAGACTTCAGTGTGCATTGCCTTGTTTTCAGTATTCCTGCCTGGTTCCTGACCTTGCCTGCTCGCTGCCTGCTTAGACCTCTGCCCGGTTCCTAACATTGCCTGATCACTGCTTGCCTAGACCTCTGGTCTGTTCCTGACCTCTTCTGCTGTCTGTCTAGACCTTGGGTCTGCTCCTGTCCTTCTACGCCTGTGGCTAGCCCAGACATTGTCACTGCTGGATCCCGGACTTTGTCAACATCTGTGCCAGTAGCCATCAGTGAAGACCTGTGCTGAACTTGCATCACATAGGTAGAGTCAATCTCACTATGGCCCAAGGGCTCACTTCCCTCGAACTGTGACACATATGTTAATGGTAGCCCACATTGGTAACTATGTTGTCGTTTTCTACAATCTGATGTTTCAGACACTGACACTTGTAAAATGGTTGCTGCCATTGCATGTAGCTGACACATACACATGCATTCCTGCATGTATTTTAGAGAAAGCTCTGTGTTGGCAGATCCTTTTTTAAAATAAAACTGGAATTTAACACATCCCAACCTGCTAGTCTCAATTCTGGTATCTACATTCTATTTAAAATTTGCATTTTTCATTCTTAAAATATAACATTATTAGGTCAATTTTCTGAAAGTACAGTTTACTTATTAAAATATTACAATTAAAACCCACATAGAAATCTACTCAAGTAGGAAATAACCTGTCCACAGCATTACAAATAAGGTACAGTAGTACAGAGTATATTCAAGGAAATTAATTGTCATTTAATTACATGTGATGGGAAACTGGCAGAGCAATAGAAAATAAAATGTGTTAGAACTGTGACCTTATAAAACCTTGAAATCTCCATAATCCAGTGCTTGCTAAAGGACTCAAGCCATGCAGAGCTAATACACTTCTGTATGCACTGAGAAGAAACATTAAGAATTTTATGTATGAATAAATTAAGCTCCTAAAATAAGTTTTCTGAGTACTCAAGAAAATGTTATTAAACCTTCTTCAACAAATGCTTCCTGCAGTCTAGATTTTTGGCAAGCACTAGACACTCTTTCCAGACTTCTGAAGAAGTGACATTTGCAAAAGAAAAAAAGGAGCTCATGCTATTGGTGTTCCAGAACATAATCACTGAAAGCATATTTTAAGCATAACCTGTGTCAAAAGTAAATTATGCAGTCAGCAGTATAGGAATGTTGTCACTCTTCATTAAGCAAACACAGGGCTTCATTTACCCGCAACTGTAGCTTAGAAAATTTCTGGCAGCATGTTATTTAGTAGGTACAGGTGAATAGAAAAACTGTATCCTATAATAAGATGTGAGTTAGCGGCCCTTTTACTAAGCCACGCTAAAAAGGAGCAATGTGTTATTTTTAACATGTGGGTTTCCCGCGTGCTGAGGCCATTTTTAGCACAGCTTTAAAGTGGACATGATTTTTTTTGCCATTAATGGCCATACGCTAATTTCCCAATTAGCGTGTGGCCATTAGCTATATATTTTAAAAACTCTAATATTTCAAGCATTTACTAATACTATATCTAAATACAGTTGAATTGTTTCCACAAAAATCCCTTAAGAGGCAGTGTCTCATAATTTAAACCTGATCAAACGCACACATCAGATCCTGCAAAATGTTCTAAAACCCTGTCTGATAACTACTACTATTTAACATTTCTAAAGCACTACCAGGGTTACGCAGTGCTGTACAATTTAACAAAGAGGGACAGTCCCTGCTCAAAGGAGCTTACAATCTAAAGGACAAAAAGTGCAGTCTAGATTTCCTGGATAGAGGTACAATGGTTAGGTGCCGAAAGCGACATTGAAGAGGTGGGCTTTGAGCAAGGATTTGAACTAGAATTATATTAATGTTTTGATGCCATCTCAATAAGACCAATGCACAATCCGTCCACTGCAAAACACTATGCACAAACTAGTGCAAAAACACACTCAGAAGCTTACTGTTCTATAATGGCAACTGCCAAGACTCAGAGCAACAGCCTTATCCATGACAAGGTATCACTTACTCCTGGGGGAATTCTTCACACAATATTTGAAATAAATCTGCACACTAATTGTAATTTTCTTGTGAAGACTTCCCCTGTTATAAGGGTTGGTTTCTCCTCCCCCAGAATGAAATACCCCACCATCACCACCACAGCAGTCCACCTTCTCCATTTCTCTTTTAGCTTGTATCCCCCGCCCTGGTAAGTTCAGTCTCCAACTTTCTCAACCCCTTCTCCAGCTTAAGACTGTTGGAAAGTTATTTCCATTTGCATCGGAAAAGGTCCCATTTTTACAAAGCTGTATTAAGTGGTCAATGTCAGAATTGGCCTAACTGAGGCTTTAGGGCCTACTTTATATCAACTAAAGGCCTCTGGGAGAGCTGCTCTGATATTCCCCCCTCCCTCTCCTAGTCTGATCCCTGGGAATGTCAGTGAAAGATCAGATATCTCCTAACAGCTGTGCTTCCAAGCAATAAAACAAATACCATTGATCAGAACAATGGAATGAAACCACTGTCTCCATAAACTGTGTCTTCACAGGAATTCACACTTCCTTGGTGAATCAGAAGACAGGATCAAAGCAAACCAAATTATATCACAGGCCAGGTGTATGGGAAAAGAAGTCAGTTATTTAAACCCAGAGAGGGACAAAGAGAGAGACACTCACACTGATTGATACACACTCACATCTCTTCAGACGCACATCCACACCACTCACACATCCCCCTGCTCAGCACAGGCATTCATTCACTGACGTACAGGGAGACCCTGAGAAACACGGAAGCAGTGCTGTATTATCTTTCTGCTCTAAGTGCTGTAAGCCTATTTCTAGATAAAATACTTTTTGCCAAGCCACACTTGTGTGTTGTATTATTGTACTACCAAACCTACTGCCGTTAAGAAGTGGACCCGGGACCAAGGAAAGGAACTCAAAACCAAAGGCTGACATCTGAACTCTGGGGGCCAGAATGGACAGTCAACACTAGAATTACTGCTTACTAACAGTTATCACAGGCCTGTATTAATGCTTAAATTGGCACCTTAACAGTTAGCAGGTAAGCAATTTGCACATTAACCACTTAACATGGATGGGAATGTGGAATGGGCATATACCCCAAAATTCTGTAAGTGGCTCTAAAAAGGGGGCAGGGCCATGGGAGGGTCCTAGAATTTAGGGTCCTAGGCACAGGATTTGTGCTTAAAGTTTACATATGAGGAAACAAAGGGGGCGTGGAAATGGGAGGGTCATAGACATATCGGGAGCATTCCTAGCATTTGCGCACATTGTTATAGAATACAGGGGATATGTACCTAATTTAGGTGTGTACATTTGCACTACGTTTCACTTATGGCTGCAGGTGCGATTCCTAGGTGTAAGCGCTATTCTATAAACCACGCCTAACTTTAAGAGCGGCTTATATAATACAGCTTTTTCAGTACCATATATAGAATTCACCCCTTAATGCCTCAAAAGAGCTGTTACTAACTGCATTGTGTTATTTGCCATCTAGCTAATACACAGTACAGAACTTTTCACTCTGTTAACTGAACAGTAAAATGTTGGGAACATCCCCCCAAGATTTAACACAGAGGTTTTGCAGTTAGTGTGCATTAATTTTGGCCTTTCACCTATGGTAATGGTAAAATCTTACTGCACTTTAGTAATCTGGGCCCTATATTGCAATAGGCTGAGCTCCAGTTTAACAAAACACAAAGGAGAGGGAATCCAAAAGCACAAATCAAAAGTAATTAGCAAAAAAGCAGAAGTAGGCTTCAAGTTAAGAGTGTCTCAGCTTTACTCTATTGGTCAGACCTGTCATGGTCCGTGTTTTGGCAAGAAACGCCTGCGTCAGGGGTCTAATATTGATATATTGGTATTCTGTTTCCAGATATATCAATCATCCACTGTCGGGAAACGCCTTAGTCTTAAAGAAGGACAAATGTGCTCACTTGAAAGATGTCAAAACAGGCAAAGTGGGAATGAATAAGATCTCCAAATTGCCTGAAACAGGTTGCTAAGAATAAGCAGGCTGCCCATAAAAATAATTGGGTTAATACTGAAAATCTGCTGTCAACATTTTTTTAAATGCTGGATGTAGCATTTAAATATTCAATGCAAGTCAATATCTGTATATCAGCACTGCAAATCTGGATATGCCATTATCTGGGTAATGGGAATAACTATCCAGATAATGGCACTGAATATCACCACTATCTGATCTGATCAGTCTGCAACAGACTCTGCCCCCAGCACTATCTTGATAGTGCCTGGGCGGTCTGCAATGATTTCCAGTGACATTATCAGATAATATTACTGAAAATCTCTGACTAGCTCAAGTCAGTGGTATTTATCTGGGTAGTAGATGCTGCTATTGAGATAAAAGCCTTGAAATATTAGGCCCCCAAATGTTTAATGTCCATGCAGACAGTCTGAAATAAATAAATAAATAAATAAGATTGGAATATTAGATTTTATGGCACAAATTGAAGAGACACACGGAGTCCTTTTACTAAGGTGTGATAATGGATTTAGAATATGCTAACAATTAGCATGTGCTAAATGCTAAGAAGTCCATAGAAATAAAATGGGCTTCTTAGCATTCAGTGCATGCTAATCATTAGCATGCACTAAATCTGTTAGTGCACCTTAGTACAAGGAGCCCTTTGCAATAAATCTTTATTTCTGTCTGACCATCTCCCTTAAAAGAAGGATGGCAAAATGGTATAGATTTGTAGAAAAGCTTAAGTCGAGTCCACGTTGTCAAAGCTCTAGGCACCAAATGTTCAGTTAGATTTGATTTCATGGGAAAAGGAATATCCCTGAGGTTTCCAAAATAGTTTAGTTGAATAACCTTGATGCAGACTTTTTACTAGTAAAACTAAGTTCTGCTGAACTGTTCTGAGAATGATAAAAGTCACCTACATGGCAGTTAATCTCGTCTGTCAATGCCAGCATTTCCTCCATAGTAAGAGGCCCTCTGGCCTCCATGTATCCAGGCTGTTTCATCTGACAAGATTTCACCATGGAACAGGAATCTGTCTTATTAGTGCAGAACCTCTACAGGCTATAAACTGTAGCATGGCATAATTCAGGAATCAAGCTACAATATACATATTTATTTCTGTTAAACACTGGGATATAATCAAAATATATTTTAATGTTTGAAATATGAGATGAGAAATCATAAATCAGTTTAGGAATAGGGATGGAGGGTGAATCATGGCAAACCTTGCCTCTCTGTGAAATAGAATAATATGGTTCTATTCTTTCATCAAAATTTATGGTTGCTGTAATTTTAAATTCATAACTGCACAAAGTTGCTTCTCACCTTTCCTAAGGCTGATTCTGTTGAATATATTTAGATAGTATATCATATATGAAGGTGTTAAATGAAAAGTAAAGGTAATTTATTTCAATAGATTAGCATATCAGTTTGTCTAAGGTATCTTTTGGAAAGTTTAGGTTACAATTTCTCTGTACAAGGTGCTTTCTTCCTGTGTGGAGGTACACTTTCGGTGCTGCTTTGCTTTGGCCCTGATGGGGTGTGCTCTACTCTAGCTTTACAAAGCTGCATGGAACTGCAAACACAGCCATAGAGTCATAAGAACATAAGAATAGCCATACTGGGTCAAACCAATGGTTCATCTAGCCTAGTATCCTGTTTTCAACAGTGGCTAATCCAGGTCACAAGTGTTTGGCAGAAACCCAAAGAGTAGCAAGATTCCATGCAACCAATCCCAGGGCAAGCAGTGGCTTCCCCCATGTCTATCTCAATAGTAGACTATGGACTTTTCCTCCAGGAACTCCTCCAAACCTTTTTTTTTTAACCCAGATACACTAAATGCTGATACCACATTCTCCAGCAATTAGTTTCACAGCTTAAGTATTTGTTGAGTGAAAAAATATTTCCTCCTATTTATTTGAAAAGTTTTCATGTAACAGCATTGAGTTTTCCCTTATCTTTGTACTTTTTGAAAGAGTAAAAAATTGATCAGAGGAAGGCAGTGAGAAGGGTGGCCAGGCAGACAAGAAGAGAACAGCCACTGTGGATGAGATAAGACTCAGAAATGGAAATAATGTTTGGCTGGCTCTACCGGGAGAAAATAAAATGACTGCAGTAGCACGTAATGTTAAAAAAGAAGATTGCTACTATAAGGAGCTAAGAAGAACCTAAAAGGAATGGTTTTTTTTCTTTTTTTTTTTTGGGGGGGGGGGGGGGAAGAGTAAATGAAGCATAGAGATTGGTTAAAACTACCATATTTGGAAGCCTTGATAAACTGTATTCACAAGTTTAAAGTCACAAAAAGATGACATGTTTCTCTTTAGATGAAGATGAAAGAGAATAGATTCAGGCTTAATCTAAGGAAGTTTTGCTTTAGAAAATGGGGGGTGGATGCATGGAACACCCTCCTATGGGATACAAGAACTGTATATGAATGCAAGAAAAACATGGATCAAAGAGGATCTCTAAGGTAGAGGAAGTGATTGCAGAGCCTGGAAGTTGGTATGGATGGGCAATTATTTTCTATGTTTCTGTTCCTCTATAAATAACAAACATAACCAACCCAGTGCTAACCTTCAATTAATTATTCTTAATATACTGTACATATAGTCGAGTATGTGGTAGAACCACAAGGACAGAAGCCTCAGAGGTAGCAACACATCCTAGTGCCTTGCCCAAATCATAATCAGTTTCTATATATGTTCAAGTGCCAAATATCTATGATGGTGTCCCTTATTTTTAAATATTGGGAAGTACTTAAGATTCGTTAACGTTTGCAGGAGGTCCCATTAACCTCCTATCAGCATGGATGCACGATTGCTGAAATTCTGTCATATATGCAGATAGATTATCTTTTACAATTTGATGCTGTTTAAGGCCACACTGTTTGTGGGGCATATCAGTGGTGAGTCTCTGTGATGACGGGTTCCTCCTGGAGACCACTGGGACACTCGCAGGTGATTATATCAAGAGATAACACTAGTTGTGGTTCAAAGAATGTTGTTTATGTTATTCAATGTCTCTGTCTATTACTTTATATTGGCAGG
This sequence comes from Microcaecilia unicolor, assembly GCF_901765095.1. NCBI lineage: Eukaryota > Metazoa > Chordata > Amphibia > Gymnophiona > Siphonopidae > Microcaecilia > Microcaecilia unicolor. The sequence goes on from NC_044032.1 coordinate 589,299,662, forward strand.
ATGTCTACACCGATTAAAGTTTGGTTGACAGAACATAAGTCCAGCTTTAGTTGTTCTAATAGACAGACCCTGATGGTTTCCCATTGGTTAGATAGGGGTCATGCCCCTTCAGATATTCAATGGCGGGTGTTAGAGCAAGTGTGTTTAAGGTGTGAGAGGGGGAATGTTAACCAGCTACTTAACCTGAAGGAACAGCAGTGGATAGATATTTATGTTGAAAACTGTTCAACTGGGGGGTTTAAATCTTAAAAATGACTGGGTTTTGTTGATGTGAATTCTGATTGGCTATTAATTCTGGGGTTATATTTCTATTGGCTGGTGGGATGTGATTGTTTGTATAAGAATGAAGCTTACCAGCGCCATTTTGTACATTATAGATTTAGTGGCACCAAAGTGATGTAGGTGTGCTGGTAGGGGTATGCGGCAAATTAGCTTTTTAGGTATATTGAAAGTTTTATGGTTTTAAATTTTGCAAGTATTTGTGTTTGTAGGACCTTACCCTGATATAGCCTTGTGAAACATGATTCGTGTTGGGGGTCCTGTTTACCTAATGTTCCTGTTTTATTTTATAGATGTTTTTATTGTAATCTGCCTTGGATAAGAGTGGAAAACAAATCTAATCTAACTTCTCATCTGGATTCTCTACACTCCTGCGCTCATTGATAATTTTTTTTCCCTCTCCTCTCTTTCATTTCAGTTTGTTTCCCTCAACCACTCATTTATTGGAAACTGTGTGTAAACACTATCACATTGCTGGATCTGAAAAACACTGGGATCATGACCCTAAGAGAATGAAGAGGTTGTGATCGTTCAAAGCATTTCAAATCTGGTGGGCAAAAAGCTGAATGCAAGAAAACTGATTAGAGTGGTAAAGGAGAGAAATACAACAATGGCTTTGCAAACAGAAAGGGCAGTGCCAAACAATTATTCTGTATAATATATGGTGAAACAGAGCCATGAAATACAAATCAGAGACCAATTAAATGTGGCAGAAAGACGCATATATTCTCAATTTTGTTGGGTGCCATTGGCTTGATTAAAAAGAATTTCCAAGTGCATCATAATAAGTTGTCTCTACATATTATATTTTATGAACTCTAAAAGAAAGCTCTCTTTGATATAGTGCAAATAACAAGGCAAGCACCAGCAGCACATTTGAGAAATTGAGATCATACTCCACATATTTTGGCTTAACAGTGAGGTTTATTACCATAATGGTTTTTGGATGTGCAAACCTAACCCATCTGGATACATCACCGCTGCAACAATTACATTGGAGCCACTGCAAACATTATCAGCTCAGTGTAGAGCAGTAGTCAAGAATCCAAAGCAAATTTTAGGTGTTCTTCAGAAAGTAGTTTTTGGTTCATTTGGGATTTCCCCTGTGTTCTGATTTTTTTTTTGTTTGCATTTTATTCCAAACATTCATTTACAAAATTTTCAATGCCACTTGCTAATTTATTTAACACGTTATTTCATAATTTTGTGAATGCTCAATTTTTATTTAACACATGTTATTTTATAATTTAGTGCATGCTCAGTTTATTTAATGCTCAGGTGTCCTGCAGTAGTTTTGGGATCAGCACTTGAAACCCATGCGCTAAAAAATAGAATTTGTTTTATCGCTGGGGGCATGTCTGTGGGACAGAGTAGGTGTGTACTGTGCTAATCAGTTAGCGCAGCTTCACTACTACACGCTAACTGATCAGCGTGTGATTAGCACATGAGCACTTACCACCTACAACCGGTGGCAGTATGGGTGCATGCACTAATGGCCACATGCTAATGGGGAATTAGCATGTGGCCATTAATAGGAAAACTGGAAAATGAGGCCATTTTACTGCTGCGCTTAATAGGCCCCTAAATATTTTATTGCACACTAATAAACCAAATGTACACTAATGAAGACACATCCCTATTAGAAAGTAATTGAGAATAAACCTGATAAAATCATTATGCCTTTCTATAAATATAGTGTACCTCAAGTACTGTGTGACGTTCCAGTTACACCATTTCATAACATATAGCAGAAATAGAAAAGGGTACAGAGAAGGGCAACACAAATGATAAGCAGTATATATGGAATGGATATCTTAGGAAAGAAGGTACAGAAAATCAACCACTTACTATGGAATTATTTACAAAGGGCTTAGAAGTCATCGCAGGCTGGTTGTGCTTTTCATGAACCGACTTGCTAATACTGCAACACAGAAGTCCAGTTGTAAAAAGTTCCCTATGAGATTATTTTTCTAACACTTCTCATCTATCTTATCTTTAGAGTCCTGCACTCATCTATAAATAAACTGAGTGCCTTCAGTATGGGCTCTAAAGTGATTGACTGGATTAGGAACTGGATGAGTTGAAGATAACTGAGTGTAGTGGTAAATGGAGCTCATTCTGAGGCACAGAATGTCACCAGTGGTATGCCACGAGGTTCAGTTCTTGGACAGGTTATTTTTAATATTTTTGAAAGTATTTTAGTATTTTTGAAAGTGATATTGCTGGTAAGGTTTGCCTTTTTGCTGACAATACCAGAATCTGCAATAGGGTAGTCACCCCTGATGGTATAACGTCAGGAATGACTTAGAAAAGCTAGAGGAATAGTCTAGAATTTGACAGCTAAGATTTAATGCTAAAATTTGCAGGGTCATGGATTTGGATGGCAAAAACCCGAGGGAATGGTACAGTTTAGTGGGTGAAGAATTGTTGTGCGGGACTTGGGTGTGATCGTATGTGATGATCTTAAGGTAGCCAAACAGGTAGAAAAGGTGATGGCGAAAGCTAGAAGGATGCTTGTGTGCATAGGGAGAGGAACGGTCAGTAGAATAAAGGAGGTGATGATGCCCCTGTATAAGACTCTGGTAAGACCTCATTTACCCTCATTTTTACAAAGCCTCGCTAGCGGCTGCTGGTGCGGTAATGCCAACACAGCACATTCAAAGTGAATGGGCTGGGTCAGCATTACTGTGCGGCTTTGTAAAAGGGGAGGGGGGATAGAATATTGTATACAAAACTGGAGGCTGCACCTTCAAAAAGATATAAACAAGATGAAGTCTGTCCAGAGGGTAGCTACTAAAATCATCAGTGGTCTTCTTCATAAAGCTTATGGGGACAGACTTAAAGATCTCAATATGTATACTTTGGAAGAAAGGCAGGAGAAGGTGAATCTCTTTCAATTGAAATGAAGCTATGGAATGAGGTGGCATAGGATGGAGGTGAAAAGGGATAGACTCAGAAGTAACCTGAGGAAATACTTCTTCACGGAAATGGTGGTGAATTTGTAGAACGGCCTCCCCGTGTAAGTGGTGAAGAAGAAAACAGTATCTCGATTCAGAAGAGCTTGAGACAAGTACATAGGATCTGTAAGGGAGTGATAGGGAGAGTAGATGGTATGGATGGGCAGACTGGATAGGCCATATGGTCTTTATCTGCCTACATTTTTCTATGTTTCTTGGACTGAAGTAAAGTTAACTATACTTGAAAACATGGAGACAGATTGAGAACTGATGGGAAGCACAAAAGAAAACCAGCACTGGCGTACATGACTCCCTCCTCCTCCCTCCATTCTGACCACTTTTTAAAACAATTTCCAAGAATATAAAACCACTGACTCGGAGAAAGGGAGCAGATGTGTGCACTAAAGAACCTTTTGTCTTTAGGATTGTGATTGCTCTGGTTAGTCAGTTGTTGTCTCTAGCTTTAGATATATAGATATAGATACATGTACCATTTTATCTGTAAGTGTACATTCAAAGTCATTTACAATGATAAAAGCAGTCCATATAGAGAAACAAAAGAAATAAAAACAAAATAATATAAGGTAAAACAAAATGAAACAAATCCAGAACAGCTTATGTACACCTAAGTGCTGTGTAAAATTGGCATAGAACATGCCCCACAACTGGGAGATTTTATATATATATATATTCCTTTCACCTTTGCTACTATTGTTTGTCTGTGATTCTAATATGCGGCAAAAGCATTGAGCTTTCCGCCAATTAGTAATTTATGTTTTAGGTTCCGCCAATGGGACGCTCTTGAAGACGCGTGAGTATAAGTGTTTTTGTTATACGCATGATGCATGTTTTTTGTTTAGATAATTTTCCTGTGCATGGTTTTGTTTAGTTGCCCCTGTTATAGACCTCAGCATTTTGACTTGAACCATCTCACTTGTAGATATTGCATTATATTGAATACACTCTTCTATGAGTTCCTATGTGGATTGTCTTCCCCCTATTTCTGATCCCACTATGCCCACTTCCTCGTCACCCTACAGGTCTGACCATTGATACAGAACCTAGCTTATCTGGTCCGCCTAGCACACCCGCCCAATATGTGGCATTACATGAGAATTCATGGCATTATGTTCAACCATGGATTGATAATCTTGCAGGATGGTCTGAGGCGCTACAGCCCCAGTCTGCCCTCTTCCCACGTGAAGGATCCTTGCGGTCAGACAAGCTCTCACTAGTGAGAGATCTTATTTATGACCACCCTGACCCCCATTGGGATCAGAAAACAACCCTCTACTTAATCCAAGGTCTCCAAGTTTGGAAAAAATATGAGAATCAATTTCCCCCAACCGCCGCGATCGATCTTCTTACTTCTTCATTGGTTAAACCCTTTGAGAAAGTAAAACTCCTTCCCCTGCTGAATAAGATGTCAGGTGGTGTTCCTCATATGGAGTACACCCCACTTTCAGCTGTTGAATTAAATAGCCTCATACTACAACTTCCTGATATTGCAATGGGAGGCAACCGATGGTTAAAGAAACTACAGGACATTACACTGGGTACCACCCTGTCAGTTGGAGACATGAAAGCGCTTTTGGGAAGAACCCCACACGCCAGTGTCACTGACATATTCACTCAATCGGGCTATGCCAAATTTGTAACAGATACCCAGTATGATGGTAACCCTTTAACAGAGATTCAGACCAAAGTATTTCAGGTAATCCGGACCATGTATCCGGCCCTTAAAGATTTTTCAGTTATCACTTCCCAGAGATGGGAAATGGATTCAGAGCCTATTGAGGCTTACTTACTCAGACTCCAAGATCTCTATAAAGAAGAGACGGAGGAAAAATTTGATTCCGATAATGCTCTTCCGGTGTTCTATCATTTACTTAAGGGAACCCTACCTTCACAGATCAAAAACAAACTAGAGGACACAGTTGGTCTCCAACTAGAAAAATGGCCAAAAATCCGTGAGCACATTCTACATCATTGTAGAAAACTCATTAAAAGCAAGCAAGATGAAGTCCAACATCGTAAGACAGTACACACTAACTTAGAAGTGCTGCAGACTGAAGATCTCAAAGAGAAAAGAGCCTCCAAGAGCTCTGACACAGACCCCAATACCCCGGAGACCTCTCCCCCTGTTATTGTTATGTATGCTGATCAACGCTACGACAATAACACCCGAAATCAGGGCCCACGGCCCTACCGCCCAGACCGTAGAACTGATTACCCAGAAGAACGAGGTCGTCGCGCTCAACCTCTGCGAGGTCCCCCACGGGGGCCCCCTGATCCAAATAGACGACCCAGAGACTACCGTTCTCGGCCTAGCCCTGATCGCTATATAGATGTTCAGTGTTATCGTTGCCAACAATTTGGTCATTATGCAGCTCAGTGTCCTCAGCCACTGCCACACAGAGTTATTAAGCAGCTCCGGCAAAATCCCCCGGAACGACAGTCATTCCCTTTATGGAACCCAGACCAACGCCGACCACAGTGACTAGGCGTAGTCCATACAAAAGCTGGATTGGATGATCCTATGATCACCCTGCTTATCTGTGATGTTCCTGTCCCCTTTTTAATCGACACAGGCGCTTCTCGCTCTGTGCTAGCCCACGTCCCGCACAAACTGCAGGAACTTCTTCAAGTTTCCCCAGACAATATTACCACCACTGGATTTGATGGTGTTCCTACGGACACACCACTTCTTGAGCCCCTGCCAATTAAATATGCAGATCAACAACTATCTGCTCCCTTTTTGTATGCTCCATTATGCCCTGTTAATTTACTTGGGAGAGATCTATTGACATTGTTTCATTTTGAAATTCATTTTGATGCTTCCCCTAATGAAACCACTTCACTCATGATGGCTGTCACCTCTATGGTTGAAAAACAAATAGAGGTTGCTTTGAATGACCTACCAGGTTTTCTTTGGGCCACACCTGAGAAACCTTATGGTGAGGTTAAAGGCCCTCCCCACCGTATCCAGCTTTTACCTGGCTGTAATGGCCCTAAAATTGCCCAGTATCCGCTAAAACCTGAAGTTATTGCTGGTGCTCAAGAACAAATTGATTCCTTATTGCAGCAGGGTATTATTGAAAAGTGTAATTCACCATACAATACTCCATTATTCCCAGTGCCAAAGAAAGAGCCTGGCGCCTTCCGTATAGTACAGGATTTACGCGCGTTAAATGACCTTACTTACGCGGTATTTCCGAATGTTGAAAATCCGACTACACTCCTCAATAGCATTACTTTGCGGACATATCACTCCACTATTGATTTGTCCAACGCCTTCTTTTCCATCACCCTTGACCCTGTAAGCCGCCCGCTAACGGCTTTCCAATTCAATAACACGACATATCAGTGGACTCGTCTTCCCCAGGGCTTTACAGACAGTCCTACAGTCTTTTCCCAAACGTTAGCAGGACACATACAGGAATTCAAACAATACAGATATGATCTCCCACCACAAACCTCTATTGTTCAATATGTAGACGATATGCTCATCACCTGCCCTGACTTTGACACATGCGTGCAGGTCACCTGTGACTTTCTTGGCTTTCTTGCTACGAAAGGCTACAAAGTTAACAGAAAGAAATTAAAAGTTGCTCAGACACATGTTACCTTCCTTGGCCACCACATTGGCTCCCGTCTGAAGGGCCTAGGTCCCGATACTCTCCAACATGTCTCCTCCTTGCGAATGCCCATTACTGTTTCTGATCTCAGAGGTGTCCTTGGCATGTTAAATTTTTGTCGCCTTTGGATACCCAATTATTCCGCCCGGACTCAGCCTTTTTACATGAAACTACAAGGTAAACAGAAAGTAAAACATGAACCCTTGCAGTTCACACCTCAGGAAACCACTGATCTTATGGCCCTTGTGAAAGATGTTATGCTTTCCTCACCATTAGCAACCATTGATGTCTCTCAGGATGTGCACCTTTGGGTCGTGCATACTGAGGATACTTGGTCTTGCCTAATCACACAAGAACATGATGATCTTGCATGTGGTTATCTTTCAGGTACTTTTTCACCTGTTGAAAGAGCTTTTGCTACTTGTGAGAAAGGCCTTGTTGCCGCCAGCACTGCTGTTACAAAATTGTACAGCTACATTCCTCACCTTCCGGTGATTCTTCACACGTCCCATGATGTTAAATATCTGTTGGATAAACAGATTAGTCACATGACTGTCTGCCGATTACAAAAGTATCAAGTGCTTTTGTTCAGTGTAGTGCACTCTATTCACCCATTAACTTTAACTGACCTTCAACGCCTAGATCCATTACTCACTGTAACAGAGACAGCACAGAATGCTATCTTTCCCCATGAGTGCACTACCCAATTGTCTGTTCCTGAATCCCTCCATCTGCATTCAGAAATCTTGCAGAGTGGCGAGGTTTGGTTTACAGATGGTTCTCAGCAAAACGGAGTTGCCGGTTTTGCCGCCCTCCGTTATACACCAGAAGAAGATATACTGGATCCTGTACAATTCAGGTTACCAGATGTATACACAGCACAAACCGCAGAGCTTGCAGCGGTTTTATATGTACTTTCGTTTAAAGCACTACACTCAGATTTGAGCATTGTCACCGACTCGGACTATGTTTTTGCTTCCCTGCATTCCCATGTTCGCAAATGGAACCAGAGGGGTCTGATTTCCTCTACTGGGCAACCTCTCAGTCACTTACCTTTGTGGACTGCACTTTTTGATGCGTTGGAGAAGCGCCATCAAAAAGGCCTCCGCACCAGTATCTCCTGGATTAAAGCTCATCAGGAGACAGTTTTTTCTTTCGCCATTAATGGTAACCATGCTGCTGATGAACTAGCCCGTGAGGTCACTTCCTTTTTCAGTCTTCCTTCCGTATCCCCTACTGATGCGGCACTTCCTGTAATTGCAACCGAAGTGCCTCCCTTTGACACACCTCCTTCTACTCCTTCGGACTCCACACACTCTGAATCCTCCTCTCCAAACACCCCACCTATTTTCCCAGTACCTCCAGTCATTACCTCCTTACTATCTCCTGAATCAGAGCCCCCTGTAACGTCCACTCCCTCTGAATCCCTAACCTCAGACTTCTCTACTACCCTCACTTCCTCCCTTTCACAAGCAGAACTCACTTTGTGGAAGCAAGCTGGATGTTTTCTTAATCCAAATGGTATTTGGACCCATCCTAATGGTCAATTATGTGTTTCACAGCATGTTTTATCCCTTCTTTTGCATGCCCTCCATTATCCTTTACATTTAAATGCTACTACACTGTATGATCAATTGTCTTCCAAATTATGGGCTCCCCAAATGATGCCCATGTGTCACACTGTAGTCCATAATTGTTACAAATGCTTTCTGTACACACCCAAACGAGGACCTGTCATTCCTTCAGGTCATTTACCTGTTGTCCAGGGACCTGGCCAACATTGGTATATTGATTTCACAGATATGCAGACGCCTGTCCGTGGTAAACGGTATCTGCTTGTCTGCGTGGACGGTTTCTCTAAGTGGGTGGAAGCTTTCCCTTGCTCTAGAGAAACCGCACAAACGATGGCACAGTCACTGTGTAATGAAATTATTCCTCGATTTGGTATTCCTGGCAAAATTACCACAGATAATGGTACACACTTTGTGAATGAACTCTTGCAGAACCTCCTTCCAGCACTTGGCATTACTCACAGAACCGTCTGTGTTTACAAACCCACCAGTAATGGTTTGGTTGAAAGATACAATGGGTTGCTCAAAACAAAAATGCGTCAGCTTATGGCAAATGGGATAAAGAATTGGCTTGATGCCCTCCCTTTGGCACTATTATCTCTTCGTGCCACTCCATCCTCTTCCCTTAAACTGACGCCGTTCCAATTATGTACAGGTCGCCCAATGCGCCTCCTACCTGGCAATCCGGACACTCAAGTGCCCGATAAATACTCAGTATATTGGGATATCTTGCAGACTATTGTAAGTTCTCTGTCCTCAATTCCACAGGCCATTTCGGACAGAAGAGGGGATTGTGATGCCAATAGATCCCCCCCTTACAAAGTGGGCGATCTTGTGCACCGGCGTTATTATACGCACAAAACCTGGCGAGACCCCATCTACGTTGGGCCCTTCAAGATAGAAGCCCTGTCAGCCACGGCTGCTAAGCTGGAGGACCACACATCCTGGGTCCACCTGAAAGATATCAGAGCCTATCCGAATTCCGAATCAGGCCTTCTTGATGTTTCCAGTTCAGCAACCACTGGAGAGACCAGTCCCGCCACGAACCCCATCTCCACCGCCACTGAGCCCAAGACCACCGACCCCACACCCAACACTCTTTAATCATCTTGATCAACTCGATCAAAGACTCAACCACTTAATCAACCACGATTATCCATCTCCTGAATCGCACCTCCTCGATCTTGCTGATATCATCATCCAAACAATCCCTGAATCTCCAGAGTCACCGCCTGAACAACCACCAGTACTTGAACCTGCATTTGAGTGGCCATCCTCACCACCACCTTCCAGTGTTCCAGAATTCCCACTTCCCTACGTAGATCTTCGTATCCGTCTCATCAGAATCCGCAACTTTGCAGCAGATTTGGAAGAATTGGCTCCGGGTGAACCTGGTTCTGTTCACTTCTCAACAGTACAGAATTTGAAGAGCAACATCGGTAAGCTGCTTGACATTCTACATTTGTATTTCCCCAATCAAGCCAGATAAATGCCACAAGTAGTTCCGCCGCTGTTCACTCCAGAGGAACTAATTCCCTTACGGACTATTTCTCTACATAAAGTTCCTATACCAATAGCACCTTTCCCTACCACTCCTGTGAAAGTTTTAATACCACCACCCTCTCCAGTTCTCCGTAGAGAACCAACAGCTGCCAACCTTGCTGCCCTTGACGATATCAAGGACCCAGATCCACCAGACCCACAGAACACTGGACTTTACCCTGTTGATAAGTGTGACTCTGAGCAGTTATCTGAAACCAATTCCCATTGGTCCAACGACTTTGACGGCACTTATTTGGAAGGTGACACCATTCCTGATGACACGGACGGAACCAGCACCCGTCCAAGTGTTGTCTCAGCAGCAGTAACGGTGCTACATCAGTACACCCTCTTCTTCTGCTTTCCATCTGCTCGATTGTTTGCTGTTGGACTCTTGTGTCTCATCCTACTTTGTATAGGTTTGGTGTTGTTTTTCACTACCCTGTTTACCTATACTGTGGACAGAAACCTTGCAGATCTTTGGTTCACACTTAGTACTTTTCCCACTGGTAACGTCACCTTACCCGTTGGAAACGCCACGGTACTTGCAACTACTTCGGTACTTGCAACTACCTCAGCAGTGCTTGCAACTACCCCAACAGTACTTGTTACTGCCTCGGTGTTTGCAACAACTCCAGTTCCAATAACTGCTACTTCAGACTACACAAAGCCCCACCAGTATACCACATTCACACGCTTGTTCAGACACACATCCTTTCAAACGGTCAATCAGATCAGTCCCATTGCCACCAGTAATCCTACCCCCTGGGCAGACACATCTGCCACAACAGACTTTTCAACTGGCAATCCTACAGTGCCTATTGAAGACTCTGCAACTACTCCTGTCCTCACTAATTCTCCTATTTTGCATGCTACAAGTGTTGCCAATCATATCAGTAGCTCGGTCCATATTGTCCCCAATCGTACAACTACTTTTGAGGATAATATTACCTTGCCTAAATTGCGACCCACCCCTCCTCCTTATCCTTTGGTTCCTGATACTGACGTTCCTCCTCCCACGAATACTACCTTAGCCACTCCAGGTACCAGAGTCCCAGCTACTCGTCCTCCCAGATAGCTCCACACCCCAAGTAAATCTTCTTCTATATGTCCCGTGGAAGAGAATCTCCACCCTTGTCGCCTTTCAATTTAGGTGAACAGCTAATCCCTATACCTCCAGAATACCTTCTGGATCCTCGTGAATTATTATTTCCCCATTGGGACCCCGCTCCAGAAGACAATCCCAATTGGGATCCCCTTACTCGATATCAGACCCTGTGTGAACCTTTACTTGAGAATTGGACACTCGGCCCCAGTAGAACAGTTACTCACACTCTGGTATTGTTTGGAGGAAGTTTGGGTCTACAAGTTGAACAGACCGACGATCTCCTAATAAGACCAGAAACTGGTGACGTAGTAGATTTTTGGTTATTCACATACGCCGTAATTGACACTGATTGGATACCTTTTCTGTTTCTCAGAGAGGTTGGATTGGGACCTTTGGAAATATATAGTCTCTTTGAAGTACCCGACCCCATTGAAAGAGGGGCTATTAGAGTTTACCCCCCATACCCAAGTCACACTTAATGATATATCAAGCCTTGATATATTTTGGAATACTGATTGTTGTGATAGCAGCTCTTGCTAAGACCCTAGGGATAATTTTGTTGCTCACCTTAATCATTAGCCGTCATTTACCCTTCGTACAATCTTGATACAGTGCTTGATCATGAAAACCACCAACATGAAGTGCTTAACCCTCCTGTTGTGTGTGCTCACCATGCCCATGATACAAGGAACACAGCATATAGTAAATTTTCTGCAACAATTTATGACCACTTATGAGATAACATTACCCACTACCAAGGACACAACCACAATAACCCTTGATGTATGTTCTTATACAATGTGTGGGGAACATCCTGTACAGCAATATTTGTCAGCTTTTGAGGTATACCTGTGTCCCTTCTCCAATTGCGGAAGTTGGGCACAAGTATGGTGGTATACAGGTTCATGGGTTCCCTACTCAGGTAGTGAGATTCCAGATCTCAAAAAGAGCATTTCCATCATGAAATTGCGAGTCACTGGCCTTTGTCAAATGACCAAATGTAATCAAGTGGCTATCACTTTCAGAGGCGTAACGGCGGTTACATACAGAACTTATTCCTTGGGAATTGATGCTACAGGAAGAGATCCCATTGGAAAATTCAAGATTGTTCCACCCCCAGCCCAACCTGACACGAATCCTTTGATGCCGACAAAGATCCCAGAAGTAAAGATTCCTTACCAGATCGTGCCAATTAATAATTCCAAAGATTTGGTGGCACTAGAAACAGGATTTGGAGAAACAAACCTGTGGCTCGAATGGGCACATTATACTACGAAGAGTTTGAATGTCTCTAATTGTTATTTTTGTTCCCATGCAAGAGCAGAACCAACTGTAGTTCCTTTCCCTTTAGATCTCCACAATGATCCAGATGGTTTTTGGTGTATGCTAGAGTTACTTCAGGTAACAACTGAAGTGAATAAGTCTTGTCAACATCTTGACGAGCACCACCCCTACTTACCCCCTCGGCTGAGGGTTCCACCCGCATTCAGGATTCCAGATCCAGCTACCAGATATCATACATGTCTGGAACGACATGGGGTGAAAAATACACGGTTTCTGGGAAATTTGACCAATTGTAACACAACCCTAGAAAAAGGGACTCTGCGAAATCTAAATCTCACAGACTTTTCACAGGCGAGAGCAGATGTATGGTGGTATTGTGGAACTCGTACTATCCACCACACACTTCACAGGAGTTGGACAGGCAGATGTGCCTTAGTCAAATTGGTAATTCCAATCATTATAGCATCCTTGCTCCCTCCTCATAGCAGCTCTTCCTCACGAGTGAAGAGAAGTGCAATGCCTGGATCTTTTGATGATCGGGTCTATATAGATGCAATTGGAGTTCCAAGAGGGGTTCCTGATGAGTTCAAAGCCAGAAACCAAATAGCTGCAGGATTCGAATCAGTTTTCTTTTGGTGGGCTACGATAAATAAGAACTTAGACTGGATCAATTACATATATTACAACCAGCAGAGATTTGTCAATTATACCAGGGATGCAATTCAAGGAATTGCAGCGCAATTGGACGCCACTAGCCGGATGACGTTGGAAAACAGATTAGTACTTGACCAACTTCTGGCAGCAGAGGGCGGAGTGTGCCGGAAAATAGGTACACAGTGTTGCACCTTTATCCCCAACAATACTGCTCCAGATGGATCAATCACCAGAGCTTTGGAAGGCTTAACCTCACTGTCACAAGAGTTGGCAGAGAACTCTGGTGTTGACACATCCTGGACGGGTTGGTTGGATAAAGCTTTTGGTAAATGGAAGACATTTATCATTTCAGCAGCCACTACTATAATTATAGTGGTAGCAATTTTTGTATTAGTAGGATGTTGCATAATCCCTTGTGCTAGAGGCTTAGTAGAACGCTTAATTGAAACTGCAATAATGAAAAAGACGACCGCAGGACAATATGTTCTGTACGAAAATCTCCTTCCCAACACCACAGGAGATAACACTTTGGACTATCTCCCTCTGAGAAGGACCAATCGCTATGCAAGTGCTAGAGACACTAGAGAGATGTCTGCAACTGTATAATTAGGTAATAGCACACAGGGATACTATATAACCATACAAAGCTTTATAAGATGATGTGATACATGAGAAAAATGTATACTCAAGATATAATCAGTATATAACCAAAGATTTTATGATTAATAACAATATATACTCACTTAGGTAAGAATAAGTTAGAATCTGTATACTAAGGGGTTGGAAAAAGTATTGGTGTAAAAGAAATGACTGAAATAGTGCCTATGTTATGATCTGTATCTCAGTAATTTGACCATATCAGGTTTTATAATAGACTCTGCGGAACAACAGTTTTATAAGGATACCTTCTGGAATGGATGGTACCATGGTACTCAACCCTGGTGTCACCCTATGGGATAGGGTGAAGAGGGGAATGTGAATATGGATTGGAGCTTGAATATCCACTGGAATAGTGGTAAAGCAGGTTACAGGACTTTGGTCAGCAGAGAAGCCTTGACTAGGCCTGATAACCCACTAATGGCATAAAAGTTGAGAACCTGCAAATGCAGGACTATATGATGAAGTCTTAATAAAACCTGAAACAAATTACAAATTGAATATAGCATATATGATGATAGAAGAATGGATAAAAATGGTTTGTAAAATCTAGCTTGTATAACATGGCACACAGGTCATAAGATTATATAAAAATAGATTATCTTTCATAAAGTCAAGATGTTCAGGGTGACGAATATGATATGAAGTTTTGAAATAGCAAAAGCAAGAGATGTTTACCGGAAAAAGACAGTTGGGTGCAGATGGACACCTGGGGCGGAAGAGAGATGTTTCAAAATAACTAGAACAGGAAAGAGTTTGTACAAGACAAAAAGTACAAATGTACATCTGCCGGAAATATTGGCCAATAAGATGAAGAAATAGGTCCTGCCATAAGCATCTATTGAGATCTATGCCTATAAAAGAGCTAACATTCAGACAGAAAAGTTAGAAGTTTCCTGGACACTTGACCGACAGCAGAGCTCTGTGCATTTGAACCCAGATGTATGTATTGACCTGAAGACTTTCTCTTGGTAAGAATAAATAAGATTCTATTCCTGAAAACTATCTGTGTCTTTATTCCTACATACTATAAAATATATACCCTCTCCTTATTATCTGATATATATATGTGGGAACATAAATGGCCCAGAATATACCTAGATCCAGAAAGCCAGAAAGCAGTGGTCATGGGAATCAGGTTTGAACTGCAGCTTCTGAGGCCTTCCCAGAACAGACCCCCATGGGATTGGAGGGAAACTGTAAAGAACCTTTTGGATGAACTTGAGATGTTTACTCTCCCATGTGGTACAGTCAACAAGGGGTCAAGGGAAGGAGAAATTAAACAATATATATATACAGAGAAAGAGAGAGAGAGAGAGAGAGAGAGAGAGAAGTGGAAATTAATTAGATAAGGATACCACACCCAATATGAACAATATAGCAAAGGATTTCAAGAAGGAAATGAACAAGATTGGTTGGTTAGTTTCTTCCAATCGCCAGGGCCTTAGTAGCTTTTTGTTGCAGTCATAAGAAAAAGTCTTTATCCAACAGCATAAAATTAAGATTGAAAGAATCTGATGCATAGGAATGGCAACTGCTGTTTCATTATTCACTTACTGCTTGGCATAAGTTATGATAGGGCAACATTGTCTAGAGAAGATAGTGACTTTTCCTTAGGGGGCATTAATCTCATTTTAAGCCAGATTGATTTAGATGTGAGAGCTATTTGGTATAGTAATTGTTATAAAACCATAATTTTAACTTTCCATAATATAGCATATAAAGCAGGGGCGTAGCCACGGGTGGGCCTGGGTGGGCCAGTTTTGGTTCAGGCCCACCCAGCAGTGGAGGCAGCGGAGCGGAGGGAGCAGGCTGAGCTCCGATTCTGCATCTGCCTCCCCAGCCCGCCACTGCCCCGCCCGCCGCACCTTTAAATATTACAGTTTTGCTGGAGTCGCGAGCAGCCGGCATTCAAGACATCGGCAGGCTTACGCCGGTTCCAGCAGCCTTCCCTTCCCTCGTTGCAAGTTGGATGATGGCTCCGCCCTCTTCTGACATATTTCCTGTATCTACGAGGGCGGAGCCATCATCCGACTTGCAACGAGGGAAGGGAAGGCTGCTGGAACCGGCGTAAGCCTGCCGATGTCTTCAATGCCGGCTGCCCGCGACTCCAGCAAAACTGTAATATTTAAAGGTACGGCGGGGGGGGGGGGGGGAGGAAGGAAACAGGGCAGACGGGAGAGGAGGGTTGCTGCACATGGTGGAAGGAGGGGAGAGGAGGGTTGCTGGACATGGTGGAAGAAGGGGAGAGGAGGGTTGCTGGATATGGTGGAAGAAGGGGAGAGGAGGGTTGCTGTATGGAGGGAAGGGGAGAGGAGGGTTGCTGGACATGGTGGAAGAAGGGGAGAGGAGGGTTGCTGGATGGAGGGAAGGGGAGAGGAGGGTTGCTGGACATGGTGGAAGAAGGGGAGAGGAGGGTTGCTGGACATGGTGGAAGAAGGGGAGAGAAGGGTTGCTGGATATGGTGGAAGAAGGGGAGAGGAGGGTTGCTGGACATGGTGGAAGAAGGGGAGAGGAGGGTTGCTGGATATGGTGGAAGAAGGGGAGAGGAGGGTTGCTGAACATGGTGGAAGAAGGGGAGAGGAGGGTTGCTGGACATGGTGGGAGAAGGGGGAGGAGAGGGCAGGGGAGAGGAGGGTTGCTGGATGGAGGGAAGGAAGGGGAGAGGAGGTTTGCTGGACATGGTGGAAGAAGGGGAGAGGAGAGTTGCTGGACATGGGTGGATGGAGGGGAGGGTAGGGGGAGAGGAGGGTTGCTGGACATGGAGGGGGAGGGAGGAGTGAGGAAGGAGATGAGATAACAGAAAAGGAAGAGAGTAGAAAAACTGCACATGGATGAAGAAAATAGGCAAAAGCTGGATCCACTGGACAGTCAAGTTTGCGGAGGACCCAGCTTTTACTTACAGATGTAGGACAAGAAATGAAGAAGAAAGGCGGAAAGTAAACAAATAAATGGAAAGGAAGCCCTGGAAACGGAGTTAAGAGGACAGATAGCAGCAGAATCGGATACTGGGCCAGCATGATCAGAAAAACAGTCACCAGACAACAAAGGTAGAAAAAAAATCATTTTATTTTCATTATAGTGTTTGGAATATGTCCACTTTGAGAATCAGGTGCTCAACATTAAAAGTTTATATTTATTTACTTATTTATGGCATTTTATCCCACATTAAACATGAATTAAATTGGAACCTGGGATCATTTAATTTTTTTTTCCTGGAGACAGTAATGCATTGCCCCCCCCCCCCCCCCCCAGGCTCTCTCCCCGGCTATAGCCAGCTCTGCAATTTTGAGGGGAGGTGCACCGGTGGATGGGGGGGTGCAGAGGTGGACCGGGGAGAGAGCCTGTTGTTAAACATTTACCAGCACACCACTGTCTAGTGCCCACCCATCCAACCTGTTGGCCCACCCAAAAATTGACTTCTGGCTGCGCCACTGATATAAAGCTTTGTGTTCAATGTATGTAATTGCATGTGGATTCATTTTTCTTCTGTATTTTAACCAATCATTATCCCTGTCTGTATTTGAATAGAATTATTAATTACTGTTTAAGCTGTAAGCCATGCATAAATATTTAAAATTCAAGGTGACCTGGGATTTCCTCTGTTTGGTGAAAGGGCACATTATCATTTCTTTATATTTGTTACACCATGCATGATAGTATACAGAGGGCAAATCATGTCATTTTAACAGTGATCGGAAGGTTCTAACCTACAAATTATTGTGCTAAATCAAAGCTGCTGGGTTTGAATTTGTGAGTTTATAAGGAATCACAGAAAAATCAATAACACTGTCATACACATGCTTTTGAAAGAGCTTTTGTATTAAATTTCTACAGTGGGTGGGTTATCATGAGAACAATTTAGCAGTCTAATGTAAAATTGGGTATTTTTGGTAAATGCAATTCTATGACGACACTTATGCACCCCTTATCCCCTGGATTCTATATATCGTGCTGAGATTTCTGTGTAGAAATTGAAACATATTCCATAACAATGCATATAACCTAATTGGGTAACCAGCCAATCAGCACTGATAATTGCCAATTACACAATTATTGACACTAATTGGCATTAATTAGAATTTATATGCAGAACTGTCTAAGTATATTCTATGTGCTGCGCATAAATTCTGTCACATAGTTGAAAAGGGGGTGTGGCCATAGACATGGAATGGGTGGGTTGTGGGCATTTCTAGAAACTATGTGCGTGGTTATAGAATGCACCCGGTCCATGCCTAATTTGGGCATCAAGCAAAGCAATAGTAGACTGATAAAATTCTTGTGTACAACCAGTGTGCACAAAAGTGAGCAGACAATGGTGGGGCAGTTGTGATCCTGGACAAAGATAAGTACATTAAAGAGATTGAATCACAATTGGCGGACAGTACGGCTTACCAGTATCTCGATTATGATCCAACATACAGACTGCAGAAAAGGATTAAAGGCTTGACACAAGCCGGGTTGGCCCAAGGTTTTTTGACCATCAAAGAATACTGTTTTCTCAACAATCCTCACCCCACCATTCCGGTGCTATACACATTGCCCAAGATTCACAAAGATATATCTAATCCACCTGGGAGTACTCTTATGTCCTCCAGAGGGTCCTTATTGGAGCCACTGTTTATGTATGTGGACACCTTTTTGAAAGAGTTTGTGACAGAGAGTCCGTCGTACATCAAAGACACTACATACTTTCTACAAATTCTACAAGACATTGAATTGCCTGATATTCCTATCTTGTTGGTAACACTTGACATCAAGTCTCTATATAGTATGATACTCTAGGATGAGCTATTAAGGGTAATTTTTGACACACTTGAATCAAAATCTAGACCTCATGATGTTCCTACCGTTCTTGTGCATTCACCGCCTAAATTGGCATTATGTGAGAATTTTTTTCTGTTTCAGGATAGGATATTTTTACAAACCTCCAGGGTTGCGATGGGAGCCGCATTTGCCCCTACTTTGGCAAATTTGTTCATGATCACGTTTGAAAACAAGTGGATTACAGAATCTCCTTTCATATTCAATATTTTTATGTGGCGCTGCTACATAGATGACGTATTTGTGTAATGGCAGGGTAACGAGAGGGAGTTACAAGAATTTGAGAAGTGGCTGAATTCATGTCATGCAATATAAAATTTACTTTGTCCTTTTCCAGATCCCACATCCATTTTTTAGATGTAGAGATACAGTTGATTCACCAGAAATTCCAGACTAAAGTTTTCATAAAGCCTACGGACAGGAACACTATTTTAGAATTTAATAGTTGGCATCCTAGAGCACTGCGAGAAAGTTTACCTTTCTCTCAGTTCCTTCACTTTAGGTGGATCTGTGCTGCAGATGAGGATTTCAAGGCACAAGCTAAAAGTTTCCATCAGAATTTGAGGCAGAGAATGTATCCACAAAAGGTACTCTGATGGGCTTACCTCCGTGCTAAATATAATAACAGAAATCTCTTGCTTCAGGGCAAACATCAATTGAAGCCAGTAGAACCAATGATGACTTTCGTGAAGAGATTTATACCAGGAAACGAAGAAGCAGCCAGAATCAACAAACAACATTGGGATGTCATGAGAACACACCCAGTGTTTGCCAATCATCAGTTGAGGATGGCATTTTCTCGGTCCAAAAACCTGAAAGAGCTTTTAAGTTTGGCACAATTACCCATGCAGCAGACTATGAGATCTATTGATCCACCGGGACATTATAAATGTAATAAACCAAATTGCAAGACCTGTGAGATGTCAACACAAGCTACCAGCTTTGTTCATAACAATCAAACATATCACTTAGGACACCACACAACTTGCCAAACTATAAACGTGGAGGGGCATAATTGAATGCGAACGCCCATCTCCATGGGCGTCTATGTCCGAAAACGGGTATGTGAAAAAGCGGGACAAACCGTATTTTCGAAAAAAATGGGCATCCATCTTTTGTTTCGAAAATACGGTTTGGACGGACCAAATGCCATGGATTTGGTCCTTTCTGAGCTGGGCGTTTTTTTTTTTTTTTTTTGCGATAATGGAAAATAAAAACGTCCAGCCCAGAAACGTCCTAATCCAAGCCATTTGGTCGTGGGACGGACAAATGTACAACACTGCCATAGCTCTTAGGGGTGAAGGGGGGCAACTACATGTGGGTACAGTGGGTTTCAGAGGCCTCCCATTTACCACCACAAGTGTTACAGGTAGGGGGGATGGGCCTGGGTCTGCCTGTCTGAAGTGCACTGCAGTACTCACTAAAAGTGCTCCAGGGACAGGGCTTGTTGCTGCTTTATAACCTTGGCACACCAGTTGACACCTGAAGACTAATCTCGCTGAAAACGTCCTTTATGTGAATAAGCACGTTTACTCACAGTTAACTGCAGATCAGAGGTTGTGCCCCACTGGCAACGAGTCTCACTGGTACTGAGATTAGCAGTAGGTCCGAGCTGGCAGAATGGTGTACAATGCTCTCTTTCAGCAACATTCAAGGTAAGAACTAAGTGCTATAACGTGGCTAACACATGAACAGGATCTAAAACTGGCTTACAAAAATGGCCACTACCTCATGGACTACCGGAAACAAAACAGGGCACACTCTGACCCAGTAAGCAGAGGGAAAAGCACCATGGGAGTATAGCCTACCAACTACCAACATCGTGAGCATTGAACACAAGCTAGTGGAATCACGGAGCCCAATACCCTACACCCACCACAATGCATTGCTGATGTGACTGTACAGTGCCCTTAACAGAAAAGGTGTCACACTCACCTGAGACCCACATCAGAACCAGGGAAAGGCTGTCAGAGGAGAGAACACATTCTGCTGTCATGGAGGTGGGTACGGAATTTGAGGCTGGCATACAGGCTGGCAAAAAAAGTTTGTAAAGTGGGTTTTATTTGGTGGGAGGGGGTTAGTGACCACTGGGGGAGTCAGGGCAGGTGATCCCCGATTCCCTCCAGTGGTCATCTGGTCAGTTGGGGCACTTTTTTGGGACTAGTTCGTGAAAAAAAAGGGTCCAATAAAAGTGACCCAAAATCGCGGTAAAAACGCCTTTTTTTCGATTATCAGCTAAAGACGCCCATCTCTCCTCAGCCGATAACCGCGCCCCAGTTCCGCCTTCACCACGCCTCTGACACGCCCCTGTCAACTTTATTCATTCCTGTGACGGAGTGCAGTTGAAGACGCCCAAAATTGGCTTTCGATTATACCGATTTGGGCTCCCGCGAGAGAAAGAAGTCCATCTCCCGATTTAGGTCGGAATATGGGCGTTTTTCTCTTTCGATTATAAGGTGGATAATGTACTTAATTAAATGTCCCTGCAACAAGATTTACATCGGGAAAACTGGTAGATCACTACATGCAGGAATGATTGAGCACCGCTCACGAATCTCCACAAAATGCATCAGAGCCCCCTTAATGCAACATTGTATACAATTTGTGCACACACAGCAAAAGATTTGACATGTATGTTAATCGATCACATCAATCCAACACACCGAAGTGGAGATATAGATAAAAGATTGCAGCAGTGAGAAACATTTTGGACTTACCGCCTTGATTTTTTAGAACCCAGGGGACTCAATACGTATTTGCATTGGGGATGTTACATGCGAGTTACTCATGTTTTGCTGCTTATAAGTACATAAGTAATGCCATACTGGGAAAAGACCAAAGGTCCATCGAGCCCAGCATCCTGTCCCCGACAGCGGCCAATCCAGGTCAAGGGCACCTGGCAAGCTACCCAAACAAACAAACAAACATTTTATACAAGTTATTCCCGAAATTGTGGATTTTTCCCAAGTCCATTTAGTAGTGGACTTGGGAAAAATCCACAATTTCAGAAATAACTTGTATGAAATGTATGTAAGGCCAGTTCCTTCTGCACACTTCAGCAACTTCTGGTTTAGAAGCCATTATAAGACGCCGCCGCTATTGTTTTTGGTGGCGGCACAAATTGAGAAAGGGTCAACAAGATGTAAAGAACCGGCAGGAAAGGCTTAGTTTTGTTTACTTGTACAACCTGTGCGATAGCTGACGGGCTTTTTACTTAGCAGGTCTGCAACCACTTAGATCCCTTGACAAAGCTTCAGCGAAACAGGAGCCTCTCTGGGGTCCAGTGAGTTGACAGATCTTAAAGATAAGTGACCGGTTTTTGCCTGCCATTTGTATTGTGATTTATGTATAAAATTGAAAAATTGTTTAAAAATTGGACACTGATACATTGAGAGCACATGCACTAATAAGCAACACATTTGGAAGCAGGGTTTTTTGTCTATTTATTTATTACATTTGTACCCTGCGCTTTCCCACACATGGCAGGCTCAATGCGGCTTACATAGGAGTGGCCTAGTGGTTAGGGTGGTGGACTTTGGTCCTGGGGAACTGAGGAACTGAGTTCGATTCCCACTTCAGGCACAAGCAGCTCCTTGTGACTCTGGGCAAGTCACTTAACCCTCCATTGCCCCATGTAAGCCACATTGAGCCTGCCATGAGTGGGAAAGCGTGGGGTACAAATGTAACAACAACAACAATATAAAGAATTACAAAGTCATAAGAAGAATATACAATTTGTAGTAAACGTAGTATTAATGGGGTTAATGGATAAGTAAATTGAACATAGGAGGAATTGGTTGCAGAAGGAAATGAGCGTTAGGAGGTAGGCGTAGGATGATGGAGAGGAATAGATATGGGATAGCAATAAGGATAATGGGAAACATGGTCAATGTATAACAATCGTCAGTAAGAATCACGTGGGCAGACTTTAGTTAAGTTGAATCATTAGGGTAGGAGGCTTTCTTGAAGAGATGATTATGATTATAACACTCACCTAAAGGGCTCAACCCATATTGCGGGTGTAGATTACATTATGTCCCTGTGACAGTATGAGACTTTCACCTGACACACACTGGTTATACACAAGAGTTTTATCAGTCCACTATTGTTTTGCATGAAGTAAATTATTTATTTTGAGTAGACTAGAGTCACATTTATATTGAGACTGATAATTTAAGCATCGGCATTTTCACCAGGTTTTACTTGGTGTAACTGCCCGTGACTAAATTTAATCGCACGGATTGGTGCTCACCATATTCTATAAAGTGCGTGGAAAGTTCGGCTTCTTCTATAAAGTATGCCTAAATTAATGTGCTTAGGCGAATTTCATTTCAGCACCAAATTTTTTAAGCATGATATATAGAATCTAGTCCTATGTGTGCAAAAATTATAGAACATTAGCACTCAAAGCATAGGCGTACACTTACCTATGAAAGTGCCTGCAGGGCACCTAAGCGATATTCTGTAAGGGCATGCTTAAGTGGCAGAGTGCAGATATGCAAAGGGGGAATACAGATGGAGGAAACATGGACAGGGATCCACTTATGTATAACTTACAGATGCATAAACGTAAGAGATTACTATACTGGGTTATGCTGGTAATCTATAATAGAATCTGGGTGCCTAGATGCCATTACAGAGTAGGATCTCACCAGTTATAGAATTGCCCCCTTTATATCTAAGTGGGCAGAACAGCAAAATGGACTGCCTAAAACATGCACTTTGAATCTGAACTGTTCTGGCTCCGTCTCTAAAAGCATTCTTCTGTCCTTTTTATACATTTCTCTTTCTATATTAACACGTACTACTGAGGCAAAGTTCTCAGACCTACGTTCTGCTGAAAACTCCAGTTTATATTTCCACAAATCAGTACATAAGGAAAACAGGTAACACTTTATCCGCTTGAAACAGTTAAAACTCCTATCCCAGAAAATTATTACTGTCTTATATGAAATCTGTAAAATCACAAAGCTTTATTGCTCAGCTAAATCAGAGAAGACAGTAGATTATGGGCTTAAATTGTAAAAGCTTCCTATGCCAGATATGAGAATTTCTGAATGTATGTTTGATTTCTTAAGGGATATTTTGTGTTTTCTTCCAGCAACTAAAATGGTCAATTGTTTCACCATAAAACATATGAGGACAGACTTAAAGATGTACGCATTTATACCGCAGATGAAAGGTGGGTGAGGAGATATGATACAGGCATTTAAATATCTCTAAAATATAAATGCACCGGAGAGGCCTCTTTCAATGGAGAGGAAATTCCATAATGAAGGTTTGTAGGATGAGGATGAAAGGGGATAGATTCAGGAAAAGTCTAAGGAAGTATTTCCTTACAGGAAGGGTAGTAGATGCATGGAACAGTTTCCTAGTAGAGATGGTAGAGGCAAAGCAGTTTCTGAATTCAAGAAAGCATAGGGGGATCTCTGAGGGAGAAGCATTGTAGAGCTAAGCAATTGGTGAGTGGGCCTACTGGATAGACCATATTGTACATACGAACATAAGAATAGCCATACTGGGTCGGACCAATGATCCATCTCGCTCAGTATCCTGTTTCCAACAGTGGCAAAGCCAGGTCACAGTACCTGGCAGAAACCCAAATAGTAGCAGCATTCCATGCTACCAATCCCAGGGCAAGCAGTGGCTTCTTCATATCTGTCTCAATAACAGACTATGGACTTTTCCTCCAGGAACTTGTCCTAACCTTTTTTAAACCCAGGTATACTAACTACTGTTACTACATCCTCTGACAAACAGTTCCAGAGCTTAACTATTTGTTGAGTGAAAAATATTTCCTCCTATTTATTTTAAAAGTATTTCCACTTAATTTCCTTGAGTGTCCCCTAGTCTTTGTACTTTTTGAAAGAGTAAACAATTGATTCACTTTTACTAGTTCTACACCACTTAGGATTTTGTAGACCTCAATCGTATCTCCCATTTTGTTAAGAGCCAGAGGAGACTTTTTGATTATGAGTTGAAAATGTATGCTCTCTTTGGATGTTTTCTAAGTAAAGATTTTTTCCCCCTGAATTTGAAGCAGCCTGGTTAAGGTGAAACAGGGAATCCCTGTTGGGATGTTTAAAGACTATTCAAAAGCAATGAAGATGAATGTGAATACTACTGTCATCCAAGATAAGTATTAAGCTTTACATGATACTCGTTAATAACTTTGGTCTAATTTTTCTATTGTATCTTTGAAAGGTTGTCTTGTTTTTTTTTTGTTTCATGAATATTGCAGCGATTAGTGCAGTTTTTTTTAGACTGATGATCAAAAGGAGCCCTCTTTATCTATGAAGGTGTATCTTTCAAACTGAGGTGTCTCTGAGTGGCACTTTTTTCTCCACTATATTTTTCATTAAATGATACAAGACTTACCTTTGGATACTAAGAAAAAATATATGTAGAAGTAGTTCTAAATTGTTGGTAATTGAAATCTCCCATTATTATACTGTTGCCCAGATTTCCTAATTTCTGTAAACATTTCTTCATCTATCTGTTCATTCTGTCCTGGTGGACGGTAGTACAGTCTACAATAATACTCCTTCCCTTCACACATGGAATTTCTATCCATAATGATTCCACTCTACTATCTGTTCCATGTAGAATTTTCATTTTGGTTGATTCAATTCCCTCTTTAACATATAGTGCGGGTCCCCCTCCAATTGGTTCCCCTCTATCATTGTGATATAATTTGTACCCTGTTAACACAGTTTCCCTTTGATTGTCCTCCTTCTACCAAGTCTCTGAGCTTCCTATTATATCTATCTCATCATTTAGTGCTATATACTCTAACTCTCCCATGTTATTTTTTAGGCTTCTAGCATTTGTATACAGGCACTTCAAATTGTGTTTTTTCCTTGCATCTATAAGCTGCTTAGAAGTTGATGGGGATAATGTGCATCCTTTACACTACTCTTTCTTAACACACCTGGCTATCTCTCACCATTATTGAAACCTCTCTATTGGGATTCCCTAAATGTCCTGTTTCAATAGTATCCTTCAAGGATATTCCACATTGAACCATGTGCTCCTGGGCAACTGTCGGCTCCCCCCCCCCCATTTTAGTTTAAAAGCTGTCCTATCTCCTTTTTAAAAGTTAGCGTTAGCAGCCTGGTTCTGTCCCAGTTAAAGTGAGTCCATCCTTTCAGAACAGGCTTCCCCTTTCCCAGAATGTTGCCCAGTTCCTAAGAAACCTAAATCCTTCATCCCTGCACCATCATCTCAACTACGCATTGAGACTTTGGAGCTCTGCCTGTTGCTTGAGTCCGGCACGTGGAATGGGGAGCATTTCTGAAAATGCTACCCTGAAGGATCTGAACTTCAGCTACCTAACTGAATTTAGCTTCCAGAATCTCCCTCCCAAATTTTCCTATGTCACTGGTATCCACATGTACCAAAACAGCTGGCTCTTCCCCAGCAGTATTTAAAATCCTATCTAGGTGATGCATGAGATCCACCACCTTTGTACCAGTCAGGCACATGGCCAGGTGATCCTCATGTCCACCAGCCAACCAGCTATCAACATGCCTAATGATTGAATCACCAACTACAACAGCTATCCTAACCCTTCCCTCCTGGGCAGAAGTTCTTGGAGACATATCCTTGGTGCGAGAGGATAGTACATTCTTTGGTGGGCATATCCTGGCTACAGGAGTTCTTCCTACTTCACCAGGGTGATGATCTCCTTTTAGGAGACCTCTCTCCTCCAAGGCAGCACAGGGGCTGCCAGACTGGAGGTGGGACTTCTCTACAACATCCCTGTAGGTCTCCTCTATGTACCTTTCTGTCTTCAACAACTTTTCCAAGTCTGCTACTCTAGTCGCAAGGGAACAGACTCATTCTCTGAGAGTTAGGAGCTCTTTGCATCGGGCATACACATATAACTTCTTACCAACTCAATGCACAAGACTGGATAGCACCCCTCTTGCTGCTGGAATGCTGTCTGCATCTTAGTATTATTGAGTTATTTATTAATTTAAAACTTTCTAAGGCACTAAGGATATTAGACTGATATAAAAGAGCCTTTAGATTATATGGTATATTGTGTGATTTATTTAGTGTTTGCTTCTTATACAGTAACTCTGTAAGAGGACTCCTCTCTTGTTATCTTAATTAGAATAACTGACTAAATTAAGACTATAAATGAAGAGTTGTGCTAGGGGTGGGCGGGAGTTGGGGAGTGTGGGTCTTTTCTGATATTATGTTTTATGTTTCTGTGTTTCAGTTGGAATTTGTCATTTTAAAGACAATGGGCCCGCTATTCAAAATTATTTAACTAGCCAGGAATAGCTCCAGGCTAAATAGCATTTTAGCTGCTAACTGTGGATATTCAGTAAGAGATAAGCAGTTATCTCCCTCTGAATATCCGCAGTTAACGGCTATCCACTAACTGGCTATATCTTGTGACACAGCCGGTTAGGCGCAGATATTCAGCACCAAACTGGCTATGTTTAGTGGGTAAAATAGGCCTGCTATTTATGCGACCTATCTTTAACTGCTATGCACTTAAGGGTCCTTTTACTAAGCCACATAGGCGTCTATGCACGCATCAATTTAGAGTTACCATCCAGCTACCGCAGGGCCCTTGCAGTAATTTCATTTTTGAAATGCACCAGCTAAATGCACTAGAAAATAATTTTTATTTTCTGGTGTGCGACAGAAACCAGGCGATAATCGTCATTCTACGCGCGTAGACGATTACCTCACAGTTACCATGTGACAACTTACCACTAAGTCAATGGCTGGCGGTAAAGTCTCAGACCCAAAATGCACACGCACCAATTTTTATTTTGCTGCACTTCCATTTTTGGCGCACCTTAGTAAAATGGCCCCATAACCGGTTAGCGCTAAATATCGGCCTAACTGGTTTGAGCTTTGCAACTATGTGAGCAACTGATGCACATGTTCAGCATTTTAGATTAAACGTTCCAAGCTCTGGGAGAATTGGGGGTGTTGCTAGTAGTAAACTCCCCCAAAGAAGATTTGAACTCTGACTTTGCTGCCAAAATTTGTTTTTTTACAATCTCTCCCACCACTGACCATACATGACAAGGGAGAGCCCCATACCTGCCAATGCCTACAGCTGCCTTTTGAGAGTAAAAGAATCGGCCAGTCTATACCCAACCGGTTAGACACCCATGGCACTTGCAAAGGCAAAGATTCAGGGACTTGGGGCAAGCACAGAACTGAATAAGTGGCTGGCTTACTACAGTGAGAAGGATTTGGGGACCTTTTTCACCCCATTTGGTCTCTTAAGGGAAGGAGTGAGGAAAGTCTCAGGACACTTAGTCATAACATCCAGGCAGCCCATACACCATTTCTATGGGACACTAGATCCATGGCAAATTGGAAGAAAATTTAAGGAAGGAAATACCTGTAACTGTAACAAGGCTACAGTAGCTAAGGCATTATGTCTGTGTTGACCATCAACTTGTCTAGGTGTAACATTGCACTGAACTGTAGCTACCATCAGTCTGAATAACATCAGTCTACCCTGTGTAGCAGCGAACTTGAGAAGTGTGAGCAGGAAGAATAGATATCCAGGTTAACTTTAGGAAGGTAATTCAATGTATAATCACTCCATGGTCTGATTATTGTGATGGCCTGTTACTTGGGATAAGAAAGAACCATCTTAGGGCATTACAAGTGACTCAGAAGTTCATTGCCAGAATTCTAACAGGTAGTGGACATTATGATCATATTTCCTCTGATGTATTTGGGCTCCCCAACCCAGGACAAAGAGGTATCTGAAGTAGATGCTGGGTCAGGAACAAGGCATCGGTTATCCATTCCCAGGGCAAGAAGTCCCTGAAAACAGTGTTTGGTAAAGCCATCTGGGAGAAGTTCTGTCAAGCCTAGGGTTACCAGATGGCTCCTGAGCAAGTCTTGTTTTATTTCCATGCGGGTTGGACCTGGAGCAGTTGCAAAGCCAGAAACAAGGCATGGGCTGAAAAAACTGTTCCTTCTAAACCAGTGGTTCCCAAACCTGGTCCTGGAGTCACCACAGCCAGTCAGGGTTTCACGATATCCACAAGAATATTCATGAGAGATATTTGCATGCAGTGAAGGCAGTGCATGCAAGTCTCTCCCATGAATATTCATTGGCAAGTTCTGCAGGACTCCACACTCCCAGAGAATCTGCCTTTCATTAGTGATTGAAAACACAATGTTAAAGCACCATCCCCTACTGGCAGCATGCAGTAGAAGGATTCCCACTCGGCTTAGACGGAACAGTGGCTGAAAACAGTATCAAGTAAAGCCATCTGGGAAGAATTCTGCCAAGATTGCCAGAACACAAGATCTGTTCTGAGTCATAGCTAGCACCCATGGAAAGCCCAGATACCTATAAGTAGTGCCATCTTGGATAATGGAAGAGGCTGATTATTATTTATTTATTTATTTGGATTTTGCTCACACCTTTTTCAGTAGTAGCTCAAGGTGAGTTACATTCAGGTACACTGGATATTTCTCTGTCTTTGGAGGGCTCACAATCTAATTTTGTACCAGAGGCAATAGAGGGCTGGGTGACTTGCCCAAGATCACAAGAAGCAGCAGTAGGACTTCAACCAACCACCTCTGGATGTCAAGACTGGTGCTCTAACCACTAGGCTATTCTTCCACTCCATGTTATAAGAAGTTGCCCTCTAAATCAAAGCTTGAACCTAGATCAGAGATTATGAACAAAGCAAACCATGAGAATTGCCAGGTTTTCCTTTCAGCCTGGGGTGAGGGGCTACAGAAACTGTAGCCAGAGCTAATTACACCAGCTTTGTATAAGAGGCTGAAGAAGCTGTGGAGTTTGTTTTCTAGTGGGACTTGTGCTACATCCAGAAACAACAGACAACCCGAAGTGGAAGGAAGATTGTTCTCTAGTTAGAATGGTGATGTTATTTACAGTTAACCTAACCGATGAGTTTATTTTGAGAGCTCCTGGGACTGTGTATAAATGCACCAAGAGTGGGCAAGGATTATTTAGAAGCTGCTGTAACCACAGATAAAAAGCTTTTGTTTGCTACTCAGAAGAATTTCTCCATTGTAGAAATTTACGTTGGATGTATATGTGAATAGATGTGGAATAAAAGCACTAAATTACAGTGCAGCTATGCAGTGTGGTCTTCTGTTTTTGACCTCATAGAAGTCCAGTCCAGCTCAGCTTAGATCCTTGCCCATCACAGTGTGACTCTAGTGCCCCAGCAGAGGGTGACAATATTTATTTTAGATATCCCCCAAAATAGATCTGTTTAGTGTGTCTACAGTAAAGGATTGGGAAACACTGGTGTTTAGTACCTGCAGAGTTTGAATAAGGTCAGTTTTCCCCTCAAGAAAATTTGGATATAGGCACCCTTTCAAAACACTTAGTGATAGCCTAATGCACTCTTATCTTCCTTAAGTTTTAATTGAACGGAACTAGCTTGTTTTCCTATAGGAAAGAGAACATGATACTTCACATCCCTGTTTCTACTGAGCACACAAAAAAAATATAAGCTGTGGGTCATGGGGTGCTGTACTTTCCTGTCAGAAATTTGAATGAAATTGGATCAAACGCCAATGTAGGTAGGCAGGGGAATGGGGGATGGGGAGAGCTTATGGAGCGACACACAGACATGATGATCTCATGCAGCCAGTTTCTCTACAAGAAACTAGGTTAATATACTGCTATTTTTGGACTCATGAGAGCATTAACGCACAAACATGTAAATACATTAAAGATTTATTAAAAAAAAAAAAAAAAGAAGCCAATTATACTGTCTAAAATCCTATCACTGCTGTCTCATTTCCAAGGATGGAAAATGCTAAACAAGGCAGTAACAAAGAAAGCTGAGTGGCAAAAAAGCAACAACCATTGATTTCATATTGTCTCCTGTGCAGTATGTGTGTTACCAAGCAACAATTCCCACATTTAGTAAACCCAAATGTCTCTGGCAGCAGTGCTGCAATATTACTTAATATAACTTTATGATCCCTTTTGCTGCTCTTCCGGAGCTTTTGCAGCCAAGGATTAGGGATAATTAGAAGTGGAGTGGAAGATTCTACAGGGCGGCTTGTGGAAAATAATAAAACAGCAATCCCACTACCAGTCATTTAATATGTAAATTATTGTCGCTGACAAGGGGATGCAATTTTAATTGTGACTTGACCAAGTGAAGGATAATTCTATAATCCAGGTACCTGCATTTACATGCCACTTGCGTATATAAATGACTAGAATACTAGCAATTATATGTAAAAGTGTAACTTACCTGTGAAAGTGCCAGCAGGGTGCCTAAGTGGTAATAGCTTGCCTAATTTACATAGCATAGCGCATAAATGCAAAGGGGTGTACAAATGAGTGTGGCAGCTACAAAGCCCTAAAAATATTGTCAGAGCTGCCAAGGGGTCCCAATTTTTGAGAGGGAGCTTTAGTACATGCCCTCAGCCCTGCCCTACTTTGCATTGGCTTCACCCACTCTACATGGCTCCACCCTCTGGCACACCTCAAACCCACGGCCATTTCAGAAAATATTTTATTTAATAGCCTAATACCCTTTTCAATTAGCTTTCAGAGGCCAAAACCTCCTGCCTCAGGTCAGTATAGTATCCTCTCCTGACCTGAGGAAGGAAGTGTTGGTCTCAGTGGCGTAGAAAGGGAGGGGCGGTCCGCCCCGGGTGTCAGCAGGTGGGGGGGGAGGTGTTCCGCTCCCTCTGCTCCCACCCAAAGGGCCGCTGGCGCTGCAGTTCCCACCTGCCTACCAGCTCTGCCGACAGACGACAGCCCTCTTCTCCTGCCACCACCCTGTCTTTAAAAAAAATCTGTGAAGCGGTGTCACAGGCAGCGCCTCACGTCTGCCCTGCTTATAAAAGAAGCAAATCTCCTCGTCATCGTCGGGCCTTCCCTCACTGTGTCCCGCCCTCGTCTGAGGTAACTTCCTATTTCTGCGAGGGCAGGACACAGTGAGGGAAGGCCCGACGAGGAGGAGGAGATTTGCTTCTTTTACAAGCAGGGCAGACGTGAGGCACTGCCTGTGACACCGCTTCACAGATTTTTTTTTAAAAAGCAGGGTGGTGGCAGGAGAAGAGGGCGACTCGTCTGTTAATGGAGCAGGTAGGCGGGTCGGGTCGGGGGGGGGCTCAGATGGGAGAAGGGGGAGGGGAGGGAGAAGGGGGAGGGGAGGGGGTTCTCAGATGGGAGAAGGGGGCTGGAACTGGGGTCTGAGAAGGGGCCATGAGGGAGAATGCGGGCCATGTCTGGGGCTGGTGGGAAAATGGGGCATGCCTGGGGCAGGTGGGTGAATGGGTCTGGGGCTGAAAAGGGGGGCCCTAATGCACGGCATGTGGATGAAGGGGACCGGAACTGGGGCTGAAAAGGAGGGTAGGTGGGATAATGGGACTAGTACTGGGCCTGGGAGCTGAAAAGGGGCAGGGGCTGAAACTGTGGGGACTGGGGGCTGAAAAGGAGACAGGGAGAAGTGGCTGGGGCTAAAGCTCGGGACTGGTGAGAGAAAAGGGCTGGGGTTGAAACTGGGGGCTGAAAAGGGGACAGGGAGAAGTGGCTGGGGGCTGAAGCTCGGGACTGGTGGGAGAAAAGGGCTGGGGCTGAAACTGGGGACTGGTGGGATAGTGAAGCTGAAACTGGGGGCTGAAAAGGGGGGGCAGATGGGAGATGTGGCCAGAACTAGGGGCAGGTGGGATAAGGGGGCTGGAACTGTGGGCTGAAAAAAAGGGGCAGAGAGAGGGGACAGATCCTGGATGGAAGGGGGAGCGAGAGGGCAGACCCTAGATGGATGGATGGGAGAGGGAGGGCAAATGGTGGATTGAAAGGGCAGATAGTGGATGGAAGCGATAGAAAGGGCAGACAGTGAATGGAAGGGGGAGAGAGAGCGGACAGTCAGGGGCAGATGGTGGATGGAGGGGGCAGAGATATTATTATTATTAGCATTTGTGTAGTGCTACCAGACGCACGCAGCGCTGAACACCTGACATAGAGAGGCAGTCCCTGCTCAAAAGAGCTTACAATCTAAGAGGGCAGATGTGGATGGGAGGAGCAGGGAGAGAGGACAGACATTGGATGGAGGGTACAGCAGAGGGCAGACACTGGATGGTAGAGAGAGAACGAAGACAGATGCTGGATGGAAGGAAGACAGTGAAAAGAAGATGAGGAAAGCAGAAACCAGAGACAACAAACTGTAAATAAAATATATATTTTTATCTTTTTGCTTTAGGATAAAGTAGTATTGTAGCTGTGTTAATAAATGTTTATAATAGAACATGTAAACAAGGTAATCTTTTTATTGGACTAATTTTAATACATTTTGACTAACTTTCGGAAAACAAAACCCCCTTCCTCAGGTCATGAAAGGCTACAGAGGAAATTGGAGGGTCATGGGATAGGAGGAAATGTCCTATTGTGGATTAAAAACTGGTTGAAGGATAGGAAACAGAGAGTGGGGTTAAATGGGCAGTATTCACAATGGAGAAGGGTAGTTAGTGGGGTTCCTCAGGGGTCTGTGCTAGGACCGCTGCTTTTTAATATATTTATAAATGATTTAGAGATGGGAGTAACTAGAGAGGTAATTAAATTTGCTGATGACACAAAGTTATTCAAAGTCGTTAACTCGCGACAGGATTGTGAAAAATTACAAGAGGACCTTACGAGATTGGGAGACTGGGCGGCTAAATGGCAGATGACGTTTAATGTGAGCAAGTGCAAGGTGATGCATGTGGGAAAAAAGAACCCGAATTATAGCTACGTCATGCAAGGTCCCACGTTAGGAGTTACGGACCAAGAAAGGGATCTGGGTGTCGTCGTCGATAACAAACTGAAACCTTCTGCTCAGTGTGCTGCTGCGGCTAGGAAAGCGAATAGAATGTTGGGTATTATTAGGAAAGGTATGGAAAACAGGTGTGAGGATTTTATAATGCCGTTGTATCGCTCCATGGTGCGACTGCACCTTGAATATTGTTTTCAATTCTGGTCGCCGCATCTCAACAAAGATATAGTAGAATTGGAAAAGGTGCAGCGAAGGGCGACTAAAATGATAGCGGGGATGGGACGACTTCCCTATGAAGAAAGACTAAGTAGGCTAGGGCTATTCAGCTTAGAGAAGAGACAGCTGAGGGGAGACATGATAGAGGTATATAAAATAATGAGTGGAGTGGAACAGGTGGATGTGAAGCGTCTGTTCACGCTTTCCAAAAATACTAGGACTAGGGGGCATGCGAATAAACTACAGTGTAGTAAATTTAAAACAAATCGGAGAAACTTTTTCTTCACCCAACGTGTAATTAAACTCTGGAATTCATTGCCGGAAAATGTGGTGAAGGCGGTTAGCTTAGCAGAGTTTAAAAAGGGGTTGGATGGTTTCCTAAAGGACAAGTCCATAAACCGCCACTAAACGGACTTGGAAAAATCCAAAATCCCAGGAATAACATGTATAGAATGTTTGTACGTTTGGGAAGCTTGCCAGGTGCCCTTGGCCTGGATTGGCCGCTGTCGTGGACAAGATGCTGGGCTCGATGGACCCTTGGTCTTTTCCCAGTATGGCATTACTTATGTACTTATGTACTTATGGCTTTTCATCTTTTCCTCACACTTGTTCTCCCCATGCCCCTTCCTATTTTTCTCCAGTCACTACTCTGTCCTCTCCCCATCCTTCCAGTGTCTCCCCTCTTTCTTTCTGCATCCTTCCATCCAGCGTCTCCTCTCTTTTTGTCTCTACCCTTCCATCCAGCATCTTCGCTCTTTCTGTCCCCATCCTTCCATCCATCTTTTCTCTTTCTTTTTCTCTTTATCCTTCCATCCGTCTACCCCCTCTCCTGATCCTTCCATCCAACGTCTCTCTCTCTATCCCCTTCTTTCCATCCAGTGTCTCTCTCTCTCTATCTTTTCCCATTCATCATGTCCCTCCCCTCTCTCCCCATCCTTCAATGTCTCTCTTGTTTCTCTCCCTACCCTTCCTTCCAGCGTCTTCCCTGTTCCTGCTCTCAGCCAGGATCCCCCCTTTCTCCCCATCCTTATCTTCAGCAGCTTCTATCTTTCTCCAGCCCTTCTCCATGTCCCCTCCTTCTCTCCCTATCTTCCCACTCTCTCCATGGCATTCTACCTCCTGCTCCCCCTTCCACCTGATATTTGTTTCCTGGCCACTGCTGCTTCTCCTGTTGAGCATGAGCAGCAGCAGTAGTAGCAGCTGCAAAAAAAAAAAGAGCTAAAAAAAATTTAAAAAAGCAAGCGTGGGGCTGCAGCAGCCTTCAGGTATGGGCTGTCGGCTCTGCAGCCACTCCTCTCTCATCTCTCTTTCCCCGGAGCGGAGCAGAAAGTCGATGTCAACTTCCTGCTCCTCCAGGGGCAGAGAGAGAGGAGAGACGAGCGGCTGCAGAGCTAATAGCCCATGCCTGAAGGCTGCTGCATGCCCCACACTTGCTTTTTTGAATTTTTTTGTGGTCACGGCTGCTGCTGCTGAACAGGAGAAGCAGCAGTGGCCAGGAAATGAACACTGGGTGGAAGGGGGAGCTGCTGACAGTGTCTCAGTAGGAGACTTTCCCACTTTGGCGGGAGTGCGGGAGATGACCCGCTGAATGCGGCAGACTTGGCAGGTCTGTATTGTAGAGGGGCAAGGGGAAGGATCTAATACTACTGGGTTTAGCACTTCTGTGCTCTGTGGACTGGCTTCTGCCAATCCTAACCCTCTACTTTGTTCCCAGGGAGGGATGAAAATCATTCCCAAAGGACCTTTACCTGCAGCATCCCCTTGTTCTATGCTCCACCAAGAATATAGGCCTATAGCCTTCCTGGGAGTGGTCTACTTGTCCTCCTTGTAGTTGTTGCATCGGGCCATAAGTCTGCACCATCTACTGTAGCCAGATAATATTGTGCAGCTGAATTCAGCATTGGTTCCTTATAAGAGGAGTGAAGTCAGCTCGGAGCTGTTTTTCTCTGGCTCCATCTGCTGGCAGGGGGACATTAACCACTTGCCTGGCTAGTCTGGCATGGATGATAAAGATTTGCTCTTTAGAAATGGGAGGGAGCCATTCTGTGATGGAGTTCAGGATAAGTACAAACTCAAGCACCATTAAAGGTAACTTTCTCTTTGCATGAAAGTACATCCATTTGTAGAGCCTCATGTACAAACTTGGTGGCCCTTTTACTAAGCCGCAGTAGGCTCTACGCATGTGCAGGGCACATCCAAATGAGACTACCGCTAGGCCAGCGCACCCCCTTGGTGGTAATTTTAGATGTCGCATGCGCCCATAGTGCCTGGAAGAATTATTTATTTCCTCCCATGCATGCCATTTCCGGCAGCAATCAGCACTTGGCACACACCAACTGGTCACCGCACATCTAGTGCATGAGCCCTTACCGCTAGATCAATGGGTGGCATTAAGGGCTCAGGCCAGTTTTGGGCATGTGCTGGTTTCATTTTTACCGCAGGCCCTTTTCCCGTCCCATTAACAAAAAGCCCTTTTTTGCAGACATGGCAAAAACTGGCACGGTGAGCGCCCAATACACGTGCCTATGCTACCGCAGGCCACGTTTTACTGTGGCTTAGTAAAAGGGCCCCTTAGTGCCCTGTTTAATAAGCTGCACTGTAATCATGCTACTGTATTAGCATGCGCTATCGCTAGAGACACCCACAGATGTCTCTAGAATTAGCACATGCTAATTTTTAGCATGCGCTAAAAATGCTAGCGCACCTTAGTAAATAGGGCCCTTAGATTGTGAGCTCTCCAGGGGCAAAGAAATACCTACAATACCTTGAGCTCCACGTTTATTTTAGCCATTCAGAGGAGAACAAGTTTCAGAGACACTTACCTTCTAATTCTATAATTTTGGGCACCTGACGTTACGCTTAGTGCAGAAAGTTGGGCACCCAATTTATAGAATAAGGTCAGTTGTGCGTGCAACTTAATGTAATAATTAAGTAAAAAGTGGCCTGCGGTAGCATAGGCACGTGTATTGGGCGTGCACCATGCCAGTTTTTACCATGTCTGCAAAAAAGGTAAACAATGTAATAATTGGCTGTTTATTGGAGTTAATAGCCAATGATTGGCTTAAATTGGTGTTAATTTGTCTCAGTTGGCAGCTGACCTCAAGTCACCATTCTAGAAGCTACACATGCAATTTCTGTCACACACAGCTTTCAGAGGGTGTGGCCATGGGAGGAGCATGGGCAGGTCAGGGGCATGCCTGTGAGTTATACACAGGTTATAGAATACCAGGGGTTATCCCCCAGATTCTATATAGTGCGCTTAGATTTAGGTGCCAAAATCAGCGCCGATTCTGTAACACCGTTGTGCAAGTTAATTGATTTAACAAGCTAATGAGCGCTGATATCAGCACTTAACAAGCAATAATGAGCACCCACTGGCATTGATTAGAATTTAGATGCACAACTCGCTAAGCATATTCTATAATGATATACGCCAAACTTCAAATGTGTGCAGGCAAAAAGGGGCATGGTTAAGGACGGGGAAATGGGCATTTCATGGGTGTTCTGAAATTTAGGTGCCTATTTATAGAATATGGCCCAGTGCGCCCAAATCTACATGCTGGGATTTACGCCATGTTTTATTTGGTGTAAATGGATGCACGCAGATTTATGTGCTGAAATATCAACTAAGTGTATTCTATAATTAGCAGCTAAATCTAGGTGCCGATTATAAAATATGCTTAGTCATCACAGATTTCAGCGGCGATTTTTTAGGCACCATACATAGAATCTCCTATGTGTCTGACTGCCAACCAGCGTAGCTACGGGGGCCACGGTGGCATGGACCCTGCAAATTTCATCCGGGCCCCTGGTTTGGCTGGTGGGGGTCCCCAACCCCCACCAGCTGAAGCCTTCTTCAGCGCTGGTCTCCGGCGCAGCTGCGCTTGCTGCCCTGCTCTTCTTTCTTGCTCTTCCTGTGCACGCTGACGCTCATTTATGTGTAACTGAGAAGGACCATCAGCATGCATAGGAGGAGCAAGAAGAAAGAAGAGCCGGGCAGAGACCACGGCAGTACCGGAGACCGGCGCTGAAGAAGGCTTCAGCTGGCAGAGGTTGGGGACCTCCGCCAGCAAAGGTATTTGTTTGTGAGGCGAGGCGGATGGGCGGGGGGAGGAGAGGCGAGGCAGGCGGGCGGGCGGGCGGGCAGGAGAAGGGTGAGGAGGTGAGGTGGTGGGGGAGGGGGGCGGCGGTGGCGGGGCAGCACTCAAAATGTGCCCCCAACCTCGGGCTCTGGCCCCCTCCCACCATAAGGTCTGGCTATGCCCCTGCTGCCAACAGTTAGGCGTGAGCACTAACACCAACTTTTGACATGGCATATGTGCTTGCATCTAAAGCTAGTTGCAAAACTGCAAATATAAAGGCTAGTATTCTACAATGGCAGTTCCACATGGAACAGCTGCTATAGAATTCATGCTCCCTATGCCTATATTTTTGCAACATTTATCGCATTTACACCTTGGTGTTCAGCCTGTGAGACAAACAACAGAAGGTGGCCAGGGACTTATCAATGCAGTTACCTACCAAATGGTTTATTAAGCCAGGCTAGTGTTTTTAGCATGTGCTAAAATTAGCACGTGCTAAACACTAGAGTAGCCCTGTTTAGTAATCACTGCCCTGAGATTGCTGACTGACAGAGCAGCTGAAACTATGAAAAGAAAGAACACTGACAGCAATACAGTTCTGTTCTATTCTATTAAAGGTATTTATAGCCAGCTAATATCAAAACTGAATCTAAGCGGGTTACATACATTTAAGAACCTATCTGTAAAATCAAGAAAGTCCTACAGAATTATTCATTGAAGTACTTATTCCAAAGATAAGTTTTCAATCCTTTACAGAACTATAGATAACCAAAAGTTGTCCTAATTTGTACTGGTAAAGAATTCCACAGTTTACTAGCTTGGAAAATAAAAGATCCATCATGAAATTTCTTATACAGGACTTTTTTTAACAGATGGAAATCCCAACTGTGTCTAAAATACCCCCACATTTTCCAGCACCAACGTGTCCCATTTGCTGCGCTACAGAAAATACCTAGATATTTTCCAGTGTAGTGCTAACCTGGCAGTAATTGGGCAGCGCCACACTCTACCCAGTTACTGCCAGGTTAGCGTGGGAGCCGTTAACACCACCTTAATGGGTGGCATTATGTGTTCTCCCCCCCCCCACATGGCCACGCATTAAGTGAAATCTCACCACATGGCCATGTCATTTTTTGGCCTTTCTACCTGCTGCAGTAAAAAGGGCCACAGTACGTGGCAAAAAATGCCCCTGCCGCTAGTGCAGGGAGGTTTTTACCGCAGCTTGGTAAAAGGACCCCTTAATGACTTACATGAGTATTTGGTGCATAATGATAAGCACCTCCTTTATTGAATTACCCCGTTAATGGGTGCATTGTCTAACATTTCTAATAGGCTGTTATCACCCCCAAAGGTGCTCGCATTAATCTCCTTTAGTGTAATCTGTCCACCTGCTTAAATATGGAGACCTAGTCATAATGAATTCATTACTGATTACTGTGGTATTTACAAATGTGCATCAAATGTACCTTGACTGTATTGTTAAGCTAAATTTAACTACACCTTCCAAGAAGTCATTAATTGATACTATGTTAACCTGGTTGGCATGCTAGCAACTAACTTTCCCTACAGCTACCTGCTCCTCACACCCACAAACAATGACCAAATGCTCTTTCCCAAAACCGGCCAATCCCTAACCTTCATTGCTGCCACACACCCGCCCTTCTAGTACACCTGCATCATCATCCCATCACTGTTTCATTCATGTAAATTTACAACTACAAGATGGCAAACCCCACTATTCTAGCAACCTTTGGAAAGTAGCAGGTAGGAGGCAGGCTGCTTTTCTCTTTCGGACGTTTCCCTAGGCCTGGGGAAGACTAGAGTGAGGTACAAGTGTGCCGGAGGGGTGAGTGGGTGGGGGATCAGCCTCTTTCTTAGATGGAGGTGGGGGAATGAGGACATGCCTTGGAGCTGGAAAACTCAACACTTCAAAGGGTGGATACTGACAGAGATCCTGCACTGGTCCCTAGCAGCCAACAGGAATCTGATCCAGTTAACAAGGGCTGCAAGGGTCATGTGACAGTGCCCATAATCTATTTAATATGAACATATTAATGCAGTAGCATTCTGCATTCATTAATTTAGTACATTTTAAATTAAATAGGATGACACACATGTTAAAACTTAATAACCCATGCTATTCTATATCAAAATGAAAATCAACAGGATTAGGGTCATGTTTGATATGCTGCCTTTCTATGGTACAACCAAAGCAGTTTACATATTATATACATGTACTTTCTCTGTCCCTAGTGATCTCACAATCTAAGGGTTCCTTTTACAAAGCCGTGGGAGTGATTCCCGCACAACAAATGTGACGAAGCCCATAGGAATAGCCAATGATAGAACTGAAAAATGAACTTGCGGAGCTATCGTTAGTAGCATGTAATTTATTCTTAAAATCGAGCGTGGTACCAGAAGATTGGAAGGGGCCAATGCAACACCAATTTTTTAAAAAGGTTCCGGAGGAGATCCAGTAAATTATAGACAGGTGAGTCTGACGTCGGTGCCAGGCAAAATGGTTGAGACTATTATAAAGAACAAAATTACAGAGCATATTCAAAAGCATAGATTAATGAGACAAAGTCAACATGGATTTAGTGAAGGGAAATCTTGCCTCACCAATCTACTACATTTCTTTAAAGGGGTGAACAAACATGTGGATAAAGGGGAGCCAGTTGATATTGTGTATCTGGATTTTCAGAAGGCGTTTGCAAAGTACCTCATGAAAGACTGCAGAGGAAATTGGAGAGTCATGGGATAGGAGGTAGTGTTCTATTGTGGATTAAAAACTGGTTAAAAGATAGAAAACAGAGTAGGGTTAAATGGTCAGTATTCTCAATGGAGAAGGGTAGTTAGTGGGGTTCCCCAGGGGTCTGTGCTGGGACTGCTGCTTTTTAACATATTTATAAATGACCTAGAGATGGGAGTAACTAGTGAGGTAAATAAATTTGCTGATGGCACAAAGTTATTCAAAGTCGCTAAATTGCAGGAAGATTGTGAAAAATTAAAAGAGGACCTTATGAGACTGGGAGACTGGGCATCTAAATGGCAGAAGACGTTTAATGTGAGCAAGTGCAAAGTGATGCATGTGGGATAGAGGAACTCAAATTATAGCTACGTCATGCAAGGTTCCACGTTAGGAGTCACAACCAAGAAAGGGATCTAGGTGTCGTCGTTGATGATACGTTGAAACCTTCTGCTCAGTGTGCTGCTGCGGCGGCTAAGAAAGCAAATAGAATGTTAGGTATTATTAAGAAAGGAATGGAAAACAAAAATGAGGATGTTATAATGCCTTTGTATCGCACAATGGTGTGACTGCACCTCGAATATTGTGTTCAATTCTGGTCACCATATCTCAAAAAAGATATAGTAGAATTAGAAAAGGTGCAGAGAAGGGCGACGAAAATGATAAAGGGGATGGGACGACTTCCCTATGAGGAAAGGCTAAAGCAGCTAGGGCTCTTCAGCTTGGAGAAAAGGCGGCTAAGGGGAGATATGATAGAGGTCTATGAAATAATGAGTGGAGTTGAATGGGTAGACGTGAAGCATCTGTTTATGCTTTCCATATATACCAGGACTAGGGGGCATGCGATGAAGCTACAAAGTAGTAAATTTAAAACGAATAGGAGAAAATATTTCTTCACTCAATGTGTAATTAAACTCTGGAATTCGTTGCCAGAGAATGTGGTAAAGGCGGTTAGCTTAGCGGATTTTAAAAAAGGTTTGGACGGCTTCCTATAGGAAAAGTCCATAGACCATTATTAAATTGGACTTGGGGGAACATCCACTATTTCTGGGATAAAATTTTATACATTTTTGGGATCTTGCCAGGTATTTGTGACCTGGATTGGCCACTGTTGGAAACCGGATGCTGGGCTTGATGGACCTTTGGTCTGTCCCAGTATGGCAATACTTATTATACTTATGAATTGAATGGGCTTCATCGCATTTGCCACAGCGGGAATCACTACTGCGGCTTTGTAAAAGGAGCATTAAGTTTTATACTTGAGACATTGGAAAATTAAGTGACTTCACAAGGAGCCACAGGAGACACAAGGAGCGCCTTGTTCTCAGTCCACTGCTCTAACCATTAGGCTACTTCACTGCACAGACTTATAGGTTCAGAACAGAGAAAAAGAAACCGAGAAAATGAAGGTAGCCAAAGACTATATTTATTTATTTATTGGTTACATTTGCATCCCACATTTCCCCACCTATTTGCAGGCTCAATGTGGCTTACATAGC
The DNA here is from genome assembly GCF_901765095.1 of Microcaecilia unicolor. Lineage (NCBI taxonomy): Eukaryota > Metazoa > Chordata > Amphibia > Gymnophiona > Siphonopidae > Microcaecilia > Microcaecilia unicolor. The sequence continues at coordinate 589,341,469 of NC_044032.1, forward strand.
ACCGTAAAGGCATTCACCAAGTCCGGTAGAGGAACAAATACAATTAGATGTTGGGGTGGAATTGGGTAGATAGGATTCAGGCACGTTAGGGGTTGAAGATAGGAAGAGTTAGATAATGTCCAATACGATCTTTGGTATTGATGTGTTGCAGAGTTGAAGCATTTATGTTGGGTAGGTAGGGTATGCCTTTCCGAACAGGTGGGCCTTTAGTGATTTTCTGAATTTTAGATGGTCATAGATTGTTTTCATAGCTTGTGGCAGTGCATTCCACAGTTGTGTGCTTATGTAGGAGAAGTTGGATGCATAGGTTGTTTTGTATTTAAGTCCTTTGCAATTTGGGTAGTGGAGATTCAGGTAAGTCTGTGATGAACTGGCTCTATTGGTTTATATGGCCTATTCAGTCTGCCTTTTTAGTGGTAAAAGTAAGTAATCCTAGGATCATCCATACTACAGCACATTGTCCCATTATAAGTTTATAAGCTAGGAATTTGTACAGAAAGGCTAGTACCTTTTTTTCAAATACCTACAGCGAGTGATAGGTAGCAGAAATGATCCACATTGTCTACATTTGCAGCTTTCCTCTGCTTCCTTTTATAAAAATGATTATAGAATCTTGTGAAACAATCTTTCAGATGGAAAGGCTTTTGTTTTAAATCGGTATGAAGGGTTAGATTTCAAGAATGAGCAACAGTATGGCAAAGAAAAGTACAAAAAGTCAGTAAGTCAGTTTGCTTGCATAATTTTGAACTAGCACATCTCTTGCCCTGGGATTTAATTGCTTTCTACTTTTGGAGGGGAAATATTCCAGAGGAAAAAAAATTATACCTACGAAGGCTTTTGTAAAGAGCACCGTGGGCCTCTGGCTTCTTAAAGGTTACATTTAAAGATCAGGCAAAAAGTCCTAGAACATTTTCTGAGCAAGTCTTTACTTGCATAAATTATTAGGTGAAGCTTTTTTCTCCCCCCATTCCAAAGATTTCAGGAAATTAAATGTGTGGACAAAAGCTATGCTATTTCAAAACTGGCTTGCAGAGTTTTGTGCACTTTTGTTTAACCTCATCCTTAAATCTATGTTGACGTATGTCATAGGCCCTTAAGTGCAAGAAAGGAATTTGCAAGTTTTAAACCAATAGATTCAGTAAACCTTCCAGGTACAGGGAATGCCATTTTTTTTTATTTCATTAACATGTAAATATTAAAGATGATTTAGGGTTGGAAGGGAAACCAGCAGCTATAAGTCTACTGCATTTTCAGGAGAAGATGATGTTAAGAAAAGTGCTAAAGAAAACATTTTATGATTATCTCTCTGCATAATAAAATAGCTTGCTAAGTAATTCTACTTTGAAGTCTTGCTATTAGGGCTTTTGATTTTAGGTTTTAACTGATAAAACTCTCCAATGCAAAACAAAACAAAATGAATAAATAAAAATAATCCCAGCCCCCCCTCCCCCGTTTTTACAATGCCGTGCTAGCGTTTGCAGGTGTGGGCTGTGTCGGCATTACTGTGTACCATTGTAAAAAAAAAGGGGGGGGGGGTAGGTGTTTGTTGGAGAAACACCAGAAAAGTATCACATCCCTTGTCACGTCTCCTTTGCATTGTTTCTTATCCTCCATTCAGGTCTTGTGCATTTTCTGCACTGACAACTTTCTGCACTGACAACTCCCAAATGACAAAAACACACAGATTTGATTCCACCGGTAAGGTATATATATTGATAAACACTGATTTGTTTTTGCCCTCAAAGAACCCCTAATTAGCTGGAAAATAAACAAGTAAATTAACTATTAAACTCCTAAGAATTGAGGACCTAATTACATTTTTAAAAACCCATAAGAATGCTAATTACCTAGTTGCAGAAAAGCTAATCACTCATCATAAATATTATATTGAAAACCAAGAAAAAATGCACATGCTGTATTTCCAATGGTGCATTTAAATGATCAGCATCATCACCATATGAAATTCATTTGTATACTACTTGTGCTAATAATATCAAATTAGTTTCACACATCAGTGCTACAACAGTATATAACTAATCATTAAACATCATTAGGCAACAGGATACAGACAAAGCTCTATAACATCAATCTTGCTGCAAGAGTCTATAGAGAAAGGAAATACATGCAGCACCATTATAGAAAAGTCATGGATGCTGGCATTTAGCAGGGGCATAGCCAGACCTTGATGAGAGGGGGACCAGAGCCCAAGGTTTTGGGGGGGGGGGCACATTTTGGCCCGCCTCCCCGCCGCAACCCTCCTGCCGCCGCTTCTACCCCTCCCGCGGCCGCTGCTGTCTCCCCGCCACCACCCTCCTGCTGCTGCTTCCGCACCCCCACCACTGCTCCCCTCCCCCCACGGCCACTGCGAGAGTACCTTGGCTGATGGGGGTCCCCAACCCCCGCTAGCTAAAGCATTTGTCTCGCGCTGGTCTCACATTGCCTGGCGCCCTGTTCTGTTTTCAGTCACTGTGCACGCTCGTTTTAATAACAGCATGTGCGGGCATGCTCTGTTTCATCAAAGAGTTCAGTTACTCCAGAATACAGCGACAAGATTCATATTTAGATCTTCTGGGTTTGGAAGTGTTAGACTACTTTTATGCAAACTACATTGATTACCTGTGGCCAGTGTTGCCATATAAAAAAAAAAAATTCCCACCCAAAACAGCCCAAAACCCGCACACACCCCACCCCTGACGTCATCACCCCGCCCCTTCCGTCATCACCCCCGCCCCCGCCGTCATCAGCCCCACCCCTTCCGTCATCACCCCCGCCGTCATCAGCCCCGCCCCGCCATCATCGCCCCGCCCAATACGTCACCTCGCCCCGCCCAATACGTCACCAAACCTCGCCTCTGTCGCCATTAGCCCCACCCCCCGCTGGCCGAAAAACCGCCCAAAACCCGCACAAAAAAAAAAACAAGCCCAAAAAACCGCAACCCGCCGCGGGCAAGTTTCCCGCGGCAGGTTGCGGGAAAACCGCCCATCTGGCAACCCTGCCTGTGACAGCTCGCGTCAGTTTTTAAGTTGTATTGCCTAGTATTCTTAATCTTGTATGGTGAAGCACCTATATATATGCCATCATTGATATGATGTTGATTCAAAGCACTTCTTGACCATTCAATTCCCCTCACCCCAGGGTATGATTTATAAAACCAAATTTTCTCGGATTTTCTCATATTTAGCTGCAACCTGGTGGAATAAATTACCCAGAAACATTTGTGCTGAAACTAGCTATTCTAACTTTCATAAAGGGTTGAAAACCTGGTTGTTTTACAATTTTTAAGATGTAAATAATTACATTTGCTTAATTGGTTAAAATCTTGATTGCACTTCGTTCTAGGGTATGCCCTACTGTAACTGTTAGCCGCTCTGATTTAATTTTTTGGTATGAGTAGCATACAAATGCTAACTATAATGTAATGTAAAGTTTATTAAGACTTTCTATCCTGCCTCCCGGATACTCCATCAAGGTGGCTTACACTCTAATAAAGGAGGGAGAAATCCTATGTAACATGAGACAGATAGTAAGGAGACAGGGGTAGAAGTACAATATAGATAGGAAAGGGGGATAGGTAAACACAAAAAGAGGCACACTAGTGTCTTCCAGAGTCCAAGTGTTTGTTAAAAGATTTTTTAGGCATAAGTGTGAAAGTCTTTCCGCAGAAAGCATCAGAGAAAAGGTCTTCAGATCAGTTTTGAACTACTCAAGAGATGTCTCTGTATGGGGGTGTTGACATAGTAAATTCCATAGCTGGGGGCCTTGTACACAAGCCTTCCAAAATAATATCCAAAATAAATCCCCCTGACCTCCTCAGACAGAACCCCAACAAAGCTGCCATGTTGCCCAGTTTCAAAAGAGACTTTATGGCCAGTCATGATTTTTGAACTTACAGCCTAAAGAAGTGTGATATTTGTAGCCCCTGATTCTACTCCTTGAAATCAGTGCAGCAGGTTGCATAACACACTGGGACGTGGTGTCAGAAATCCAAGACTAACCTAAAGTCTTTCCTCCTGAAACTGGAGGAGTGGCCTAGTGGTTAGGGTGGTGGACTTTGGTCCTAAGAAATTGAGTTCAATTCCCACTTCAGGTACCGGCAGCTCCTTGTGACTCTGGGCAAGTCACGTAACCCTCCATTGCCCCATGTAAGCCACATTGAGCCTGCCATGAGTGGGAAAGTGCAGGGTACAAATGTAACAAACTAAAACTGGATTACTTGGTAGCTCTGCCGCAAACACAGAACTCTACTCACACTCCTCTCTATTTTTCTTATATATGTAAAGTAGAGTCTTGATTATCCGACATAACTGTGGCTGTCCTGTTGTCGGATAAGTGAAAAGTTGGATAATATGGAAAACAATGGGAATCCCTCTCAATGCACGGAACACATATTTTATGCATGAAGAACAGGCATATTGTATCTTTAATTTAAATACAGAACCAAGTAGAACCCCATTTCTCAAGATCACTGTGTTGTCTTCTCCAGTCAAGACTAGTGTGAAGCAGAAAGCAAGGCAACAGAACTAAAACTGAAATACCTCTGAATCTAAGAATGAGAGGAAGAATAAAGAAAGTGCTGTAAATGTAAATGAACAAACAGGAATACAGTAGGTGTACATATAGTACTGCATGAAACTCATTGTGCACAAGAATTTTACCATCGTTCCATTTCTGCAAAAGTACGGCCTCAAATCAAAAATGGATCCCTGGCAGGAAAAGCAGGCTCTTAGGTCACATAGCACTGCGTGTCATCTCCACAAAATTTCTGCAAAAGCACAGTCTCAGATCAAAAATGGTTCCCTGGGTTGAAAGCAGATGAAAACATCTTTAATGTTCTCTAAGATGAACTATATTAGCTCCTTGCGAAGATGTTCTAGCACCAACTGAAGAAGGCCAGACTATCGTACTCATTTAACTTGATAACTTCCTTAGTAGTGCCAACAAACAGTCTGCTAATTTCCACAATGGGGCAAAAACAATTGGAATCAACCCTGGCTAGAAGATCATTGGGCTGCTCTGGAATAAGGGGAAGGAACTTCAGGGAAAGTTATCTAGTGGGACTACACTGGCGGGAGTCTTTGCTAATATCTTTGGATGAGGTCAGGGTTAGGAGCCATCAGTTTGAACTACCACCATTTCCTTTTATTTATTATTATTGGTTTTTTTTTTTTTTGGGGGGGGGGGGATTTTCTAAGGGTAGTGCTTAACATTATACTGGAGGAATGTTAGAGGGACTATATAAATTTTTTTGGAGGGGGTGATTTATGCAGGGGAGTAAGGGAAACTGCACTCAGGGTCTGTGCCTCTATTTGATCACTGCCCTAGGCCACAATAGCATGTTACCATTGGAACACATGTCCTTTCCCGTTTGAGGTAATGCAAGTTGTGGTGAACCCATGAGGCTTACTAAAAGGCAGTACTCATACCTCATACATCGCATGGGAAATTACTCATGTTAAAATGGTACATTAAAATGCTTTTCAAATGCGGCTTAGTAAATAAGCCAATAAGGGGTCCTTTTACAGAGTGGTGGTAAGCCCAACGCGGGCTTACCGCTTGCTATTCTGGCACTACCGCTGGCCCAATCTGGCCACCGGTGGTAGTTCTGGGTCGAGTGTGCGCCATTTCCAGGTGAACCCCCCCCCCCCTAGAAATGGTTAACATGGCGGTAACCTGGTGGTAATCGAGCATCACTGCATACTGCCCAGATACTGCCAGGTCAGTGGGTGGCGGTATGGGCTCCCTGCCACATGGCCCCGTGGTAAGAGTTTGCTTACCACACAACCATTTTGTTTTTGGAGCTTTTTACCTGCTGTGGTAAAAAGGGTCCTGATATACAGGAAAAACAGCCCCCACCATTACTGCAGGGCTCTTTTTTCCCCACAGCTTGGTAAAAGGACCCCTAAGTGAGGTAGGCCTGTTTCCTTGCATTTCTATTTCTGTTTTTCTAATTGTACTTATTTGTATTCTTTTTCTTTTATAAAGTAGTCAATACTTTTGTTTTGATATAGTTTCACAAATTCAGATACTAAAACCTTCAAAAAATGTTCCCATTGTTATTTCAGTTTCTGGCCAAGATGCTTTGAGTTTGCTGTTTTGCATGTGACCCGCTGTGCTTCAGTTTTATCAATGATCTCTGAGGCTTGCAGGCTGACAGCCCGGTTCTAGCAACAACAAACACATCAAAAGCTAAGCCAAGGAAAACCTGTACTTCTGAATTTTCATGCTAGACCCATAGTATGCCTTGGCATTCCTTTTGTTATATATATATTTTTCTTTTCTATAGCTTATTCAGAGAGAGAGAGAGAGAGAGTGAGAGAAATTTCAGTTTGAGTCCACTTTGAAGTGTTCAGTACTGGAATTAGGACTAGTTTGTCCAACACTTACAGCAAAGTATTCTAGTGTAAAACTTGAAATTTGGAGTTGGTAAAGTTTTTTAAAGGACACGTTCATAGCCTGGAATATTGCACATTCATCTCTTCAGTTAAACGTATATTTTGCTAATTCTGTGTGATCTGATCAAAGTTGATGACCAACAAAACCCATAAGAACATATATAACATAATAATACAGCAATAGATATCAGTGAAGCTAAGGGTCTCTTTTTCTAAAGTACAGTAAAGTTTTGCACTTACTACATGTTAGATGCAAAAATTAATGTGCAGTAAGTGCAAAACTTAACTGTCGGGGGTGTTCCCAGCATGCCTCCATACACTTATCCCTCAGAAAATGACTTTACCATACAGTAAGTCTATTCATAGGCATCCAGTATGAGACTTAGCCCAACCATGTCCTTCCTTACCTCTCTCTCTGCTTCTAATGACCAGTAGCAGCAGCGGCTAAACAAAGAAAGTGGGACTGCTGGCTTTGCTGGGTATGCCCCTCCAACATCAATTTCCTGTTCTGGAGGGGGAAGGACCAGTAGAATGGTAGCCACAAGCATGAAAGCAGAGGTTCTGTGCATTGCTGGCTTTTCCCCCCCCTTTTTTTAAATTACGGATGTTGTTTTTGAGATGCAGCGGTGGTCAAGGTGCCAGGGAAGGGGGGTTGGAGAGAGAAGAGAAGGCAGCAAGGGGGGAGAGAGAGACACACACAGAGACATACACACACAAAGGAGGGACAAAGGGGAGTTGGTGGATGAAGGAGAGGAGAGGAGAAACACTGACTGAAATGGGTGGGGGAGATGAGTGGAAAGGGTGGAGAGAGAAAGAGAGATGTTACATTGAAAGGGGGTGAGGAGGGATGCTGGAGGGAAGATAAGAGAAATGCTAGCTGGAAGCAGGAGACTCTAGCTGGAAGAAGTAGAGAAGAGGGGGAGATGCTGGTTGGAAAGGGGATTGAGAGGGTAGATGATGGATGGAAGGGGGGGGGAAGCTGATTGGTTTGGAAGAGGGAGACAAGAAGAGAGATGCTAGATGGAAGGGGGAGAGGATACAGTTAGTGAAAGACTGGGAAATAACAGGAAGCGGAATGGGAGAGCCAGGGTGAGGGAAATTGATGGAAAGCTATAGGTAGATACAGTAAAAAGAGAGAAACAATAGAATGAATGAAATCTGGACAGAGAGGCACAAAAATAAATGGAAGAAAGCTGAAAGGAAAAGATCAGTGTTGGAGATTGTAGGGGTTTTTACCTGAGATCTCACCTTTGCTGGTCTTGGCCTATACCAGCATGAACCATTCTTTTATAACAATATGGACTCTACAGCCTCTGACCTGTACAATAACCTTCAGAAACCAGCTTGGTTACAGAAAGGAAAATTCCGCTGAGCCTAGCAAGAGGACTACAGCCAAGGACACAGTCCTTGTTGCAAACTTGCACCGTTATCTCCTGGGAAAAATGAAGGAGTGAGGCATACGACTCCAGGAGTATGTGACCAAACAGGGAGTTTGCATACCATCTATAACAAAGACTTGTTTATTGTCCACAAAGCTGCTGGACATTATGTCACCATCCATGATTGGTCCCCAGGTATCATCTGACCCTTAGATACCAAAAGGTTGGGACTGAAGAAGTCAGTAGCCATAGGAGTAGGGAGGAGGAGAGTTTGAAAAAGATCACCCGAGGACTCACAAGCAAAGAAGGCTCTGAATCAGAGCTAGAGACCGATTTTCCTAATCAGAGTACTGTATGCCTTGTAACCTGTTCCTAAGGGTTGCACCGCTTTCACAAGGACTTATCTACTGACTGTGCCATCTATAATCAGAATAAACCTTGGACCTTATCTCAGGAGTGAGACTCGCTGATAAATTCAGCTAGAGACTCTGAGGAGTTCCGCATCTCTGCCAGTGGAGTCTGTGCCAGACAGCAAGGTGAGATCTGGATTTATTCCTCTAGCCGGGGTAATTAGTTCTAGCTTGTTATCTGAGACAGATACGTAGGTACATCAGGATTCCTGGTCTGTGTATTTTGCATAAGACTTTTCCGGTACGAATCATTAGGTTATCAGTTGTGATTGGTGGTGTCACCACCCCTTTTGTTATTCCGTTGGATGACTCAGATTGTTATATATATATATAAAATCTATTTTTATAGCAAGCTTTTGTATTTTGGCTTTGCAATTTGCTACAGAGTTATTTTTTATACTCTTCACTATAATAAATAATATATATTCCATTTGAGTCTTTAGTTATTCTTATAGCACTGCTAAGCTAGCATGTTCGGCTCATTGCTGAGGTACACCCATAGACCTGATCTTGTTTCATTGCTATCTTGTAATGTTATCTGATAAGTACCTCTGAGCACACTACAAGATAGTAGCGGAGAAAGTGAAGAAGACAGGAGTACTGTGTGCAATTCTGGAGACTGCACCCCATGGAAAGATATAAACAGGATGGAGTTAGTCCAGAGGGCAGCCATAAAATTGGTAAGTGGTCTTGGACATAAAAAATATAAGGACAGGCTTATGAACCTCAACATGTATATGCTGGAAGAGAGGAGGGAAAGGGGAGATATGATAGAAACATTTAAATATCTCAAGTGCATTAATGTACAGGAAGAGAGCCTTTTTCAAATGAAGGAAAACTCTGGAATGAGGAGGCATGCGAAGAAGTTAAGAGGAAATAAGCTTAGGAGGAATCTAAGAAAGTATTCATTTACGGAAAGGGTGGTGTAAGTGTGGAATGGCCTCACGGTGGAGGTTGTGGAGATGAGGACTGTGTCAGAGTTTAAGAAAGCATTGGACAAGCATGTAGGATCCCTTAGGAAAAGGAGGAGTTAAGGGTTATGAAGGATGGGCAGACTGGATGGGCCATTTGGAGGAGCAGTCTAGTGGTTAGTGATTAGCCTAGTGGTTAGCGCAGTGGACTTTGATCCTGCGGAGCTGAGTTCAATTCCCACTGCAGCTTCTTGTAACCCTGGGCAAGTCGCTTAACCCTCCATTGCCCCTGGTATAAAATAAGTACCTGATTATATGTAAACTGCTTTGAATGTAGTTGAAAAAAACTTCAGAAAGGCAGTATATCAAGTCCCATTTCCCTTTCCCTATTTTTCTATGATAGAGAAAAATTACAAATGGACAGGAAACACTGTCAAGAGAGTTAAGAGAAAATAACGGAAAGTAGAAAGCAAAGGCTGGGACCAACACAATTAGAAAATGTAAATGACCTGACAACAATGATTAAAAAAAAAGAATTTTAATTTGAATATAGGATGCAGTAGTGTGATAGCTGTGTTAATCTACTTTAAAGGTTAATAAAAATTAAAAATGCAAATGAAGTGATACCCATTTATTGGACTAACGTAATACATTTTTCTACTTGCAGCCAAATCCTCCTTTCTCAGATTAGGACAGAGTACCAGACTGTCCTGACCTGAGGAAGGAGGTTTTGGCCTCCGAAAACTAGTCAAAAATGTATTGTTAGTCCAATAAGACGGTATCACATTTTCATTTTTCTGTTGTATTTTTATTTCTTAATTTGTTATGTGTGATTGGAATATGTCCGTTTTGGAACTTATACCTGCTATCTTACATTTTGCACAGCACAGGTGGATGTGTCACTGTTTCTCTGGTGTTGCACTGTTTGCAGCATCTAGCTTTGAGAAATTCATCTTAATTTTTGTCTATATATTTCTATTTTAGTGATTATATTTGGTAAGGATCTATCTCTTTTGTTTGTGTGTGAAAGAGACCAGATGTTCTGTTAGCACTGAATATCTATATAACAGGGGTTCTCAATCCAGTCCTTGGATACACCAAGCCAGTCTGATTTTCAAGATATCCACAATGAATATGCATGAGATAAATTTGCATGCACTGCTTCTATTTTATGCAAATCTATCTCATGTATATTCATTGTGTGTATCCTGAAAACCTGACTGTCTTGGTGTGTCCCTTGGACTGGGCTGAGAACTGCTGCTGTACAGAATTGATCAGTAGTATTCAGGATTTTTTTTAGTTTTCCAATAGTTGTACTGATATCCTAGTGCCCACTGCAATGGTTATGGTGTTTCCTTTTTCTAGCTAGTCCCTTGTTGCGTGACTTCTGGATGTATTGCTGTTATAGTATGGTAGAATTGGATTAATGACACAAAGTCAACATGGATTTAGTGAAGGGAAATCTTGCCTCACCAATCTACTACATTTCTTTGAAGGGGTTAACAAATGTGGATAAAGGTGAGCTGGTTGATATTGTGTATCTGGATTTTCAGAAGGTGTTTGACAAAGCACCTCATGAAAGACTCCAGAGGAAATTGGAGAGTCATGGGATAGGAGGTAGTGTTCTATTGTGAATTAAAAACTGGTTAAATGATAGAAAACAGAGAGTGGGGTTACATGGTCAGTATTCTCAATGGTGAAGGATAATTAGTGGGGTTCTGTAGGGGTCTGTGCTGGGACCGCTGCTTTTTAACATATTTATAAATGACCTAGAGATGGGAGTAACTAGTAAGGTAATTAAATTTGCTGATGACACAAAGTTATTCAATCGCGGGAGGATTGTGAAAAATTACAAGAGGACCTTATGAGACTGGGAGACTGGGCGTCTAAATGGCAGATGACATTTAATGTGAGCAAGTGCAAAGTGATGCATGTGGGAAAGATGAACCCAAATTATAGCTACGTCATGCAAGGTTCCATGTTAGGCGTCACATACCAAGAAAGGGATCTAGGTGTCATCGTTGATGATACGTTGAAACCTTCTGCTCAGTGTGCTGCTGCGGCTAAGAAAGCAAATAGAATGCTAGGTATTATTAGGAAAGGAATGGAAAACAAAAATGAGGATGTTATAATGCCTTTGTATCGCTCCATGGTGCGACTGCATCTCGAATATGGTGTTCAATTCTGGTCACCGCATCTCAAAAAAGATATAGTGGAATTAGAAAAGGTGTAGAGAAGGGCGACAAAAATGATAAAGGGGATGGGATGACTTCCCTATGAGGAAAGGCTAGGGCTCCTCAGATTGGAGAAAAGGTGGCTAAGGGGAGATATGATAGAAGTCTATAAAATAATGAGTGGAGTTGAACGGGTAGATGTGAAGCGTCTGTTTACGCTTTCCAAAAATACTAGGACTAGGGGGCATGCGATGAAGCTACAATGTAGTAAATTTAAAATGAATCAGAGAAACGTTTCTTCACTCAACGTGTAATTAAACTCTGGAATTTGTTGTCAGAGAATGTGGTAAAGATGGTTAGCTTAGCGGAGTTAAAAAAGGTTTGGACGGCTTCCTAAAGGGAAAAGTCCATAGACCGTTATTAAATGGACTTGGGGAAAAATCCACTATTTCTGGGATAAGAAGTATAAAATGTTTTGTACTTTTTTGGGATCTTGCCATGTATTTGTGACCCGGATTGGCCACTGTTGGAAACAGGATGCTGGGCTTTATGGACCTTTGGTCTTTCCCAGTATGGCAATACTTATGTACTTATATGTGCTTATGTACTTATGTATGTACTGTCCTAACTTCATCTACATATTTAGCAGACTGAATATCACCACTTACTAGCTAAGTGGAGACTCCGCCCAAACTCCACCCTCAGACTGCCCCTAAATTAACCAGTCAGGGAATGGCTTGCTAGAGCAGATATTCAGTGGTAAGCTCAGTGGGGTTTAACTGGGCAGGGGCCTCTCCTGCCCAGTTAAACCCCTTTAAATATTGACTTCATTATATCTATTTTGCTTATATTTAGCTTCCTGAATAACTCATACTCCATTTTAGAACAGCAAATATTTTTATTCACTGTTCTCTTTGAAAAGTCATTTCTACATGGCAAATTGGACCTGCATTAGTAATACGGACTTTCACAAGGCATTGAACTAAGGCATACAGTACAACCATGTGATGAACACCGATAATCACAAACTGTTTTTTTACAACAAATTGTCTTGAGACATTTCTAGACTGACACCAATGAATATTGTGGTATAAATCAGCCAAGAAGATGTTGAAGCCATCTCAAGTGCACATAAACACTGAAGTGATATAAGTTAATGCATCTCACTTTATGGTAATTCAAACACCAAGAGACACACCTGACTTCATAGAGAGGAAAACAGCCTGAAAAGGTTGACTTCATCAATCTAATGACCAAAATAAATGAGCCTGAAGAAGGAACCACCAGTGACCCAAGCAGTTGTTAGTCTTTGTTCATGGATATTGTGATAGGGAGTTGTAGAATAATACACCTCATCTGTCATCTGCTTCTGCATAAAAAGACATGGATGAACTTTAAAGACTGAGTAAATGAAGACAACTTATTTGATCAAAGACAAAGTAATGGCACAATACCCCAGAAATGTTTCATGCTCTCACTTTATTTGCTTGATAAATGAAATACCAACCAAAATGGGAAACATAATTTTTTTTTAAGTTACATAAGCCAGTGGGTAGGTGTAGAAAGCTGTTAATGCCTCAGTCCCCGTAGATAATGAAAATAGATGTCAGACAACATTTCCATTCATGTTTATAGACAATAATGAAATACACTAAAATAAACTTCTTTATATATTAACACTACAAGAGTCTCATAGAAACTCAAAGAAGAACAGAAATTTGAAACCAAAGAGAAAGAAGACATCTTATCATTCATTTTATGAGTATTCCCTTAATTCCGTACTTCTATTATAGAACAATAATTGTTTAGATTTATAGAGCATCAGCTTAAAACTTCGTAATTATCTATCACTGGGGTAATTGTACCAGCACATTTGTGGAACTAGAACTACATAAAAACTTGACAATAGGAGATCAGCGAATGTGTAAGTTAGCCTTAGATTCTTAGAATTAGAACACAGACTGTAACGTAACAGACCAGTGGCTCCCAACCTGCCCTAGCGGATCCTCAGATATTCAGGTTTCAGGCTATACACAATGAATATTCGTGAGGTTTATATGCATGACCTGCATCCATTGTATTCAAATTATCTCAGGCAGTTGTTTCTGCATTTTCCGAGGCTGGGTTAAAAATGATACCGGCAACCTCTAGTGGTAATCTTGCAGTAAGAAAGATGCTTATATGGCAGCTTAACCCCTAGCAGTAGTACTGGAAGACTACTGCTGGGGGTTTGCCTAGAACACTTTGTACCTGGCATCCGAAGGGCCAAAAGCAACTGGGGATTGCTCCTGTCCTGATCCCAAGACACCACTAGGATTTGGCAGGTAGGCCTAGGGGAGATGAGGGGAATAGGGTGGCATTTGGGGGGGGCGGGGGAATCAGAGCTGGGACAGCCATTGGGGGGGTCTCAGTTTGTGGGTATTTGGGGGAGTGATTGGAGTTGGGAGGGGAGGAGGATGCATTACTACCATTGGCCCCCTTTAGCAAGCAACCTGGGTAAATTGGGCTATGGCTTTCCAATCCCATGCTCTCTGAACAGAAAAACTGCCAGCTTTTTGCTAGTGGTATTTTTCCAGGAATAATGCAGCTTGTAGTGTTCACCTTAAGCCACGTTACTCCATTTAAATAGTAATAAGCAGTTTTGCATTCATTTGCATGCTTTTCACCTCATTAATATGTATTCTGCGGTATGGAATATTAACATTCATAATGGTAATATAACACACATTATTGCAGTTCAACATGTGTTAAGGGGAAATAACACACTTTAGGACCATAATGCACCTTAATAACTCCCCCCTCAAGTAGCATAAGAGATACATGGAAGGATAGATCATAGGAACTGGAGTAACAATCTAGATAAGCATAGATTGTTCAAGAAAGACAGGCAAGAAAAATGGAAGTGATGTCACCTTGCTGATCAACGTGTTCTGAAATCCAGAGAACAACAAGCCAAGAAAATAAGTTCCATGAGAAATTTTAAGGCCAACTTACAAGTCCTGCTTCTTCCAGTGATACTGCTTTTTTTTTTTTCACTGCATTATGTAGAGCCTGATATTGAGCTCAGGTGGTCACATTATGAAGCTCAGCTCAGGTACTATCCATTTAAATAGTGCCACAGTATATACATATAAGTGGTGTCTGCACTGTCAACTGTCCATAAACTTTAGAACTACTATTTAGCAAGCCGAAAGGAAATGGACATATTAAACAATATAATAGTGCCAGTTTCATTTTTTCTCCTCCACTAATCCAACCCATTATTGTACAAATAATGTCAGGCTATTTAGCAAGTTAAACAGCCTGATGTTACCATATACCCCAAAATTCTATATACTGCGCCTTAATTTTTGTGCAGAAATCGAAGAGTCATCTGTAACAATGCGTGTAACTTAATTGGTTATGTAGCTAATCAGCGCTGTTAATTGAATGTTAACAAGCAATTATCAGCACTAATGGGCATTAATTAAGATTTATATGCACAGCTTGCTAAGTGTATTCTGTAATGTGTTGTGTGTAAATTCTAAATCGCATAGTTGAAAAGAGGGCATGATCATGGGTGGGGTGTGGGCATTTCTAAAATCTATGTACATTATTATTAAATACATCTGCTCTGTGACTTATTCTATAAAGAATATGTACCTAAATGTACGCTTCTAACATTTATGCTTCTAATTTATGAGCATAATTTATGCTCCTAAATGTATGCTCTTCAGTTATGAGCATAATCTATTTTGGAGCATAGAATATGCTCCTAATTTAGGTGCATAAATTTAGGAGCATAAATTTAAGACCATAAGCTATATAGAATAAGGCCCTTTATGCCTAATTTAGGCATCAGGATTTTTGCTAAGTAAAACATGGCTGTGACAGAACAGCGTGTTTTTAAGCCTACAAATTGTATTAAATATTTCTTGATGTGTATTTCTCTAGTTTGGCCAGTAGGTGGTGCATGTTTATGTTTAAAACTCTTACAGAGGAATGACCATTCCTTCTTTTAGTTAGCACACAGATAAAGGAAATGCCAGTAGTGATGTAACCAGCTATTTTGGAAACTTGTTGTTCTGGGCTCATTTCATTTGGATTGTACTGACTTTAGCCCCAGTTTCAGCCCTGGAGAAGAGAGAGAAAAGCCCTGTAAAACAGTTATATTTGATAACTGGTGAGTAGCTATATGTCCTGTATTCCCCAGGTACTTTCTAGAAAGAAAACAAATGTTTAGTTAGTGTTATAGTTGATCCATATTTCAGTTACCTGTTATTGTTTGCTGATTGCACTTTTTATGCTACACTGTTCAATATTTTAAAGAAAATAAACAGTGTTCAGTTTATTGCGTCTTTGTCTAGACTGATAAAGAATCCTGGTGGTTTGTGTGTTGGATCTATGAGTGCTTTCTGGGAACTGTGGGACTACTGGGAGTGTGGCTCCAGTAAGACAGAAATCACTGGGGATAATTTGAGAGCGGGAGACTAGCCCAGAGGCAGTTGTGACCCAGTCGGTGGAAGTAGGGTGCTAATGTAGAGCATGAGCGGCAGGTGCAAGCAGACCTGAGCTCTGCATTGTTCCATGACAATGGCCTAAATGAACACAACTAAATTTGGTCACGTGGAGAGGCATTCGGAGTATTCTATATACTGTGAAGAAATTTAAGCTTATTCTATAAAGTGTAGGCATACTTTAGAGAATACACCTAGGTGTATTTTTTTCAGGTGCCATATATAGCATCTAGCCCATAATTTTTTAAGTGCACAGATAAGTGACATTTGCATTTACCACTTGCTTTAAAAACCAGGTTCCTAGATTATAAATTCTTTTAGGCAGAGAAATACTTAGAGTACTCAACATGAAACTTGCCATGAGTTTAGGTTTAGAAAGATATGAAATTAAATCTAAATCCTAAAAGATATAAATAGGCAATTTGTGCATTCCTAACTTATTTTCATGCTAAAAAGTGTTGTCTATTATTGTGCTGAAAGAAATGTATCAAAATTAAAGCCAAATTTGAAGTTGTAGGAGTCAATATTCAAAATGAGTCAATCAGGTCAATGAGCTGTTTGGGGATATTTGGCAACACTTACCAGGTAGTGCTGCTGAATATTCCCTCTGACTGCCACAGCACAAATTGGGTAATACTGGGGTGGTCTGAGGCCAGAGCTGATATTTAACCATAGTTTGACATTAAGCATAAATAAAGCCAGTTAAAATACAGCTAATTAGATATAGGACACATAGATTTGACCTCCTAGCTGTTTAATGCTAAAATTGCATTAGGTAAGCCATTTCTTTTTAAGAACCCTCCACAGGCTAACAAACGTCTCTCCTACTCACATAGGAGCCCTTTTACCAAAATATGGTAAAATCTGGGCTTAACATGTTATAACCGTTAGGCCCAGATTTAATGTGGCACTTTGTAGGGGTTTTCTTTTTATTTACAGGTCATGCGCTACTGTTCCCAGAAAGTTAATGTGAGAGGCACTAAGGACTAGATTTTATATATGGTGCCAAAAAAAATCAGTGCTGAAAAAAGCGCTGTTCTATAAGCCACTCTTAAAGTTAGGCACGGTTTAAAGGGTAGCACTTATACCCAGGAATCACACCTAACTTTAGGCGTGGTCATTTGCACCAACTCTTTCTGAGGAAGCCAGGAAAGGTATGGAGAAATAAGAAAAATGGAAATGTGCTTAGTGCAGTTAGATTGAAACCAGCACAGTAATATAACAGCATGGACTTTTGAAGACATAATCAACACCTCAGTATGTTCTTCCTCTTCAGGCTGCATGCTATTTTAAATAAATAACCTATAGTGACTGTCCAATTCTTTTTATGTGTGCAATTTATCTAATGAAAATCCACTAAAGTACCTTTCACATTCCAAAGAGAGTATTGTGCTGCTTGAATGTTGTTTGCTTGGGAGAAAATGTGCCAACTCTGTGATTATTTGTCCCTTCTAAGCCAGTACAATACATGGAGAAAAAGTAAAACAAACAAAAAAAATACAGTTTGGACATTTGAGTCTGAGATGATGTGAAGAAAAATGTTTGATCTTTTTTTTTTGTTTTTCCTTTAAAATATATCAAACACATGACTCAAGTTGTATGAATGTTTTAATTGCATCCTGAAATATGTGGGTAGTCTCCCGGATTCTATATATCGTGTTCAGTGTTCCACGCTAAAATCCAAGCGTATTCTATAATAATGCGTGTAACTTAATTGGCTTAAAAAGCCAATCAGAGTTGACAACAGTGCTTAACAAGCATGTATGAGCACTAATTGGCAATAATTAGAATTTATGCGTATAACTCACTAAGGGCCCTGTTTACTAAGGTGTGTTAGTATTTTTAGTGCACCTAAACTTATTCCACGCAGTAACCATGTAGGCGCCTATAGGGATATTGTAGGCATGTACATGGTTAACGCTGCTTAGTAAACAGGACCCTACGCGTATTCTGTAATGCAGCTCATCTAAATTCTAATACATGCTTCCAAAAGGGGCATGGCTATGGGTGTAGAAATGGGTGTGTTCTGTGGATTCTGAAAAACTACGAGCATGGTTATAGAATACACCTCCTCCGTGTGTAATTTAGGTGCCGGTATTTACACCAAGTTTTATTTGGCATAAATGGCTGCGACTACATTTGGTTGTGTGGAGAGGCACTCAGCATTATTCTGTATACCGCATGGAAATTTAAGTCTGTTTTATAAAATTTAGGCGTACTTTACAGAATATGCCTAGGTGTAATTTATTTTCTGTGCAGAGGAGGTTAGGGCTTTTCAGCTTGGAGAAGAGATGGCTGACGGGAGACATGATAGAGGCATATAAAATAATGAGTGGAGTGGAACAGATGGATGTGAAGCGTCTATTCACGCTTTCCAAAAATACTAGGACTAGGGGGCATGCGATGAAACTACAGTGTAGTAAATTTAAAACAAATCGGAGAAAATATTTCTTCATCCAACGCATAATTAAACTCTGGAATTTGTTGCCGGAGAATGTGGTGAAGGTGGTTAGCTTGGCATAGTTTAAAAGGGGATTAGACGGTTTCCTAAAGGACAAGTCCATAAACCATTACTAAATGAACTTTGGAAAAATCCACAATTCCAGGAATAACATGTATAGAATGTTTGTACGTTTGGGAAGCTCGCTAGTTGCCCTTGGCCTGGATTGGCCGCTGTCGTGGACAGGATACTGGGCTCGATGGACCATTGGTCTTTTCCCAGTGTGGCATTACTTATGTACTTATTTTTCAGGCGCCATATATAGAATCTCCAAGTTGTCTCCAGGCTTGCTGTAGCTACTAGAACTGCAATACTGATCTGCATGCGATGATCCTTGAGTTTCCAGATGATCTGCTCCTTTGCTTTGTTGTTTAGGTTATGAGTCACAGCCTGTTCCAGAGAATTTAAGAGACTGCAAAAGAGCAATTCTATAAATGGCACACAGTTTTCCATGTGCAAAATTGCATGCTATCCTGAGAGGCACGTGTAACTAAATTGGCTAATGAGCCAATCAGTGGCAACAATTGGATGCTACCAATTATTGGCATTAATTGACAAAAATTTGAATTTGCTATCATCTTTGTAAAGGCTATTCTATAAAGATCCTCACACAAATTTTAAATGTCGTAATTCTATACATGGTGATCAAAATTCTGCACAGAAATTTGAGTGTGTACCCAATTTAATTGAAAAATTAGCCAATGATCAATTATCAGCATTAAATCAAATCCAATCAAACTAGGGCTTATATACTGCTAAAATCCCCATCAGGGTTCAGTGCGGTTTACATCAATTAAATGCTAGCTTCCAGCTGGTGCAATTTACATCAAGAAGCTAATATGTATCAAGTAAGAAGATCAGCCTATGGTCAGTGATGGAAAAAGAGAATAACATAATCAAGTCCGTAAGAGTCTCAGGCACCTCGAGGGATCATTGGAGTGGGGCAGTTATTTGTTTGGCTTTGGGAACAAGAAGGTTTTTAAGTTTTTCCTGAAGCTTTGGTGGTTACAATCTGTTCTAATCAGTGCTTTTTTTGTAGAAAAAAAGGTGCCGGTACTCATTATGGGCGGGGTCACCACATATGGCTCCACCCCTATGTTAGCCACACCCACATTAACCACACCCCCTATACCAGCCATGGCGCATATAAACAGACATCATTGAAAATATTACAGTACTATAGGAGAAAAAAATAACGTGATTTGCTAAGTAGTAGTAGTAGTATACCCAGTGCAAAATAAGACAGCCAATGTAAATTCTCAAATTGGCCATATTACAAACACTAAAATGAAATAAAATGATTTTTTTTCTACCTTTGTTGTCTGGTGACTGTTTTTCTTTCCATATTGGTCCCAGTCTGTGATTCTCCTTTCCTTTGTTTTCGCTTAACTCTTCTGTGCCATTTGTCATTTTTGTCTCCTTTTTCTTTGCTTTCTTCAATATTTTTCAGGCTCTCTCTCTGTCCAGATTTAATTCATTCTTACTATCCATTCTTTAATTTCCTTCATCTACCTGTGGCTTTTCATCTTTTCCTCACCCTTGTTCTCCCCATGCCCCTTCCTCTTATTCTCCAGTCTTTCTCTATTCCCCTTTTCCATCCAGCAGCTCTGCTTTCTCTCCCCATCCTTCCAGTGTCTCCCCTATTTCTTTCTGCATTCTTCCATCCAGCGTCTTCCCTCTTTCTTTCTTTCTGCATTCTTCCATCCAGCGTCTTCCCTCTTTCTCCCTATCCTTCCGTTTTCCCTCTCTCTCCCCATCCTTCCATCTGTTTTCCCTCTCTTTCCTCATCCTTCCATCTGTTTTTCCCTCTCTCCCCAATCCTTCCATCTGTGTTTTTCCCTCTCTCTCCCCATCCTTCCATCTGTTTTTCCCCTCTCCCCAATCCTTCCATCTGTTTTTCCCTCTTTCTCTCACTCCCCAATCCTTCCCTCTGTTGTTTTCCCTCTTTCTCTCTCTCCCCAGTCCTTCCCTTTGTTGTTTTCCCTCTTTCTCTCTCTCCCCAATCCTTCCATCTGTTTTTCTCCTCTCTCCCCAATCCTTCCATCTGTTTTTCCCTCTCTCTCCCCATCCTTCCATCTGTTTTTCCCTCTGTTTTTCTCCTCTCTCCCCAATCCTTCCATCTGTTTTTCCCTCTCTCTCCCCATCCTTCCATCTGTTTTCCCTCTCTCTCCCCAATCCTTCCCTCTGTTGTTTTCCCTCTCTCTCTTTCTCTCTCTCCCCCAATCCTTCCCTCTGTTGTTTTCCCTCTCTCTTTCTCTCTCTCCCCAATCCTTCCCTCTGTTGTTTTCCCTCTTTCTCTTTCTCCCCAATGCTTCCCTCTGTTGTTTTCCCTCTTTCTCTTTCTCCCCAATGCTTCCCTCTGTTGTTTTTCCCTCTTTCTCTTTCTCCCCAATCCTTCCATCTGTTTTTCCCTCTTTCTCTCACTCCCCAATCCTTCCCTCTGTTGTTTTCCCTCTTTCTCTCTCTCCCCAGTCCTTCCCTTTGTTGTTTTCCCTCTTTCTCTCTCTCCCCAATCCTTCCATCTGTTTTTCTCCTCTCTCCCCAATCCTTCCATCTGTTTTTCCCTCTCTCTCCCCATCCTTCCATCTGTTTTTCCCTCTGTTTTTCCTCCTCTTTCCCCAATCCTTCCATCTGTTTTTCCCTCTCTATCCCCATCCTTCCATCTGTTTTCCCTCTCTCTCCCCAATCCTTCCCTCTGTTGTTTTCCCTCTCTCTCTTTCTCTCTCTCCCCCAATCCTTCCCTCTGTTGTTTTCCCTCTCTCTTTCTCTCTCCCCCCAATCCTTCCCTCTGTTGTTTTCCCTCTTTCTCTTTCTCCCCAATGCTTCCCTCTGTTGTTTTCCCTCTTTCTCTCTCTCCCCATCCTTCCATCTGTTTTTCCCTCTCTCTCCCCATCCTTCCATCTGTTTTCCCCTCTCTCCCCAATCCTTCCCTCTGTTGGTTTCCCTCTCCCTGCCACGTTTCCCGCGGCACCAGCCCCCAGCGGCCGCTACACAAAGAAAAAGATAAAAAAAAAAACTTCAAACCTGGCTGAAACGCAGCACCCTGGCACTGTAGACAGCCATTAGGCATTGGCTGTTGCCCCGCAGCCGCTCCTCCTCTTGCCTCTACGTCACTGCCCCTGGAGGAAGACCCCGGAGGAGCGCAGTGACGTAAGGCAAGAGGAGGAGCGGCTGCGGGGCAACAGCCAATGCCTAATGGCTGTCTACAGTGCCAGGGTGCTGCGTTTCAGCCAGGTTTGAAGTTTTTGTTTAATCTTTTTCTTTGTGTAGCGGCCGCTGCTGCTCAACAGGAGAAGCAGCAGCGGCCGGAAATGGGGGCTGGCACTGCGTCCGTCACGGGGCGGGGGGAGCAAAAAAAAAAAGGTGCCGGTACGCCGTACCGTTGCGTACCGGCACAAAAAAAGCACTGGTTCTAATGCCCATGGATAGCGAGTTCCATAGAGTAGTTCCTAATACCAGGAAGAGAGAGGGTCTCCTCTCTCCCTCTGCTTCGCTGTTCTGGTATCTGCCCCTCCTTAGTGTATCTCAGTGGCATCCCCAGCAACACATTTTCGCTGCCTGTGCCACCTCACAGGCTTTTTTTCCCACTGTGTCCCACCAGTGAGGAAACAGGAAGAAACATCAGTGAGGGTGGAGCATGGCAGAGGAAAATGAGTTGCTGCAGTTGCCAGGAATGCCGCTGAGGTACACTTGGGAGGGATGGGGGGGGGGGGGGTTTAGAGACAGGGGCAGCTACCAGTCTACAGGCAGGGGGGGGGGCTGAGGGGAAGGTTTTAAAAATCCTATATTTTATATATCTATGGAAGGGGGATGGTGAAAGGGCCCACCCAAGTTAACGCTGGGCCCATCTAAAATACCAGGTTTGGCTATGACACTGGTTCTATGTATATTAGGCTTTCACTTGTGTGCTAATTGTCCTGCATGTAACACAGATGCACTTAGTGGTCCGTTCTATATCTACTGCTAGATTTAACAGATATATCAGTACCTAGAGAGATGAAACATTTTACTTCATAAAAGGAATCCTGTGCAGAAGGAAGGGATCTTCAGGAGCTTAGCCTGGGTGGGTGGCAGAGCTGGTGGCTGGGAGGCGGGGCTAGTGCTGGGCAGACATATATGGTCTGTGCTGGTGCTGGTGGTTGGGGAGGCGGGACTAGTGCTGGGCAGACTTATACGGTCTGTGCTGGGGCTGGTGGTTGGGCGGCGGGGATAGTGCTGGGCAGACTTATACGGTCTGTGCCAGAGCCGGTGGTGGGAGGTGGGGATAGTGCTGGGCAGACTTATACGGTCTGTGCCAGAGCTGGTGGTTGGGAGGTGGGGATAGGGCTGGCCAGACTTATACGGTCTGTGCACTGAAGAGGACAGTACAAATAAAAAAGTAGCACATATGAATTTATCTTCTTGGGCAGACTGGATGGACCGTGCAGGTCTTTTTCTGCCATCATCTACTATGTTACTATGTTACTGTCTACCTTATAATTGAAAGACAAAAACGCCTAGATTTCGACCCAAATCGGGAGATAGACGTTTATCTCACAAAAACGAATACATCAGTATAATGGAAAGCCGATTTTGGACGTTTTCAACTGCACTCCATCGCGGAAGCGTACAAAGTTGACGGGGGCGTGTCGGAGGCGTGGCGAAAGTGGAACTGGGGCGTGGTTATCGGCCGAGGAGAGATGGGCCCCTTTCGCTGATAATGGAAAAAAAGTATGTATGTTTGTAGCTAGAATTTAGGGCTCTTTTCCTGGACCCTGTTTTTTCACGAATAAGGCCCCAAAAAGTGCCCTAAATGACCAGATTACCACCACAGGGAATCGGGGATGATCTCCCCTGACTCCCCCAGTGGTCACTAACCCCCTCCCACCACAAAACATGATGTTTCACAACTTTTTATTTTCACCCTCAAATGTCATACCCACCTCCCTGGCAGCAGTATGCAGGTCCCTGGAGCAGTTGTTAGGGGGTGCAGTGGACTTCAGGCAGGTTGACCCAGGCCCATCCCCCCCTACTTGTTACAATTGTGCTGCTTAATGCTTAGTCGTCCAACCCCCCCAAACCCACTGTACCCACATGTAGGTGCCCCCCTTCACCCCTTAGGGCTATAGTAATGGTGTAGACTTGTGGGCAGTGGGTTTTGAGGGGGATTTGGGGGGCTCAACACACAAGGGAAGGGTGCTATGCACCTGGGAGCTCTTTTACCTTTTTTTTTTTTTTTGTAAAAGTGCCCCCTAGGGTGCCCGGTTGGTGTCCTGGCATGTGAGGGGGACCAGTGCACTATGAATCCTGGCCCCTCCCACGAACAAATGCCTTGGATTTATTTGTTTTTGAGCTGGGCGCTTTCATTTTCCATTATCACTGAAAAACAAAAATGCCCAGCTCACAAACTGTCGAATAAAACATGGACGTCTATTTTTTTCGAAAATACGGTTCGGTCCGCTCCTTCACGGACCCGTTCTCGGAGATAAACGCCAATGGAGATAGACGTTTTCGTTCAATTATGCCCCTCCACGTTACTATGTTTTTCAAACCACTTCAGCCTCATACTTCCAAACTAATTTTTTGTTTTGTTTTTGTTTTTGTATATAGCATTAATTTAGAGGGGAGTAATAATTACAGAGCTGGCATGTTTTCTTCCAACAAACAATATTCAAGTAGAACAATACTCTTTGGAATGTGAAGGGTACTTTAGTGGATTTTTATTGCACTCATAAAAAGAATTGGACAGTCACTGTAGATTATTTATTTAGCATAGCATGCAGCCTCTAGAGGAAAAATCTGCTGAGAAGTTGATGAGGCTCATTTTCAAAGCACATAGACTTACAAAGTTACATAGGTTATTATGTAAATTTGTAAGTTTATGTGCTTTGAAAATGAGCACTGGTCTACAAAAGTAGATGCCTGCTTTCCTTTATAGAATATTAGCTTAACTGGATATATAATGGCATGTATACTGTGAAAGATCCGTCCCTACAGGGGTTCTCAGGATCCCGTCTCTTCCTTTGGAGACTCCGGCTATGGGCCAAGCTTCATGCCCAGCCCCATAACCCACTGTAATCCACAGGGCACGACTCGGGTAACCAATAATTCCAAAAGAAAAACCAGCAAGTTTTTATTTCCTTGGTGCTCACAGTCCAGCAGTTCAAAATAAAACAGGGACAAAAACACAGCCCCCACTGTTTTCATCTTCAATGGAATCAGCACAGCAGGGCAAAAAGAAACATAAACCCCACTGCTTCCAGAACTCAGTTCGTTCCCCTTAACTAGTCCTACAGCTTAGTGCTTCCCCCCCCACTGGGGGAGCGTCTGTAGGCAACAACTCAAAAAAGGCAAAACCACTGCTACATGTCTTCCCCAGGTGCAATGGCAAACAGTTAAAAAAAAAAGCATCTTCCTTTCTCTTTGAGTAGTCCACACAAGAAAAAACAATAATCCCTCCCAAAACAATACATTTTTCACTCTAAGTAGTTCAGCAGCACACAGTTCAAAACAGCTTGAACTCTCTGGGGAGATACAAGGGTCCCACCCTTTCTGGGTCACACTTTCACTATCACTGACCCTTCTCCCGCATGACCCTTTTCTTCCTCCTTTCAGTCCAGCTGCCATACCAAGAAGTCACCTGCTTCCTCAGCTTTTTCCCCAATGATTGAGCCCATGCTGCTATGTCCATGGGTTCCTCCGGGCTCTCTCCCTTCTCTCTCTCTCCAGCCTCTTGCCACTCCATGGGTTCCTCGTCCCACTCTTTTCTCAGCTGTTCCTCCTCATCCTGATTAACCCCAGGGGACACCTGCCTTGCCTTGTCATGGTTCTCTCCTGGAGGCTGCTGGGGAGGATAGTTTCTATACCAGGGTTTTCCCCGGGGCTGATGGGTATCGTAGTTCTTTTCCAGCCTCCATTTTTCAGTGGGAAGAAACCCTTTTCTTTTCTCCCTCTGCGGAAGTAGCACAGGCAAGGCTCTGTTCTGTCTCCCTTTCCTCTGGACCCTCTTCACTTCTTCTTCTTCCACTTCCATTTTATCCACCCCCTCGTCCTCCTCTTCACAATACACTTAGGTGCCAGCACTTATGCCAGCCATAGAGCTGGCATGTGTGTGCCTAGGTGTCAGTAATACATATATTTATTTATTGCATTTGTATCACACATTTTCCCACCGTATGGCAGGTTCAATGTGGCTTACATATTGCTAAAAAGGCGGTTACATAATTTAGATTTGTAGAAGTCTAGTGCATAATACAGAAGGACAATAAACACTTAGGTTGATGTGAGAGAGGTTAATACTATTGTTTTCCATTTCTGAACTTTTCATGATGTATGGTGGTGTGGGATTAGGCAGTTCCAGGGGGGAAAGATTTATTGAAAAGATGTGTTTCCAGTTTTTTTCTGAATTGTAGGTAGTTTTCTGTGAGTTTCAGGTCTTTGGGTAGTGAGTTCCAAAGTTGTGTGCCTATAAACAAGAGGCTGGCAGCATGTAAAGATTTGTATTTTATAGCTTTGCAATTGGGGTAGGGAAGGGTTAGGTAGGTTCTTGCTGTTCTCGTCATGTTTCTTATTAGTAGATCGATAAGTTCCGTCATGTAATCTGGTGCGAGTCCATAGATGATTCTATGGACTATTGTGCATATTTTGAATGTTATGCAAGCATTAATAGGAAGCCAATGTAAGCTTCTTAGGAGGGGTTTCGCGCTTTCAAAGTGTGCTTTTCCGAAGATGAGTCTGGCAGCCGTGTTTTGTGCTCTCTGTAGTTTTCTTATGATTTGATCTTTGCAGCCTATATAAATACTATTGCAATGGTCTACATGGGTTAGCACTATGGTTTGGATCATGTTGCGGAATGAATTCCTGGGAAAGTAAGGTTTTATACGTTTGAGCTTCCACACTGGGTGGAACATGGTCGTGTTCTTAGCTTGGTTTTCTAGCGTTAGGTTGTGGTCATTTGTTATGCGTAAGATTTTCAAGTGGTCTGAGATTGGGAGGGATGAACCCTGTATGTTAATTGCCGAGGAGGGAACATTATTGTATTGGGACGAGAGAATGAGACATTGGGTTTTATCTCTATTGAGTTTTAACTTGAATGCCGATGCCCAGGATTCCATGGTGGTCATGCTGTTTATTATTTCCTTGGTGATTTCTGTGGGGTTCTGTTTGAAGGGAATATAGATGGCGATGTCATCTGTGTAGAGAAATGGATTGAGGCCTTGTTTGGATAGAGATTTAGCCAGTGGTGTCATCATTAGGTTGAATAATATAGGTGAGAGCGGTGATCCTTGTGGCACTCCACATTCCACTTTCCAAGGTGGAGATATATCTGAGTTTGATTTGACTTGGTATGTTCTAGATTTCAGAAATTCCTTGATCCAGGAAAGTACTTTTCCTGTAATTCCTGTCTTGTTGAGGATTCTCAGTAATATGTGGTGGTCAACCATATTTAATGCGCTTGATAGGTCAAATTGGAGGATGTTTTTACCCCTTGATATTTCTTGCTTATTTATTTCGACCTTTGTTGTCTCTGGTTTCTGCTTTCCTCATCTTCTCTTTATTTTCTCCCTTCCATCTGGCATCTGCACTCACTCTCTCCCTTCTATCCAGCATCTGCCCTTTATCTCTCTCTGTGTCTTCCATCCAGTGTCTTCCTGCCTTCTCTGCCCCTTCCATCCACTGTCTGCCCTCTCTCTCTCTCTCCCATCCTGCGTCTGCCCTCTCCCTCTTTCCATATGGTGTCTGCCCACTTTCTCTGCCCCTTCCATTTACTGCCTGTTTCTTCTTTCCCTTCTATCCAGCTTGTACCCCTCTCTCCTTTTTACATGATGCATTCCAGCATCTCCCCCTCTCTCCACCTTTATCTCTCTTCTGTTCTCAACCTCCCCATCCCCCATCCTCATCCATATCCATCTTCTGCTTTCCAGTATCTTCTGTCTATTTGATTTTTTTCTCGCTTCATGTCCACCATCATTCCCTATGGCTTCCTTCTCTCCTGTCCATAACCTCCCCTCTCTATCCCTGCTCCTATTCCCCCAATGTTCAGCATCAGCCCTGTGTCCCTATCCCTCCCCCCTCTGTTCCCATGTTGCTCCCCCTTCTTTCTCCCTCTCTCTTGCACTCCCACCACAGGGCTAGCATCTCTTCCTCTTCTCTTCTCTCCCCTGCCCCATAGTACTGCATCTCGTTCTCCCCCTCCCCTGATCCAACTTTTTCCCAGTCTCTTCTCCCTCATGCATCTCCTTCTCTTCCCCAACTCTTCATCCTTGCTCTTGTTTCCTCCTTCCCCATTGGTCAGGCATCACTCTCCCTCCTCTCCCCACCCCCTTTCCCCCATCCCCTGTGGTCTGGCATCTCTCTCCCTTCCTCTCTCTCCTTTCCCTTTGGTCTGGCATCACATTGCTCTCCCTTCTCTCTCCACCCCCCCCCTTTCCCCTTCCCATGTGGTTTCGCATCACATTGCTCTCCCTCTTCTCTACACCCCTCTTTCCCTTTCCCTGTGGTCTGGCATTTCCCTCCTCTCTCCACCCCCATTTCCTCTTCTCCTTCCCCGTGGTATAGCATTGCTTTCCCTCCTCTGGTCTGGCATCTCTCTCCCTTCCTCTCTCTCCTTTCCCTTTGGTCTGGCATCACATTGCTCTCCCTTCTCTCTCTACCCCCCCCCCCCTTTCCTCTTCCCATGTGGTTTGGCATTACATCGCTCTCTCTTTTCTCTCCATCTCTCTTTCCTTTTCCCTGTGGTCTGGCATCACTTTCCTCCTCTCTCCACCCCCTTTCTTCTTCTTCTTCCCCTGTGATCTGTCACAACTTTCCCTTCTCTCTCCACCCCCTTCCCCTTCGGTCTGGCATCATATCATCCTCTCTCCACCCCTCTTTCCCTTTCTCTGTAGTCTGGCATCACTTTCCCTCCTCTCTCCACCCCCTTGACACATTCATGCCCCTCCCACATTATCGCCCTCTTTTGCTATTGGATGTGAAAGAAGTTTTATTTTATTTATTTATTTGTTACTTATATCCCACATTTTCCCACACATGCAGGCGCAATGTGGCTTACAGAGAATTACATAAGAGTACAATCTTAACAGCTTAGGCAAGCATAAAGAGGTAAATAGGAGGGAAGAAACTAACAAAGTGAACTAAATAGGGTTGGGTACAAGGGATACTTTAATCAACATGGTAAGATGAGGGGTAAGTCTTAGCAAAGAGGAAGTTAGACGCACAGGCCCAGATTCTATATATAGCGCCTAAAACATCAATTTGGAAACATTTCCAATTAAGCATGTTCTATAAGCAGTGCCTAGATTTAAGTACGGTATATAGAATATGCTTAGTCAATATCCCAGCGACTAAAACTATGTGCCTCCATTTACACCAATGAAAATGTGGTGTAAATCCTGGCACATAGATTTAGGCACAGAAGGCCATATTCTATAACTATGTGTGTAAATTTTGGAATGCCCAAGAAATGCCCATTTCCCTGCCTATAACCACGCCCCTTTTTGTTTGCACATGTTAGAAATTAGGTGCACCGCATTACAGAATACACTTAGTGAGTTGTGCGTGTAAATTCTAATTATTGTCAATTAGTGTTCATTAGTGCTTAAATGCTGTTATCGATGCTAATTAGCTTGTTTAGCCAATTAAGTTGTCATAGAATATGCCTGGATTCTGGCACAGATCTCTAGGGGCGCTATAGAGAATCCGGGGATCAGCTTATAGAATAAGGGTGTAGATCAGTCACATACACAACTATTAAGTAGTGCCAATTAGTGTGTATTAATGCCATTTATCTCCAATTAAATGCCAATTCAGTGCCAATTAATTATGTTATGCCTATTCTATGAAGGGATGCACATTTGTGCACTCAACTTTAGGTGCTATTTATAGAATTTTGGGGTTTGCAGCCACTTATGACTGTATGTGTACATTTATTTGCAAATGTGCTGTATTCTGCACATTTATGCCCATTAAATATTCTGCTCTGTTAACAGTTAATATGAGGTACAAAATTAAGTGCATGCAAGTTACAGATCTCGCCCTTTTTCCATCCATTGCTCACCCCATTCTGTATTTATTAGTTTCCATAGGAACAAGTGCTCATCAAGAGCTATTTAAATGTTATCATGGGCACTGCTAACAGCACACAATGATTTCCATTTTAACTGCTATATGCACTTTGCTAAAAGGAGACTAGAAAGGCAGGTCAAATAGTAATGAGAGGATTAAAGTGACCTCTGACTTGACGGAATATAAGCAGAGTATTGCATACAGGGCTTTTGATTTTAGCTTTTAACTTAGAAACACTAATAAACACCTTCAGTGCAAAAAAAATTAAAATTAAAATAGGTGTTTAAAGGGTAAAGGGTCAGGGATTTGATATACTGCATTTCTGTTTACAGTCAAAGTGGACAATGGTTGTTTTTCTGTTAGTCTTGGAAGGTGATTTTTAAAAAGCACAGTTGTATACTGCTTGGCTTGCAGCAGTTCCTGCCTAGATGACATTAATGATGGATATATTCTACAGTGTATTACACAGCAGTATTGCTTTGGGATTATACAGACAATCCTAGGAGACTCCTGAGGCAGGCCGAATATTGTTGGACAATAAACTTTTAGACCCTTTGAAGCATCGTCTGTGTATTTTTTTTGCATCACCTTCGCTGTTTTTTGTGTGTTACATTTATTATATGCGGGTACTTTCTCTGTCCCTAGTGGGCTGACAGTCTAAGAGCCCTGTTTACTAAGCCACATTAGAGGCGCACTTGTGTTTATAGCGTGTGCTAAAAATGAACAAGCACTAACACTAGAGATGCCCATAGGAATATATGGCTGTCTCTAGTGTTTAGCGCATGCTAATTTTAGCCCGCAATAAAAACGCTAGCACACCTTAGTAAACAGGCCCTAAGTTTTTATACCTGTGGCAATGGAGGGTTAGGTGACTTACCCAGTATCATAAGGATGCATAGCGGATAAACAGCAGAAAAACACCACTTTCCCTAGTACTCACTCATTCCTACTCAGGCTTGGCTTGTATTCTTCACTCAGCTTTTGTGCTTTTCTGTGCTGGTGAATCGTAGGTAACACAAATGTACATATTTGATTCAATTGGAAAAAGTACCCAACAATAGTATTTGTGTTGTGAAAACACTGATAAACACAGATTTTTTGTACCCTCATAAAAATCCTTATAAACTGGAAAATAAACATCTACATTTACAACGTAGAAACACCTAAAAATAGAAGCCCTCCAGTCAATATTCAACCTATGGCAGTCAGTGTTTTTTTTAAATGCCAACTGCCACAGGCAGAATTAGCCCCGGATATTCAATGCTGGGCTATATCCAGGCACTAAATCTATTCAACTTCGTCACTTGATAGAAATCCTCGATCATTACAGTTTTGTCTTAGCTCTATTGTGCAGTGGTTCACTTACCACAAATTGGTTCTTAATCCAGATAAGACAGTAGCCTGCTGGATTACAGGCCCACTTTCACAACCCAATGTTACACTGAACCTCTTCAACCTTCCAATCATGCCAGTTACTTAAAAAAATAAGATAAAAACAACAACAACAACAAAAAAATATATATATACACACACACACACGTGGTCAAATCTGTTTTTTTTGTTATCTGCAGATTTTGTTATCTATGTAGTTATTTGAATTTTTCACTATTTCATACATGCTTTTTTGATATCACATCTAGACTACTGTAATGCAGTCTATGCTGCATTATAAATCAGCAGCTCAAATGACTGCAAACCTTACAAAACACTGCCATAGTACTTCTTTGTCAGGCTCACAAGCATGACCATCTTATTCCACTATTTCTTCATTTACACTGGTTTTCAGTTCATTTTCACATCCTGTTTAAAATTGCATATCTAACTCATAATGCTTACCATCAAGGTCTATCTTCTTATTTGGCATATTCCACTATCCTACACATGTGCTCAATCACTATGCTCTCTTGAGTCCAATCATCTTATTCTTCCCAGCCCTAAACAAACGTGTCTTAAATTTACAAATGTTCTGCCTTCTATTTTTTGGCCCCGAAGTACTGGAATGACCTGCCCCCAAATATTTGGGCAGAGCAGTCCTACAAGTAATTTAAGACTCCATTGAAAAATATTTTTTAATCAGGCATTTGGGCCCTGAGTCCTAGGTTTCAATGTTTGGTCCAATTCCTGTCTCACTTAGTGGTTATTGTTATGTAAGTTATCTTGTTTGTCTGATCCTTTCCTGTCTTAGGGGTCCTTTTACCAAGCTGCGGTAAAAAGGGCCCTGTGTTAGTCATTTTTGCTGCATGCCAGGGCCCTTTTTACTGCAGTGGCTAAAAAGCTCCTAAAAAGACATGGCCATGCAGTAAGATTATTCTTACCTCATGGCCATGGGGGGGGGGGGGGGGGGGGGGGGTACTTACTGCCAGCCATTGAGGGCTCCCATGGTAACCATGTGGTAACTGGGCAGTGCTGTACTGCCAGGTTATCACCATCTAGAAAATGAGGAATTATTTCCTGTAGCACTGGAAATGGTGCATGCTCAAGGCGGAACAACCACCAGCAGCTGTGTTGGGTCAGTGGTAGTTCTGGGTTGCTGTGCAGCAACCTTTTAGTCAAAAGGCCGCTTACTGAATGGCATTCCCTTGTTTTATACTTTTGTAAACCACTTGGAGCTGCTCGTCAGATTAGGCAGTATATCAAGTAAACAATAAATAATACCAGACGTAAACTGGAGAGTTACTTGCTGCTTTTAACTCCTAACTCCTATTCACTTGTCCAGTACCCTTGTCTGTTTTATCACTCCCACCTTAGTAATTCCCTTATCCATTTTTTGTCCTGTTTGTTATGATTAGATTGTAAGCTCTGTCGAGCAGGGACTGTCTCTTCATGTTCAAGTGTACAGCACTGCGTATGTCTAGTAGCGATATAGAAATGTTAAGTAGTATTAGTAGTAGTAGTCTTTGATATTCCGGAATCTTGCTACTCTTTGGGATTCTGCACAAAATCTTGCTACTCTGGGATTCTGGAATCTTGTTACTTTTTGTCCTTAACCCTTATTTGTCCTGTTTGTCTGTTATGATTAGATGGTAAGTTCTGTTGAGCATGGACTGTCTCTTCATCTTCAAGTGTACAGTGCTGTGCATGTCTAGTAGCACTATAGAAATGATACGTAGTAGTAGTAGTAGTAATAGTAATAGTGAAGGGTGAACTAGAAGGAGAGGGATCGTGGCAGCCTTACAAGAAGCCTTTTTCAAGCAACCAGCTGAACAGTTCATTTGTAAGCACCTGTTTCTGAACTGCTGTGAACAAAATAAAATGTACACTCACTTGTTATAATCCAAAATGCGTAAAGCTTTATGAGAAACAGATAGGGAGTCTTGGAAACGAACAGCTGATCTGAGGAATCAGTGTGATGATGTTTGGAAGAATGTAGTTAATGGCTACTGCTGTGCAAAGACTATGGTTTTTCGGCACTGTGTGCATGTATTATAATCCCTATACAATAAAGCCATAAAGCAAGCTGAAACAAAACTGGACCCAGAGACCACTTCTGTTCAAAAATGATCTATTGTGGGAAGTGAATAGGATACACAGGGGTGTAATTGATCTTCCTGGAAGCTATATGAAATGATAAATTTTATAGAGTTAATATTCTGACTCGAGGTAATTTACAAAATTGCCTATTTGGAAAATTGTTTTTAATTTGCCCACATAATAAATGTGCTTTTTAGAAACAAGTCTGAGGACATAAGATGAAATACTTCAAATGTTGCTGTGTAATTGAACCACAAATTTCAAACCAGCATAACTAGTAAGAGTTAAGTTAATAGGTGCTCCTGCAGTTGTGTAAATGAGTAATCCTGGGATGTTGCCAGAAAGATTTGGCTGCGAATGTGTGGTATTAATTTACACAGTCAATTTATTTTCAATCACAGAAAAGCTTCAGCAAATATAGTGAAAATAATTGGCAGTAGGTATTTCAAGCTTTACAGTATATTAATGAAAATCTCCACTCCCTTTAGTGCTCATGATACTTACTGTATATTTTCCTGTTCAACAGTAACTAAGGGATCCTCTTACTAAGCTGCAGTAAAATGTGGACTTAACATGCCCTTATTTCAGTTTTTCCCACAAGCTAAGACCATTTTTACAGTAACCGTAAAGGGGGAGATTCTATATATGGCACCTAAAAAATCCACATGGAAAACATTTCTGCCTAAGTGTATCCTACAGGCAGCGCCTAGATTTAGGTGCGGCATATAGAATACACATTGTTGATATTCCAGCACCTAAAACTATGCACGTCCATTTACTACAATGAAAACATGGTGTAAATCCCAGGGCATAGTTTTAGGCACACCGGGCCATATTCTATAACTATGTGCATAAATTTCAGAACGCCAACGAAATGCCCATTTCCCTGCCTATAACCACTCCCCTATTTGCCTGCACACATTAGAAGTTAGGCGTCGTGCATTACAGAATACGCTTAGCGAGTTGGGCACATAAATTCTAATTATTGCCAGTATTGCTTGTTAATGCTGTTATCAAAGCTGATTGGCTTGTTAAGCCAATTAAGTTATGCACGCTGTTATAGAATCCACTTAGATTTCAGTGCGGAAGCTAGGCACACTATTAGGCTCATTTTCGAAAGAGAAGGACGCCCATCTTTCGACACAAATCGGAAGATGGACGTCTTTCTCACAGGGTCGCCCAAATCGGTATAATGGAAAGCCGGGCGTCCCCAACTGCTTTCTGTTGCAGGGACAACCAAAGTTCACGGCGGTGTATTGGAGGTGGGACATGGGCGTGCCTAACACATGGGCATCCTCAATCCATAATGGAAAAAAAAGGGCGTCCCTGACGAGCGCTTGGACGACTTTACCTGGTTATGTTTTTCTTACAACCAAGCCACAAAAAGGGTCCCGAACTGACCAGATGACCACCAGAGAGAATAGGGGATCACCTCCCCTTACTCCCTCAGTGGTCACTAACCCCTTCCCACCCTCAAAAACATCTTTAAAAACTTTTGTGCCAGCCTCAAATGTCATACTCAGGGCCATGACAGCAGTATGCAGGCCCCTGGAGCAGTTTTAGTTGGTGCAGTGCACTTCAGGCAGGTGAACCCAGGCCCATCCCCTGCCCTACCTGTTACACTTGTGGTGGTAAATGTGAGCCCTCCACAACCCACCAGAAACCCACTGTCCCCACATCTAGGTGCCCCCCTTCACCCGTAAGGGCTAAGGTAGTGGTGTACAGTTGTGGGTAGGAGTTTGGGGGGCTCAGCACACAAGGTAAGGGAGCTATGTACCTGGGAGCAATTTATGAAGTCCACTGCAGTGCCCCCTAGGGTGCCCAGTTGGTGTCCTGGCATGTCAGGGGGGACCAGTGCACTACAAATTCTGGCTCTTCCCACGACCAAATGGCTTGCATTTGGCCATTTCTGATATGGGCGTCCTTGGTTTCCATTATCGACGAAAATCAGAAACGACCAAGTCTAGGGACAACCATTTCTAAGGACAACCTAAATGTCAAGATTTGGGCGTCCCCAACCATATTATCGAAACGAAAGATGGACGTCCTTGAAAGCACCTCTTCAGCCCATCTGCACTTCCAGGTCTTCTGCTACCTATCCCCTCCACTGTTCTTCCACACACGTGTGCTATTTGCACATATGTGGCTGACCCCACAGCCACTGCCAAGCTCTTTTTCCTGGTCTGTCTTCCCCCTGGACTGTTTGCAGACCTGGAATGCTACTGACACTCATGGCCACGAACACTTCTGCGTCTGCAAGTGACTTTGCTCTGCCTCCTCTCTGTTGTTTCATCTGCTTCCAGCTAGCCAGCACCAGCAACAGGTCTTCAATGCCCCAGAAGCCCTGCACCTCCCACAACATTAGGGTTGTCAACTGCCAGGTACAGTCTTAGACAGGGGCAACAGACTCCTAGGGTGTTATGATTGGGAATGTGAGCCCTTGTGCCCCGAAGGAGCACGGCGAAGATGGAGTGCCACCGCACTCGGTCAGGCAGCCAGACAACCCCAAGCTTCACCTGCACTTAGCCACTGTCCCCCAGGAGTCAAGCCCCTGGGTTCAAGCGGCCGGCAGGACTTCCAGAACCAGCAGGGTTGCGTGACCACTGACCAGACAAGTGGGAGCGTAGACACAGTCCTGGAGCAAGGAGTCAGCGAAGCAGTAAAAACAGAAAACAGTACGAAATCTGGGCTGGCAGCAACACAGCGTGTAGTCAAGAATCAGTCCGAAGGTCTGGGCAGGCAGCAACACAGTGCGTGGTCAGTAAACAATTCGAGGTCAGGAACACAGGGAAACACTGGAACAGATGAAGACCACAACCTCTACGCGAATAGAAGCCGAAGCATGGAAGGACTGGAAACAGAGCTTTAAATAGTGCAGGGATTAGGCTCAACCATGTGCAGCTGTTCCAATATGGCCGCCCCCATCAGAGGAGATGCTCTACGCCCAAATATGGGCTTCCTTCCTGAAGCTGCTCAACTCCAAGATGGCCACAGCATCCTCGAATGCCCATACCCTGCGTGAGCAGGCTGCACCTCTGGAGAAGTGTAGCAGAGTGTAACATAGGGGCCCCACATCTCTGACATGGCTCTCCTGTCTCGGCATACCTTCCTGCTCTATACCTTAATGTGCATCCACATTTCAGTAGAGAGCATCAGGCAGTGGCAGCGATTTTCATATCCCATCAATTGCCAAGCCCAGAGCCTCCTCGCTGCTGCGTCTCACCCTTTTTTGATGTCACTTCCTGCTTCCAGAAGGGCGGGATGCAGCAATGTGGAAGCTCTGGGCTCAGCAGCTGATGGGATGTGAAAATCGCTGCTGCTGTCTCCCGCTCTCTACTGAAATGTGGTGGATGCACATCAAGGTATGGGGTGAGGTGGGGTTTTGAGGGCTCTAATTCTCCTTTTAAACTCTGATAAATTATAGCTTATGGTGGTGGGTGGCAGAGGGGGGCAGGCGGGGAGCCCACTGAACTGGTCTGCACAGGGCCCTACAATTGCTAAGATCAGTTCTGCAATTTTGATTCCAATCAACCAGTCCTAGGAACCTTCTCTTCACTCAACAACCTAGGTCAGTGGTGGCGAACCTATGGCACGCGTGCCAGAGAGGCACGCAGAGCCCTCTCCCTTGGCACGCGCGCCTGTCGCTGGTCCGCCCACGCTCCCTCCCTCCGAATAGTTCGCCGCCTCCCGCCCTCCCTCCAACCCAACAAGTATCAGGCCGCCCACTCGTCCTCCCTCCCTCCCAGCACCAGGAACCCCCCTCCTCCTGTGAAATTTTAAAAGCCTGCCGTTCCTCGGGGTTAAAGCAGCATGCAGCTGCTTGAGCTTCTAGGGATTCTTGGTTCAGCCATCTTTGAAGTAGTTTTTCTAGAATGAGGTTGTAGGAGGTTTCTGAGAGGAGCAGTGTAGAGCTGACCTTCTGGTTCTAGGTATTCTTGGGTGTTGAGTTCCACACAGACATAATGG
The DNA here is from genome assembly GCF_901765095.1 of Microcaecilia unicolor. NCBI lineage: Eukaryota > Metazoa > Chordata > Amphibia > Gymnophiona > Siphonopidae > Microcaecilia > Microcaecilia unicolor. Next base: position 589,378,211 of record NC_044032.1, read on the forward strand.
ACCTATTCCTCTATTTTTCTACTATTTTTAGGAGTGGAACGTTTTTCCATTTTTTTTCACAAAGGAAGGAAGGAAAGCTGTACCTTTGCAATTTATTTTTCAGTTCATTTCTATGATCTTGGATTTCTTGCAGTTTACTAGAGAATAACAGTCTTGCAGCTGTATTAACTTTTTGTGAGCTAGCACATATATTTTTGTGCTTATGAGAAGAAAATATTTAGGGTCTGATATTCAGCTACAGGCCCTACTGCACACTTCCCAAGAGCACACAGTAGGGGGAGCGTGCAGTAAGGACCTATTCTATAAATGAACCTAGGTGGCTAGTTTCTATTGTAGAATGCTAGTATATATATATGGTCTGTGCCCTGAAAATGGCAAAGACAAATCAAGATCAGGTATGCATATGTAGCATCACAGCATACCTTGTACTATGAGTTTATCTCATTGGGCAGACTGGATGGACCATACAGGTCTTTATCACCCATCATCTACTATGATACTATGTTATAGAATTACCCCTGTGGGGTAGTATTATAAGAGGCCTGAACATGTAGAATAACATTATACATACTCAAGTAGACTCTTATAAAACTGACCAGGGATAAAGGTGCATAAAATGTAAACACAGATAAACAAAGCACCTAACTTTATACGATGTGTACATAGGTATTCCCTGGGAAAGAGGAAGTCATAGAAAGTCAGACTAATTATCCAGCTTATTTTTGAAAGAGAAAAACGTTTGTCTCGCAAAGGCGCCCAAATCGGTATAATCGAAAGCTGATTTGGGGCGTTTCCAACTGCACTCCGTCATGGAAACGAATAAAGTTGAAGGGGGCGTGTCGGAGGCATGGTGGAGGCGGAACTGGGGCGTGGTTATCAGCCGAGGAGAGATGGGCGTCTTTAGCTGATAATCGAAAAAAAAGGCGTTTTTACTACGATTTTGGGTCACTTTTTTTGGACCCTTTTTTTCACGAACAAGTCCCAAAAAAGTGCTCCAACTGCCCAGATGACCACTGGAGGGAATTGGGGATGACCTCCCCGGACTCCCCCAGTGGTCACTAACCCCCTCCCACAAAAAAAAACCCACTTTAAAAACTTTTTTTCCAGCCTGTATGCCAGCCTCAAATGCTGTACCCACCTCCATGACAGCAGAATGTGTTCGATCCTGTCACAGCCTTTCACTGGGTCAGATGTGGCTCTCGGGTGCACTACAGGGTCACATCAGCATTACATTGTGGTGGGTGTAGGGTATTGGGCTCTGTGATTTCATTAGCTTGTGTTACAGTCTCACGATGTTGGTAGTTGGTAGGCTCTTCTCCCATGGTGCTTTTCCCCCTGCTTACTGGGTCAGAGTGTGCCCTGTTGTGTTTCCTGTTGTAGACCATGCAGTAGTGGCCATTTTTGTAAGCCAGTTTTAGTTCCCTTTCCTGTGTTAGCCATGTTAGAAGAACTTAAGTTCTTCCCTTGAATGTGGCTGAAAGAGGGCATTGTACAGCATTCTGCCAGCTCTGACCTACTGTTAATCTCAGTACCAGGGAGACTCGTTGCCAGTGGGGCACAACCTCTGATCTGCAGTTAACTGTGAGTAAATGCGGTTATTCCAATAAAGGACGTTTTCGGAGAGATTAGTCTTCAGGTGTCAACTGGTGTGCCAATGTTATATAGCAGCAACCAGTCCTAGAGGCCTGCGTGTATGCAGGTCCCTGGAGCACTTTTAGTGGGTACTGCAGTGCACTTCAGCCAGGTGGACCCAGGCCCATCCCCCCCCCACCTTTACCACTTGTGCTGGTAAATGGGAGGTCTCCAAAACCCACTGTACCCACATGTAGGTGCCCCCTTCACCCCTAAGAGCTATGGTAGTGTTGTACATTTGTGGGTAGTGGGTTTTGGGAGAGGGGGGTTGGGAGCTCAGCACCCGTGGTAAGGGAGCTATGCATGTGGGAGCTTTTTCTGAAGTCCACCGCACTGACCTAGGGTGCCCAGTTGGTGTCCTGGCATATCAGGGGGGCGAGTGTACTACGAATCCTGGCCCCTCCCACGACCAAATGGCTTGGATTAGGACGTTTTTGAGCTGGGCGTTTTTAGTTTCCATTATCGCTAAAAAAAAACAAACGCCCAGCTGAAAAATGTCCATTTTTTCAAAAATACGGTTCGGCCCGCCCCTTCACGGACCCGTTCTCGGAGATAAACGCCCATGGAGATAGGCGTTTCCGTTCGATTATGCCCCTCCACATCTTCTAACTCCATATATCAGAAACCCTCTACTAGGAAAAGATCTATTATAGGTAGTGGTCCTAACTTGTGGAACAAACTACCACATAGTATCAGAGTGACCAAGTGCTATTTCACATTCAGGAGAATGATGAAATTCTATTTGATCTTTATTTGTTAAGGGCTCCTTTTACTAAGGAGCACTAACAGATTTAGCTAAGAAGCCTATAGGAATAAAATGGGCTTCATAGCATTTAGTGCTCACTAATTGTTAGTGTGTGCTAAATCCATTAGCACACCTTAGTAAAAGGAGCTCTAAGTAATTAGGTTACATTTAAAATGTTGACAGTTATTGATTTATTTGATGATATTGTAATTATTGGGACTCCAATTTTATTCTTTTGTGATCTGCCTTGAGCTGCTAAGGTAAGGCATATTAATAGCATCTAGATTAGATTATTTATTTATTTATGTATTTATTTTATTTATTTGTTACATTTGTATCCCACATTTTCCCACCTATTTGCAGGCTCAATGTGGCTTACATTGTACCGTAGAGGCTTTCACCAACTATGGTAGAGAAACAAATACAAAGAGTTATTGTGGTCGAATAAGGTTCATGTGGTATAAACATAATGGGAAGTCGTGAAGAGAAGATTTATGCAGAGTTGGTTACGAGCTTTGGTTTCGCTATGTTGCAAGGTTTAGGCATTTAAGTTGGGTCGATAGGGTATGCCTTTTTGAACAGGTTGGTTTTTAGTGATTTCCGGAAGTTTAGGTGGTCGTGCAATGTTTTTACGGCTTTTGGTAGCGTGTTCCACAATTGTGTGCTTATATAGGAAAAGCTGGATGCATATGTTGATTTGTATTTGAGTCCTTTGCAGCTTGGGTAATGGAGATTTAGTTATGTTCGTGTTGATCTGATTGTGTTTCTTGTTGGTAGGTCTATGAGGTCTGTCATGTAACCTGGGGTGATGCCGTGGATGATTTTATGGACCAGGGTGCAGATTTTGAAAGCAATGCATTCTTTGATTGGTAGCCAGTGTAGTTTCTCTCGGAGAGGTTTGGCGCTTTCGAATCTCGTTTTTCCAAATATAAGCCTTGCTGCTGTGTTTTGAGCAGTCCGACGTTTCTTTATGAGTTGTTCTTTGCATCCCACGTAAATTCCATTGCAGTAGTCTGTATGGCTTAGTACCATTGATTGTATCAAGTTGCAAAATGTTTCCCCTGGGATTAGATTAGATGTATTTTATAGAGTTATTTGCACCTACTCTTACCAGCACATATATGGATAAAATTCCACCTGCTTCAAAGCAGGTGTGTTTGTGCCTACCTTCTCTGAAATAACTTTATAAAGGTACATACTGTAGATGTGATAGGGCAAAATATATGTCTGTGTCCCTCTCCTGTTATAAAGTTACACTCCATGGGCATATTAATATTATGAAATAAAACTAACTTCATGAAGGATGATAAACAAACAAGGCAAAGTTCTTGGAATTATGATATATCTATGGGCAGAGTCTGAATTACATGTTACAAGTGAAATATATAGCACAGAAATAGCATGTAATTCACTTCTGCCTTATAGCAGTTTTCATCTAAAATCACTTGTGTGATGTATCACTGAGCCATTTTTAAGGATAAGAGGCAATTGATTTTAATTAAGCATCTTTGAGTAAGAAAATTATGACTCAAGTTTTTACAGAGTGGTTACTTGAATAAGATGAATGAGGAAGCAAGTAAGACAGCAGGCTAAATCAAGGGAAGAATTTTAGGTTTGGAAAAAGAACAGATGAGTATGATAAATTATGTCCTCCAGATCCCATGCTAAGTGTTTTGCCAAGCTCTTATCCACTGATCTGCAGAGTCTGGAGAAAATGAATGGATGTAACACTCTATAAGAGAGTGATCTGTCCTATGTACAATAGTAGAGACATTCACCTGTACACTACTTTCAAAATTGTTTCCCACTGGGCCAAATTCTATAAATGACACCTTAAAAATCACTGCCAAAAACCATGTGGTTAGCGTGATTCTATGCCTAAAGTTAGGCATACTTCTATTATATCACTATCATGTATTCCATTACCATGCAACCCCAAATCCTTCTGTAATACCAAATGTCTATTATCTTCTCATTTCCACTATTCATGATGTATTGTAAGCCACATTGAGTCTGCAAAGAGGTGGGAAAATGTGGGATACAAATGCAATAAAGAAAATAAATAAATAATAAAATAAATAAAATATGCACACGTGCCATTCCTGTGACTAAAATTTAGGTGCACCCATTTAACGCACCTAAAACCAGGCTTAAATACCTGCGCCTTAGTTAGACACAGATTGGGTGTATTACCAAAATAGTGTGCAGTTTTATGAAATGCCCACAATCCACCCATTCTATACCCATAACCACACCCCCTTTTTGGCTGTGCACATTCGAATTTATGCAAGCCGCATTATAGAATATGGCTAGAAAGTTGTATATGTAAATTCTAATTAAAGCCAATTAGTGCCACTAATTGGTTGTTAATCAATTAAGTTGTATGCACAATTTGGCCATGCAGCCAAATTAGCATGCATAACTTAATGCGCCATATACAGAATTTGGGGGAATGTGTATTAGGTGCTGTCAAGAAATGCCTAGCCAGCTGTCTGGAGTTACCCCACAGCCACTTAGAGGGCCTATCCCCAGCACAGCACAGGTCCACCTGTACCTACCGCCTGTGCTCTACACTAGCACCCTCCTCCCACCAATTTTTAAGTTACTGGAGCCACACTCCAAGTAGTCCACAGTTCCCAGAAAGCACTCACAGACCCAACACATAAACCACCAGGATTCTTTATCAGTCCAGACAGGCAGAGGCAATAAACAATTTGTCTCAAAAATATATTGAATAATGAAGAAAAAAATGTGCAATGAGCAAACAATAACAGGTAACTGAAATATGGATCAATTATAACACTAACTAAACATTTGTTTACTTCCTAAAAAAGTACCTGGGAAGATCAGGACATATAAATGTTGTTTACTGAGCCTCAGCAAAGAGATCTTGCTCTCTTTTCTTCCTGGCTAAGACTGAAGCAACAGCCAGTACTACTGGGTAATTTCAAACTCTAGGCCAATCAGAACCCAGAATAACAGCATTCAAAAAACGCTGGTTAAATCACTACAGGCATTTTCTTTATCTGTGTTAATTAAAGAAGGGAAAGGTCAGTTCTTTGTGTAACAGGTTAAAACATAACATGCCCCACCTGCTGGCCAAACTATAGAAATGCACTTCAAGAATCAATAAAGGCAATTCTACAGGCTTAAAATACTTTTTCACAGGTGCCTTTGCTACAATTGTGTTTTACAAAAACTCCATGCCAGTTCTGACCTTGAAAGGCATTGACAGTGGTACAATTATTTTTCAGAGCATTCATGTGACTTGATTTTGCAGCAGTCAAAGCATTTTTAATTCAAAGAGGTTCCTTTGGCTTGGCCTCTTATGAGATACCAATTTTACGTTGAATTTGCAGACATATTGGAGCTAAAAATAGTCAGAAATGAGCCCGACTACAAAAATATTGCATTTATCTTAAAAATTAGTGTAGAGATTTTTCTGGAATTTGGTGATGAAAGAAGCAGTACCAATGTGTTGCCTAGCACCAGAAAACATGACAATTTTTTGCTAAATAGCAAATAAAGGCTTCAGTTTACTGTTAATATTGAATTATACCACAGCATAAAAATTGGCAAGATTTAAAAATCTGCTGAAAATATAATTGTGCGCAAAAATTTAGATACCCCTGGCCAAATTGCATTTTTCAATGAATTTTGAACCTGACATAAGCTCTACATTTTAATGTATAATCACTATGGCGTGCCTTTGTAAACAGGTCCCCAGTTTTTATATGGAGGTTGTTAATGGCCATGCGCTAATATAAAAATTAGCACCCGGCCATTTATTGCCTGACTCCTTACCGTCTCTTACAGTATATAGAAGGTGGTAAGGCTCACATGCTAACCCGGCGGTAATCGGGCAGTGAGTGATGTTATCTGATTACCGCTGGGCAAGCTCATTCCCCGCCCCCACACTAGAAAATACAAAATTATTTTCTGGCAAGGAAACAACATATGGCAAAACAAAAATACTGCTGGGCGCCTGAGCATGCCCAATGGTAGTGCTGTTTTACCATGTGCTACCCATACAGTAGCCCTACCACCTGTTATTAAAAGGGCCCCTATATATGTTGATTTTATAGATTGAAAATAATAACAAAGTGAATGGAGTAAGTATAAAAGTTTGTTCATCCTTTTAGTTGATTCATACTACTTCTGTGTTTAGTTGTTAATACCCAAAAAGGTTTAGTGACAGATTTTATATATGGCGCTTAAAAAATCCATACGGAAAACATTTCCGTCTAAGCATATTCTATAAGTGGTGCCTAGATTTAAGCACTGTATATAGAATATACTTAGGGACACCCATATATTCCTATAGGCATCTCTAGCATTAGCAAACACTAATTTTTAGCATGCACTAGAAATGCTAGCGTGCCTATAGTACAGCTTAGTAAGCAGTGCCCTTAGTCGATATCCTAGCACCTAAAACTATGCACATCCATTTACACAACAAATATGTAGCGTAAATCCTGGCAAATAGATTTAGGCATAGAGGGCCATATTTTATAACAATGCATGTAAATTTTGGAACACCCATTTACACACCCATAACATGCCCCTATTTGCCTGCACACATTAAAACTTAGGTATAGTGCTTTACAGAATACGCTTAGGAAGTTGTGCACATAAATTCTAATTATTGACAATTAGTGCTCATGATTGCTCATTAAGACCTTTTATCAACACTGATTAGCTTGTTAAACCAATTAATTTACATGCGTTGTCATAGAATATGCTTGGATTTTGACGCAGAACGCTAGACGCACTAAATAGAATCTGGGGTTTAGTGACTCATTAGGCTTTCAATTAGTCAGCTGAAGAAAAATTCTATGATTGAATAAATATCCCAACCCTTTTAACTTCTCATCTTGCCTCTGCAATCCTACTTTCAAACACCATGGTTTCCCTTAACCTAGTGTATGAGCATTTGAAAATGAAGATAATTCACTCTTACAAAGCAGGTGAAGGCTATAAAAAAATCTCAAAATTTTTCATTTGTTAACAAATAAAAGTTATATGAACTGTTGGAATCAAGCCAAGCCAAGATCTAAAAGAAGTCTCTGCCCAATAAGTGGTGAGATTTATAAAGTGAAAAGATTACAGTAGCTGACAATGGTGTAGTCATTTACAGGCCCATAGTGCAGAATTGCTTACAAAACAAATTCCAACATTGGAGAGTTGACAGAAGGAGACCTTTTCTACAAACTCATGGTAATGGTAACAGTGCTTGTAGCCCGCCAACTCCCAGTCAAAGGTTCCTTATGGATAACACAAAAAAATTAACTATTACACAATAATGAAAAGAAATAGATACCAAAAAAGATTATTACTGAAGCAGAAATGTTTTAAACAATTGCTTTGAAAACAGTAGGAAAGAATTAATCTAAAAGTCATCATCTAAAAGATGCAAAAGAAACCTTGAAAAGCATGAAGCATTTTTGAATGAGTGCTTTGGGCAAATTAAATGAAAATTGAACTGTTTGGCTAAAACTTCATGATATATTTGTAGAAAAAAAGTGGGGCTAGTGGCTTGAGGGATTTGGTTTTACTAGTGTACAAAGAGTTTAGGTTGGTAAGGATGTGCTTTTTGTCATGTTTTGGGGGGGGGGGGGGGGGGGGGTTATGGAATATAATCTCATGGGATTTGAAGTGTGTTTAGAATTACCTGAACTGTAGGAAGCAGTTTAAAAGCTGGTTATTTGCAGATTTTTTTCAAATGTTGACTTGATGATTTGTGTGTGTGTGTGTGTGTGTGTGTGTGGGGGGGGGGGGGGGTTAGGAAGAAAGACTTGGGGGAGGAGAGACAAGGCTATTTGTTGTATTTTAATGCTGACTTGGGGATTGAGTGTTGATTGGGGAGGAATGATTGGTTGAGGGGGGAGTAAAAAGAATAAGGGGATTGTTCTGTGTATTCCCACTCTGTAGGGTTTGGGTTGCAAATGGTGGGTTATAAATTCTTGTATTAATATTTTGGAAGGAGCTGTGCTGCAATATGCTGTTTTCTAGGAAACCCCTCTGACAGTTTACAGGACTGGGACAAGTACAATACCATACATTACGGGGTTTGGGAAACCCTCAAATATTTAACAGTAAAAGGCACACTTTGGACACTTCGCATAATCACACAGATTGTTTTCCATCCATTAGTATGGTTTAATTCAGTCTTGCCAAGAAACACCAGATGGTGCTTTGCTATGAAGTTTTTGATAGCCTCATGTTTCGTGGTTAGCTACAGAGGTAATGTAAACTTACAACACCTATTATTAGTACATTCTGCATTTTCCATTTGTAAAACTACAATAAAGAAGGGGTATTCACCTGGACTTGTTCAGTGAGGTCTCATATCTTCTACTTTCCTAAATTTCACTATCAGACTCTGGTTCTTTGGCAATATTTCCGTGAATGCTGAAAATGAGTTCAGGGTAAGATGATGTCGGCATACAAGGGCCATGCTGTCCAGTCAGTCTGTCATTTAGGGGCAATTGTGCTGGTACAGATCCTACTTGATCTGTCTTTTTCCTCCCTTCCCCTGTCACTAAGGTTTCTTTATATCTGTCTCAAACATGCTTGAATTCTGATACTGTTTTGGCTGCTATAAACTGTACTGAAAATCTGTTCCAGGAACTTGGCACTTAGTGAAAAATGATTTTCTACTATTTCTCTTTCATCTTCCCTTCCTTCAGCTATATATAATGACTCCTTGTCCTTAAGCTTAGAATTGTATAGGAAATGCTGCCTTATGCCCTATTATTGAAAACTCAACTGACTTCTAGTAGAGGCAAAAGGTATTAAAATAGTGGCAGGATTTTAGAATGTAGGGATGGGACTTGTGACAGTATAGAAGGCAGACACAAATGGGCATCATCTTCTGTATTTCTATATCACCCCTTTCTTTCTGTTCTTCTAGATAATATATATTCAGATCCTGGAAGTGATCTATAAGTACCTGATATGAATAGAACTCATTCCCCCGGATGCTATATAGCGGGCCTAGAGGATTCTATAACCGTGGACATAACTTAATTGGCTTAACAAGCTAATTAGCATTGATAACAGCACTTAACAAGCAATAATGAGCACTAATTGGCAATAATTACAATTTACATGCACAACTTGCTAAGCGTATTCTGTACACACTGCACCTAACTTCTAACATACGCAGACAAAAAGGGGCATGGTTATGGGCGGGAAATAGGCATTTTGTGGGTGTTATGAAATTTACACGCGTAGTTATAGAATATGGCCCTCTGCGCCTAAATCTACATGCCAGAACTTATGCCATATTTTCATTGGTGAAAATGGATGTGAGTAGATTTAGGTTCCACAATTGCTGTCTAAGCGTATTCTGTATACCGCGCCTAAATCTAAGTACAGCTTATAGAATACACTTAGAAGGAAATCTTTTCCATGTGGATTTTTTAGGCGCCATATATGGAATCCCCCCCATTGTGACACCTATGGGGTGTCATTGGTGCCTCTGGTACAATGACCCTAGACACGCCTGGATGTATGAAGTTCCCTAGGAATTATGACAGGCCCATCGGTTTAAAGGGGAAAAGTGACCTTTGGGTGATTGTGGAATAAAGCTGAAAAGTCTTAGTGTCCTAAAGCAAGCAAGGATGGGGGAAGGAAATCCTTTCCTAGCTGAATGCTTGCCACCCCCGGAGGGAAATCCCAAAGGTTGAGTATAAAAATCTTCACCTAGTAAAACTGCATGGGATTGCTCATGGCGAACGGGGAACGTGTGTTTCTGACAACTGGAGGGAGAGGCAAGTAGGCTGCCAAACCCATAGTAAACTGAAGCCCTGTTGGAGGAGTTGTTAGGTCTCCTGGGATATGTAGTTGCCAGCAGACCCAATCAGAGAGAAGAAGCCCTCTGATCTAGTGCTGGAGAGTCAGCTGGGAGGGGGAGGGCCTGTATCTTACTAGTGAGCAGCCACAGGAGAGAAAACACCACAGGTAAAACAGATCATGAGGCTGCATGGCACAAGTTGTTTCCATGCACCAGAAGCTAAACTGGACCACAGGAGTCCTTTGTTGTTAGCCCAAGGTGCTGTTGGAAATGTGTTTTTGGATATTAACTGAATGAGAAGGAAAAGTTGATGAAACGTCTCCAGCCCATCATGGTTTAGTTTTGGGACATTATGTTTTGTGTTGAAGGAAGCACTTGTGTGAGGGGAAATGGGTGGAGCCTTCCTCTCTGCTCCGTGAAAGCCCCGCCGGAGCAGAGGTATGCAAGGGGCAGCAGCTGTTTAAAGAGCCTGGAAATGGAAAACCTGTTTGAACTTAACTTTGGGTCCAAATGCAAACCATGAACTGGAGTTAGGAGCTACAGCACAGGTGTCATCCCGTGGGGCTAGGACACTTACAAGTTGAAAGGCTTCTGGTGCCTGGCTTTGAAGGTAAAACAGCTGGACCATAAAGAGAGCGTAGTGAATGAGTTTTGAGAACCATTCTTATCAGCTTGCCATACTACCTGAATAATAATGTTGGGGGAAATACTTGTGGCCTTTGATTTTCCTTTGACTGTCTTGTTTGCTTGATGGAACGACTGGAATAAAAGTATGGGCAGAGTTCAGACAGACATGGCAGTTCAAATCAGTACCATTTTAGCTCTGCTGGAGGGGATTTTTCCTTCTGGTGATTGAAAGCACCTGAGAAAGGGAAGGGATGTCTCTTTTCCTTTATGCTGTACCCTGAGCTGTGACTCCCAGTTTTTATGCAGCCCTAGGTGGCTGCCTAGGCATCACAGCATGTATTACTATGGGTTTTAGTTACGTCACGTACATCTATACGTAAAGGGCATTAAAGCATTCTGTTTACATAAACATAATCGAACGGCACCAGCCATCTATATGGCCGGCACTGTAAAGTGGCGCCCGAACCGTATTATCGAAAAAGATAGCCGGCTATCTTTTGTTTCGATAATACGGTTGGAGCCATCCAAATCTCAGCATTTGGGCCGGCTTTAGAGATGGCCGGCATTGGTTTCCGGCGATAATGGAAACTAATGCCGGCGATCTCAAACCTGGCCAAATGCAAGGTATTTGGTCATGGGAGGAGCCAGCATTTGTAGTGCACTGGTCCCCCTGACATGCCAGGACACCAACCGGGCACCCTAGGGGGCACTGCAGTGGACTTCAAAAATTGCTCCCAGGTTCATAGCTCCCTTACCTTGGGTGCTGAGCCCCCCAAATCCTCTCCACAACTCCACACCACTACCATAGCATTAAGGGGTGAAGGGGGGCACCTACATGTGGCTACAGTGGGTTTTGGGTGGGGGGTTTGGAGGGCTCCCATTTACCACCACAAGTGTAACAGGTAGGGGGGGATGGGCCTAGGTCCACCTGCCTGAAGTGCACTGCACCCACTAAAAACTGCTCCAGGGACCTGCATACTGCTGTCAGGGAGCTGGATATGACATTTCAGGCTGGCATACAGGCTGGCACAAAAATGTTTTTTTAATTTTTTTGGGGGGTGGGGGAGGGGGGGGGTTGGTGACCACTGGGGAAGTAAGGGGAGGTGATCCCCAATTCCCTCCAGTAGTCATCTGGTCAATTGGGGCACTTTATTGAGGCTTGATCCTAAAAATAAATGGAGCAAGTGAAGCCGGTGAAATGCTCGTCAGAGCCGGCCATCTTTTTTCCATTATCGGGCGAAGCCGGCCATCTGGGAACCATGCCCCCGTCCCGCCTTCTGTACCCTGCCGAAATGCCCTCTTGAACTTTGGCTGGCTCTGCGACGGAAAGCAGTTGGCGCCGGCCAAAATCGGCTTTCGATTATACCGATTTGGCCGGCTTCAGGAGATCACCGGCCATCTCCTGATTTATGTCGGAAGATGGCCGGTGATCTCCTTCGAAAATAAGCAAGTAAGAATCATAATATATGGAAGCCGATGACGATGCAGGCAAGTTACAGGATGTGTTCCTGTGTGAAACGAGTTGCTGCTGCTGTGACTTCTACTTAATTGAATTAGCCTACTCCTTACAAGTATGATCAAAGTGATTTATAAGCACAGGGTTGTTATGAAGTTGCTTGGCATCTATACATGAAAAGTATACACATAAAAAGCGTACCCATGATTAATTCAATACATAGATGGGAATTAGGGGGTTATTTTAGAAGTTTTATTCACATTTTCCATATGGAAATGTCGCCCACACATAAAAATGATGATTTTAAATAGGGCTCAATGTACATGTGCATGGCCATAATATGTTAATATTGCAAGGAGATATGGTTTGGGTGTGACCTGAATGGGTTTAAAATCTATATATGTGTTCCTCATTTCATAAAGGGAATGCACATGTTTGACCTAATATTTCCATTTGGGGATTGTCACAAAACACTGTAGGATAAATCACAGATAATAAATTACCTGTGTCCAGGTTCCCCTAAGCAGAATTATCTGCAAGCAAATAATCCTGAATTAGGTCTAGGGGTGGGAACCTTGGAACCTAGCCAAATACTTCCGTTAGAAAGAACTGTAGCTGAGTCTGTAGGCTAATATATATATATATTAGATTTATTATAGTATGTCAGGTAAGAAAATAGAGCTAAGGTATACAAAATAGAGCTCTGCAAGCTTTGGCTGAATACTAAATTACTGGCTGATAAAAATTACACTCATACGTCACACTACTAAACACTAATTCTTACTGGCTACCAGGTAAAATTACACCACTGATCAGTCACACTATGTTACGAGGTAGTACAGTTATTAGCAGCTTCTCCTGATCACAAGTACGACGGCACCAGCCTTCTGCTCAGGTAAATACCACTAACTAGCCCCCGACTATTAGGAAATGAATCACCGTGTTTCTCACCAGGCGGAGACCTCAGGGTCGTCTCTCTCGGGAGCTGGCACGGGACACCTCACAGACTCAAGCTGATATAGCAGCGAGTCTTAGTCAGAGCTGGAAAGGAACTCTGCAGCAGATAAGGAGGTCACAGGTCACTCCGTGCTGATACAGCTGAACCACGGTACTTTCCTCCAGATACACAGTTCATCAGTTGGTGGACCTTTTTAGGTCTCACTGGTCTTATTTTCACCTCCACCTTCTTCCAAGGCTTCTTACTAACTCTTTCTTTGTTCCCGCTCTCCCCGTACCTCTTGGTCCGGTGGCTGCAGGAACCAATCTGGATCTTTCTCAGCTCACTGCCTGGCAAGAACAGTCCATTGTTCTTGACCTTCAAGTTGTTACATTTTGGTATGCATTTTCTGTTTCTCACCCGCCTTGCTGGAACCAGCCTCTCAGGAGATAAGGGGGGCCTGGTTTGCCCACAGCATGTCCTTGGAGTTGAGCTTCTGCTGTAATTTTCCACAAGCTGCAAAGCTGTTTCTTGCTGACACAGAGATGTGCGGGTCAGAGTTTACAGTCTCCATTTTGCTGTCATAGGATTATACAGGCCAAGGCCCGCAAGGTGAGACACACAGGGAAATACTCCTACAACACCTAGCCACCCACCTGGGGTTACTCTGCAGCCACTTAGATGGTCTATCCCCAGCACAGCTCAGGTCTACCTGCACCTGCTGCTTCTGCTCTGCACTAGCACCCTCTTCCCACCGACTGGGTCTCAACTGCCTCTTGGTGAGTCTCTGGCTCTCAAATTATCCCCAGTGATTTCTAGGTTACTGGAGGCCACACTCCCAGTGGTCCCACAGTTCCCCAAAAGCATTCACAGAACCAATACACAAACCACCAGGATTCTTTATCAGTGTAGACAAAGAGGCAACAAACTGAAAATTGCTCGCTGGTTTAAAAATTGAACAGTGTAACACAAATAGTGCAATCAACAAACAATAACAAGTAACTGAAATATGGATCAATTACAACACTAACTAAACATTTATATACTTTCTAGAAAGTACCTGGGGAGATCAAGACATTATAGCTGCTCACCACTTATCAAATATAACTGTTTTACAGGGCTTCATCAAAAAGTTTTTCTCTCTCTTCTCCCAGGCTGAAAATGGAGCAAAAGCCAGTACAATCCAAATGAAATGAGTTCCTGGGCCATTCAGAGTCCAGAAAAACAAATTTCAAAAATAGCTGGTTACATCACTACAGGCATTTACTTTACCTGTGTGCTATCTAAGGGGGTCTTTTACTAAGACGTGCTAGCATTTTTGGCGCGTGCTAAACACTACAGATGTCAATGTATTCCTATGGGTGTCTCTAGCATTTAGCACGTGCCTATTTTTTAGTGTGCGCTAAAAATGCTAGCCTTAGTAAAAGACCCCTCAAAAGAAGGAATGGTCATTCTTCTGTAACAGTTTTAAACATAAACATGCATCATCTGCTGGCCAAACTAGAGAAATACACTTCAAGAAATACCCAATACATTTTACAGGCTTAAAATAAACTGTTCTGTCACAGGGATTAACTGCTTTTCCCTGGCATGTATATGTCTATAAAAAGTGCTTCCTGTGGCCAGCCCTGTTCAAGAGGGATTTAGGGAGATTTCATCTTAATCCCCCATTGTTTATTTCCCTCTCCAAATTGAAAATGAAGATTGCAGCTTCTGTATTTTATTAGCAGCATTTACACATATAGGTTTACAAAATGGTTGGCATACATATGTAAGTGCTGACATATATGTGAGTTGAAAAATGCCAATTTATATGTATAAGTATTGGCACTAACATGTATGAGTTGCCACATTTCTTCTGTTGTTTTTTTTCTCACGTTAATATTTGTAAAGTGGATGTTCTCATTGCACTCTACCATATACATGTGCATTCCTGCTGGCTGTATGCACTGTTCCTTCTAAACTGAAGGGAAGTCCTCCACCTCCAGTCCTGCCTGTAGGGGCACTATTTTACTATCACATTTTCAATAGTGACTGAAAACACAGTTTTAAAGGACCATCCCCCACTGATAGCAATGCAGTTGGAAGACTCCCCCTCGGCTTAGAGGGAACAGGATGTGACCTCATAAAGCCATTTTTTTTATAATACCATCGGAACTGAGCACACCCTGACTTGGACATGTCAATTCTGATCTCTGTGTTCTATGCAAAATGGATCTGTCAAGTTCAGCTTTCCAGAAATATTATAACAATACGCCATGCACCTTCAAGACCATTTGTGTCACAAGGGGATAATATCATGTTGTCTCTTTCTTTATGATTTTATGCTACATTGTTCATTGTACAGTAGTGTATAATATAGTCTCAGTGGATCAAGAAGGCAAGAACACTATCTGCCCCTAACTCAAGGAGAACTTGTATTATGTGATGTAAAACTGACTAGTAAACTAGCCACCCTCTGAATTTGCCCTTTGGAGCTTGGTTCATTACCTGTTACAACTGTCTCTTGTGTGATCTGGAAAGCTGCCATTATTTTATATTACATTTCATTAAAATTCTCAGTGGGCACGAACTGTTAACATTTAAGCCAGGAGTCGTATGATTATGCAGTAGAGAAATGAGATACCAAGTGTTAATAGGCATGTTTTCTTTCTATTCAGAAAATATATTTGCTTTTGGCCAGCTCAGTAGCCTAATCAACTTCAGCGCTCAGAGTTTCTATTAATATTCTCTTCCTACTGTTTTCTTCTTTCTTCAGCAAATAAGAAGAAAAAAAGATTTGAGCAATGTTAGGTTTAAAAATATTTATTTGCTGGTTCCGTATAGCTGAAAAGAGACTGGTATAAGATGAACTGTTGCAAAAAATCCACAATATTTATCTTGATGTAGTTTTAAGCACTGCATTTATTTCTTAAAATTTCCAGGCTATTTCCTTACATGCCACAAATTCTTTTTTTCATTGAGAATTTCAAAAAGATACATATTCATGTAAATTACAATGACTAGAAATAGAATCCCATGACAAGAAAGATATACACAATACTCCGGATTCTTTAAATGGCGCCCGAATTTGAGTGTGGGCCCAAGTTGCATGCACAACTTAATTGAGTTATGAGCTGATAACTAGCAATAATTGTGCGCTAACAACCAATTATTGGCGTTAATTAGCAATCATTTGGATTTGCATATTCATCTTGCTAGGTGCTATTCTACAAAGATCTGTGCTCAAATCTTTTAGCGTGCAACACAAAGGGGGTGTGGCCTTGGGAGGCTTATGGGCAGGTCATGGATGTTCACTAAAGATACTACACTATCGGAATTTTCTATACTGATATTATTCCATAAAGCGCATAAAAAAATGAAATTACCACCCAGGCCACGCGGTAGCTGGGAGGTAACTCCAAATTGGCACACATTGGGCTCACATAGGCACCTACGTGGCTTAGTAAAAGAGCCCCTAAATTGGTAGAGATTTCTGAGGACGGGATCCATGGTGAGGCTGGTGGGGACTTAAAGTGAGTTTAGGGTTGGAGCAGTATCAAGTGTGCTTAGAATTCTATTTGTGTACTTTATACAAGGTTAAAATGAATAAAAATAAAGAAAAAAATAGAGTTTCCCAAACTGTGGGTTGGGACCCCAAATGGGGATAAGTAGCCTAATGGTTAGTGCAGTGGTTTACAAACCAGGGGAACTGAGTTCAATTCCCACTGCATTTCCTTGTGACTCTGGGCAAGTCACTTAACCCCCCATTGCCCCAGGTACAAAATAAGTACCTGTATATAATAAATACACCACTTTGATCGTAACTACAGAAAGGCAATATATCAAATCCCATGACCTAGGTGGAATTTCTATAGGTGCCTCATTACTCAGGGGTCACAGGTACAAAAATATTGGAAAGCACTGGTTTATAAAGTAATGGATGAACAGGAATCTAAAGGCTAAAACATCTTCAGTGAAGGAAAGAATAAAGCATAGCAAAGGTATAAGGAAAACAGGAAATACTCACTATATTGAGGAATGCCTGATTTTAGAGGGAAAAGGTTTGACTCCTATTTTAGGGATAGATCACAGTCAGTGATCTTGCAACAGAGTGGACTAAAATGTTACTTTCTGAGGAAGGAGATGCTCTAGGGTTCCCTATGGTTTCTGGTTTCATTTAACCTGATTATCCACTCAGGAAATCAGTACATTTAAGGGTTAATTTAGAAGCTCTATTTCACAACCTCCACATGGAAATACACACATACTGTATATATATCACATAAATGTGTAAAACCCAATTTCAGAAAGCCATTATTATCATGTGGAAATCTATACTATGTAGTGATTTCAAGGAGGTGTGGTTTAGCTTTGTTTTGAAAGGCTCTTGGGCAGGACAAAAATCGATATGAGTATTCTACATTTCCCAAAGGGAATACATGTGCAGAGGTGGACCAACCATACGGGCAACCGGGCAGTGCCTGAGGGCCCAGAGGCTCAGGAGGGGGCGGCAGTGCCTCTCTCAAGAAATGGCAAGAACTGGTGCTGCAGGGGTTGGGACAAGCTGATGGGGTCTTGCCACTGGCTTTTTTCTCGTTGTTGTTGCTGCTTAATTACCTGGAGGTGTTGCGCTGCCTGAGACTGCACGTGTTGCTGGCCGAGCTTGCGCTTCTGCAGCAGCTGCACAGTCTGGTGCTGGACCTGAATGGTCTGCAGCAGCTGCTCCTGGGCCTTGGTAGCTTGTGTGCCCTACACCTTCTCTATCTCTTGGGCAACCAGCTACATGAGCTGCTGGCTAAGCTGGGGGGCTGAAGGAGCTGGCCATGCTAAACCTCAGCGGAAACCGGCTACAGCCCTTGTGCCAACCTGGCACTGCTCAAAGTCTCCAGTAACGAGCTCTCCACCTACCCCCTTGGCTTTTTCAGGTTCCCAGATCAACCTGCTTAGCACAGTGGCCGCCTCTGACAACTTCATTGAGGAGCTTGACCCCAATGTTGGCCTCCTACCAGTCCTCAAGAGCTTGGATATGTTTAATAACAGACTAAGTAAAATTCCTGCAGAATTGGCTGACAGGTCCAAACTAAAATAAAATCAACTTTATAGGAAACAAGCTGAAAGACAAGCATCTGGAAAAAATGTTGAATGGCTGCCAGACAAAATCATGGTGAGTGGCTGGGGGGGGGGGGGGGGCAGGGTGGTAGGGATAGGGGCTGGGCAAGTGTAGAGGGACAAGGGGCAGGACAAACATAGGGAGCAGGGGGGGGGGGGTCCAATGACGTTAACTGCCCAGGGGCCCAGATTACTGTCAGTCCGTCCTTATAAATGTGTATGGAAAAGTACCATGTTGGCTTTTATACCCACTCTTACTGTACATGATAGGAGGAGAGGCTGATGTGTATGGAAAAGGAAAGGGATCTGGATGTTTGAAGAGTAAAGGGTCATAGATTTGGTATACTGCCTTTCTGTGTTACAACCAAAACAGTTTACATACATGATATGCAGGTATTTTCTGTGGCCCAGATGCACAAAACCTAACGAGCCAGCAATGTGGTTTTTACACTGGTTCTAGCCAGTTTAGTGAGCACAGAGTATAGCAAGACATAAACAAATGGGTTCTCCAAGCTCTTTTCCTGGCATGGTAGCAGCTAACAAAACTTGTATACAAAGCTATTATAATGAGCTAATTATTATACAAATGTGCATGTAAAGCGATGCACAGCTGTTTTCCAAATAATGCACAGAAGCAGCCCCTACCTTTACTGTGGAAAATTTAATGGGAGGTCTGGAGCTGTCATTGTCGCAATTAGAAGAAGGAGAAAAACAAGGCAGGGAAGACGCTGGAGCACACACACACACACACACAAAGTACACTGGTTTTCATACATGCAGCTTCTTTGCATATATGAAAGCACTATAGACGGAGCCCCGTTGACAGCTGACACGTCCAACTAGGAAGCTGCTGAGCCCCTGTTCACAATGAGGAAACTGGTGGGGAGCATAAGGTTGATTCGAAGAGCAAGTTGTAAATCCCAAAGGAAAGCGTGGGATGGTCCTGTGCCATGCTTCTCTTTCAAACAACATTAATTTTACTGGCAAGAAATTGTGGGGGGGGGGGGGGGGGGGGGGGGGGGGGGGGGGGGGGGGGGATACTGCTAGATGCACAGAGACACGCTAAACCAATTGGACAGTGTCAGCCCGGGATGTTCCGCCCACGCACTACTGGAGGGGGACACCAGGAAGTTCAGATCTAATCAGCTCACAGCTCTGCTCTGTCATTGGAGGGGCAGCTTCATGGTAGTGAACAATGTGACAGGGCGGTGGACAAAGCTAGGATGCTAGGCTATATAAAGGCAGGCATAACCAGCAGAATGGAGGCAATGATAATGCCCCTGTACAACTTGTTGGTAAGGCCCCACTTGGAATACTGCATTCAGTTTTTGAGACCATATTTTGGTAAGGATAGAAAAATATTTGAAGCAGGTCAGAGGAAGGTGACCAAAATGATATGGGGTCTGTACCAGAAGACACATACAAAGACTTGAAGAGCTGAATATGCATACCCTAGAGGAGAGCAGAGACTTGAAAGTTTAATGAGCAAGCAAATCTTTTTTAAAGATAGGGAAGCTATAGAACTAGAGAGCATGAAATGAAACCGCAAGGAAGTAAGCTTAAAAGCAATGTTGTGATATGCTTTTTCACAGAAAGGGTGGCGGATGCATGAAATGCCTCCCAGTAGAGATGGTTGAGTCAAGAACAGTGACTGAATTCCAAAAGGTGTGGGATAAGTACAGAGGATCCCTATCTAGTAAGAAGATGGGATCAAGGCAAAACAGATGACAAAGAGGTATAATCTGCACAGAGCAGCAGGTATAATCCTAAGCAAAGGCGTAGAGAAGGTAACTTGCATGTTCTGCACAAAGTGGCAGGTACGAGTCTAGTCATTTTGCTGGGCAGACTGGATAGACCATGCTGGTCTTTATCTGCTGTCTGTTATTATATTACTATATTCATGCAAACTGTTGGGGGAAAAAATCCAGTTCTTTTATCTCTGAACAAATTGGAACAACTATCAGGTCTATTGAACAGAAAGCTCTGCCACATCTTTATAGGCAATGCACCTATTAGACAAATAGTCTAACCATGATGTCATGTAGCAATAGGCATGGGAGGCAAGGAACTCTGGACAATGATTGACTGCAGCTGAATAACTAGACAACTGTGGTATATCTCATGCAATAAATTCAGGAACCCTGTGTCTTCCTGAGCTTGGATTGGTGCAATAGAAGAGAAAAAAATTTCAGCTCATTATGAGACATTTACTTTTGATTAGCTCTGCTCGAGTACCTGCCATTAGTGCCAGACAAGCAGCCGCAAGCTCTTTAATAGCAGGCTCTAAATCTGTTTGCATGCACTGAATAAAGCCACCTAAGTCTTTCTTTAATCAGGACAGCAACACTATTGAGCTGGAATTTGTGCATAAGTACCTTCTAATAACAAGAAGCACTCTTTCCCATCTTCCCCTCCCTGTCTTCTGTTTTTCCTGGCTGTTCTTTTCAGTCTTTCTTTCTCTGTTGTATCATTGTCCAACCTTCTAGTGGCTACTGATTGCAGTCTTAGAGCAAAGTAAGTGCACTCATCATCTCAACTGATTACTATTTATGTGGACATTTAATACTGACATTTTTGAAATACATAGAGCTAGGTTTAAGATTTGGACATTAAAAATGTACGCTAAAAGGTCTCAGTCTGCTTTGGTAATCCTGGCAAGAAGAAAATGGAAAAATATTGAGAGGATGATATTTTAAGTGCAACTAGGATAAAGATACAACCTTTGTACTTTCGCGCTGCTGCACAATTAGAACATTATAATAACAATAATAATAATGATAGTTATTCTTGTATTCCACATATTCCAAATTAATTAGTTCAATGCAGATAATGCAAGTATGATAACTGGTACATATAAAGATAAAACAATTACAGCTTATAAGTCTATATCTTAGTATATTAATGATGCAAATCACATCGTTCAAATAAAAAACATTTTTAAAAGTTTTCTAAAAGTTGTATAATCAGTAACTGACCATAATTCATTAGAGAGGAACTTCCAGCAAGTAGCTGCTTCTTAAGAAAATATTTCAAACAAACGTGAACACTTCAGTCCCTTTAGGCTGGGAAAAGCAAAAGGACTGGATCACATACGGAAACAGAAGTAATATACATAGAAGATACATATACTGAGGGGCTGTCCCATTTAAAAATCTTAAACAGAATACAGTAAAATTTAAAGATCACTCTTGCCTCCATCAGAAGCCAATGGAGACAAATATTATAGTGGGAAATATGTTATGATTTTGAAAGTGAAAAAATTAACTTGACTTCTATATTTTGAATTGTGTGGAATTTTTTAAGAAGACCCATAGAACAATTCAAATAAATCAAGTTACAATAATCGAGTTGAGATAAAAGGATAGCCTAAAAATTAGCATGCGCTAATGCTAGAGGCACCTATAGGAATATATTGGTGTCTCTAGTATTAGCATATGCTAAATTTTAGCGCATGCTAAGAATGCTAGCACACCTTAGTAAATGGGGCCCTAAGAGTCTAAAATATACAGTATCAAAATACTTGCAAATTCTACACAATTTTCTCATCAACAAGAAAGACTGTTTAATAATAAAATTAATTTGTATGTCCAGAGATAGGGAACCAATCAATCATTATTTCAAAAATCCTAATTGAGGATGAAAGAGCATATTTAGAATTATTTAGAGTAAGAGGAATATCAAAAGTCAGGACTTCATTTTTACTAATTACGCTATGTTTTGTTTTATCATTGTTTAATTTCAATCGGCATTGTACCATCCAATTATGGATTAACTGCATTCCTGTATTTATAGACTCTTTTGTTTTATCAAATGTCCCCTGGACAGGGACCAGCACCGTAACATCATCTGCATACATAAAAATTAAGAATTTCGTGGTAATACAGATTACTGTAGGCCAAACAGCAAGTCGTCTTCACTACACCAATATTTTGTTATACGTGGAAGGATTAAGTTAATTGTAAAACCAAACATGACTCTTTATAGAAAATGCATGCAACTGGACTTCTGGTATATCCAAGAAGGTGCACTTGTAGCTGTGGTGGTTTGGTGTTGTTTGCAGCATGGTCCTGCTTATTGATAGTAAAAAGAAAGGCGAAAGTCAGTAAGTGTTCTTGTTAAAAACCCCAAACCATTCCAGCTGTTCCATCTATGCTGAGCTCCTTCAACACATATGTGATCTTTGGAGAAGCTCGGTGATGCCAACAGCAAGAATTGGTACCTCTGCTGCATCAGTGAGGGGTGATGTGTTGTTACAGAAACTTTCATCTAGTCATTGTGTATTGGACAAATGTCCCTCAAGTTTATTTTTTTTATCGTCCTCTTTCAATTATTTCTTGCCTAGTTCTGTTCTTTAATAAACTTTTGGAACAAGGAACATTACTATCAGGTATAAGAACATAAGGATAGCTATACTGGGTACGACCAGTGGTTCATCTAGCCTAGTATCCTGTTTCCAACAGTGGCCAATCCAGGTCACAAGTACCTGCCAGAAACCCAAATAGTATCAAGATTCCATGCTACCAATCCAAGGGCAAGCAGTGGCTTCCCCATGTCTGTCTCAATAGCAGACAATGAATTTTTCCTCCAGGAACTTATCCAAACATTTTTTAAAACCAGCTATGCTAACCGCTGTTACCACATCCTCCAGCAATGAGCTGTAGAGCTTAACTGTTCTTTGAGAGGGTCCTTTACAAAGACACACTAGCGTTTTTAGTGTATGCTAAATGCTAGAGATGCCCATAGGAATATATGGGTGTCTCTAGCATTTAGCACATGCATATTTAATGCACGCTCTAAAAATACTAGTGCATTTTTTAAAGGATCTCTGATGGAAAAAATATTTCTTTCTATTTGTTTTAAAAGTATTTTCATGTAATTTCATTGAGTGTTCCCTGGTCTTTGTATTTTTTTAAAAGAGTGAAAAATTGATTCACTTTTATCTGTTCAGCACCACTCAGGATTTTGTAGATCTCAATCATAGCCTACATCAGCCGTCTCTTTTCTAAGCTGAAGAGCTCTAACCTCTTCATTCTTTCCTCATTTGAGAGGCATTTCATCCCCTTTATCATTTTGGTCACTCTTCTTTGAACCTTTTCTAATTCCGCTATTTTTTTTTGAGATACTGAGACCATAATCATTTGTTGAAAAGAATTTATTTCCAAATCACAATGTGAAAAACCAAGCTTTCAGATGAAGCAATAAATTGAAACGAACTTCCACTGAGCACATCCAGAAGTCTGTTTTATTGTAACTCATCTCATGCTCATTTGGTGAGGTGTGATGTCAAATCATTTATAGGAAAGTTAAAGTCAAGTCAAGCCTTAATCCCTTACACTCCTTGTATATGTCTTCTGGGTTCATTGTTTCATGTGCTTGTACTAGGTTCCAGGTTTCCCCTGCTTTGTTTTACCCGGTAGTTCATCTGCTGAGAACCTCACTTCAGGTTCCTCCCTGGTTACTGGTAATAATTTTTAATTTCAGGGTCTTCTGAGTCAGTGGCTTCCTGGGGATTTTAGGTGGATGATTGGTTCTAACTGTGGATGTATGCTTCCTCCCACGCTTTCTCTCTGAGCTCCCTTCTCTAAAAATCTTTCCAAACCCTTTAGGCTGCTTCCTACCTAGGGTTCTCTTGTTATTAATATTGCTTTTCAACCTACAATTCAATAACGTTTTAGGGGGAAAAATACAATGACCTCAGTCTCTACTCAATCAAGAATCTTTCTGTTTGATCTGAAATATATTGTTCTTCAGAGTTAGGGTTCTCCACAGCAGCTTTATCTGTTCTTACTGCTCACTGGAAATCTGACATGGATTATTGGTAGAGACTGAAGTCCTACATGACAGGCTTGTCTTCTGCTGCTGTGTTGTATAGTCCCATTTTCTATGACTACTTCTAGACACTCACTGCTGAACGTTGACTCTCTTTGCCCTCTTAAAAGAGATGTATGGACTATGAGCCCAGTTAGCTTCCACTATTAACTCTATACTCTTCTGGAATACTTGAAGCCAGACACCATTGTTATAAGGCCACAGGTTAACCATCTCTGCTTGAACCTATTTTAAGACACCTTCTGGCAGAAGTTTGGTGCTTTCATACTTACAATTTCCTGGTTGAAGCCTCATTTTGTTTACTGTCTGTATAGGAAATTATACTTGTATGTGTGCATATATGCATGCAAATGCTCCTCTATAAATGATGCCTAAATGTGATGGTGCATGGTTTGAAGGTGGACATACATCTAGGAGGAGTCGGGGCTTAATTTAGGTAGAGTATTCAGTTATGATATTCTGTAGTTTCCATGCATATGTTGTATGTGTTTTTCAGCAATCTATGCCTGAGTATTTACATCAGCTGTATGGCTAGTATAAGTGGTTGTGGCTAAGATATGTACATATTTGCCCTACTATGCTAATAGTCTATGTAGGAAAGTAGGTGTTATGTTAGAACTGCACTCCAGGCTTCTGGAGAAACCTGACCGCTAGGTAGGGGACAGCAAGTGCTGAACGCTTTCAACAGAGCCCAGATATGAGCTCATTATGAAATCCTTAAAATTATATGCTCTCAGTTTCACAATCACTACATTAAATTCAATTGACCACAGAGGAAATGCATTGGAACTTCTTTTTTATAGGAAGATTCAGAGTCTCTAATACCTCTAATGTCCTTACGAAATGAGTGTCCTTATCTGTGGATTCTGTAGGCTTCTTGCCTGCTTAGGAAGACTTCATGATACATGTGTACCCCTGATCAGGAGAAATCCATAGGACTTAGACTCTGTACTTGTTTCAAACCATCAAGAGAAGAAAAGGGTAGGGAATGAAGATAGGAACATTGTCCAGCCTCAGAGTTGATGCTAGCTTTTTTGCTTCCCTGTGTCAGTGATTATTGTGCTGTTCTCCTTTCCCCCATGGATTCCAACAATAACAGTGAGTGTATGAGTGCCTAAACATCATTTACATATGCTGTGGGATTAGAATAAGGCTACCAGATTTGTATATAACTTACCTTCATTGCCAGTAGCCAGGTAGTTTAGAAGAGTACTACAAAACCATGTAAAAAGATCACTCGGGATCTATAGCAAATCTGCATTACCTTAAAAACACTGTCAGGACTTGCACAGCACCAGCCCTATGGAAATGCAGCTCTAGGGATATTATATTGGGCCCTAGAACACCAATACCTCTCCTACTGGGAAAACAGAACAAATGGGACTGACATAGATCTCTACACAGAAACTACACGCTAACAGAGTATCACACCTCAGTCACACACATAAAACAAATACAAAGCAAAGTATCACAAATTAGAAATATGAAGACAAATATTGAACTGGGAAGAAGTCAGACTTGGCATGTACCACAATACTGAAGAAATGCATTTCTTCTTGTACTGAACAAGTCATCGGTGATGTATATTTCCAAAAGCTAATCTATTCCAGCTACTAAGTTCAAAATAAAATATTTTTTGTACCTTTGTTGTCTGAACACTTTTTTTTCCCCAGACACTTTGGTCCCAGACTTTTTTGTGCTTTCCTTTTGTACATCTTCTTCTAACTTTCTTTTCAGTGTCTGCTGTCTATTTGCCATTTCTCTTCTGTCCTCTAGGATTCTTCCATTCCTTCCGTACATGTCTCTCTGACATATTGGTCTTTTCCTTTTTAGTTGATTCCTCCATGTCTGCCTTACTACCCACTCAAATTTCATTCTTCTTTTCACCCCCCCCCCCCCTCAATCTCCTCCTGGAAAGTCCAGTTTAAATCCCACTGTGGCTCATTATCTTGGGAAATCGTTTAACCCTCCATTGCTTCAGGTACAAACTTAGATTGTAAGCCTGCTGGGGACAGGAAAAATGCCTTTTGTACTTGAATATAACTTGCCTTGAGCTTCTGCTGAACTAAATCCAAAATTCCCTTTCCTCCTTTTTAACTTTTCACTTACTCATTAATTTTCCATCTCCTCCTCTCTTCTTCCCAGCACAGCCCAGGTGTCCCATTATCCTGGCCTTGTATTCCTCTCTATGTTCCGCCTACTCCTCATTTCCACCCTCTGCACTTATCACCCTCCTCTCACTCATCTCCCTGTAAATCCTCATCCCCTTAGCATTTTCCACATAGTTCCATCATACCCAGTATCTCCTCTCTCAACACACCCTCACCAGATCAGAATTAACTCTTTGGTTGGCCCTAGGCAAATAAGCACATTGGGCCCCTCATCGTAATACAAATACATTTTAAAAGTCCCACAGACAGGTTCTCATATGGATACGACTACAAAGCATGACCAGTGGAGAGAAAGCAGCAAGTAAGAAACACCAATGACACTCCATGAAATTACATGGTAATACTTTTAAAACAAATAGGAGAAAATATTCTTTTCACTCAACGAATAGTTAAGCTCTGGAACTCATCACAGGAGGATGTGGTAACAGCGGTTAGCATATCTGTGTTAAAAAAAAAGGTTTGGACAAGTTCCTGGAGGAAAAATATATAAACTGCTATTAAGATAGACATGTGGAAGCTACTGCTGTCCCTGGGATTGGTAGCACGGAATCGTGTTACTCTTTGGGATTCTGCCAGCTACTTGTGACCTGGATTGGCCACTGTTGGAAGAAGGATACTGGGCTAGATAGACCTTCAGTCTGATCCAGTATGACTATTCTTATGATCACAGACTCCTCCTGCCTACTGGTTGACAACATACAGGATACAGAGAAAATAAAGGCAGCAGTGATTCTGCCCCCCCCCCCTTTTCTTTCTGCCAGCAGCTGACTTCCTATGGCAAACATCTATCCTGGAAGCCACTGAATTAGCACATTTGTGAGAGCCCTTTCTAATCATTTGGGCCTCAGCCATGTGCCTAGTTTTCCTATGCCTTAATCCTGCCCTGCCCTTCACCCTTGTCCTCCATCCCAGCATCTTTCCTCTTTTTCATTTTCCTCCTCTACCCTTCTCTTCTCCCCCCATAGCCCAAAAGTTTCTCCCTCCCTTCTCTCTTTCTCTCTCCCTGGTAGCCCATCATCTCTCTTCCATTACTCCTCCTCTCTTGTAGCTTAGCATCTTCCTGCCATCTCTGTTTCCCTCCATCCTCTCCCAGTCTAGCAACTCCCCTTTTTTCTCTTATTCTCTCTAACCCCTCTCTATTCCCGTCCATATCCAGCAACTTCTTATCTATCTTGTCTTTTTCTTTCTCCCTCCATGGTAGCCCATCATTTCCCCTCTCTTTTTCCACCCATAATCTAGTTGCTTTCCACTATCCAACATGTCTTCCCTTTTCATATCCCTGACTTGCTGTTGCCACCACCAGCTGCAAAAAAAAAAAAAAAAAAAAGCAGCATAGGACATTGGAGCTGACAGGAGTATGTTGCTGCTCTAACAGACTTCTGCCTCTGGATAACAGGAAGTTGCATTAGAATGGTGGAGATGCATCGGAGCAGCAGCGCATGTGAGCTCCAAGGCACCATACTGGTTTTTACCTTTCCCGCCTGATCTTGCCTAGCCTGCTCAGAGGTTGTTACAAGCTATGGTTGGCAATAGTTCTGTGTAATACATCATCTTTTGGGCAAACTAAGATGTGAGGAACCAGTGATGAATGAACAGATGCTTCATTTATCCGGAACAAGAAGGAAAATTGGACCCGGAATATGCAGAGTTCTAGAATCACAGTGGGCTGGGCAGTGACAATTGTGCGAGTCAAGACTAATAGAGAAGTGAGTCGAATACTTGCAACATGCATCTACAGACAACTGTGTCATACGTATATGGAGTGAAGCCGGGAATGCCACTGTTCACCACTGGCATTTGAAATCAAGAGTAAGGACCTGGATGGAAGGTCAAAGAAAGGTCAGACATCTTCACCTTTTTATCTGCTATCAAAGAATTCCTTTATTAATTTCCATTTAAAAAAGCGCTTTTTATCTGAGCAGAAAAAGAGATAAACGTGAAATAGAACTCTGTGAATTCAGGCAAACTGGTGCAATAATTATTGAAGATTTCAAAAAATTCACTTTAAATTACAGAATTATATATGGTTATGTAATCTGCTGGACTTCATTTGATTTTAAAGCAATTAAGAACAGGTTTTTGGGTCACTTCTGCAAATTAAGTATTTTTATGCATGGCTAAGAAATAGCTTTTAATTTAAGAGCAGTGAACCAAAACATAGTTACTTTACAATCGGCACACAGACCCAATGCTAATTAAACAAACTGAAGCTCAATGTGTATTCATCTCATCTATATATGCCCACCAGAGTACAGAACTAAAACCAGAAATCGCATATAACCCTGAAGTGGTTTTTGTCTAGCTAGCTATTCAAGATAACGATGCTGTTTGCAGTACTGGACTCAGCTGATGAGATAAAGTTTAGAGCAGAAGTCTACAAAGTTGGCTTTTTCAGCAGGCTGGTCTGTTATTCCTCTTTACATTACACAGGTCACAGAAAGGCTTTTTCTCTTTAGTGATTCAGTTGTAGATTAAGGAAAGCCAGGAATGTAATTATCTCGCTATCCATATTTGTTTCCCCAATCTATTTGAAACGGCAAATCACAAAGCTGTGAAGAAAACATGAATAATGTTCTAACTTTATTGCAGGGGTGTGTATTCTTAGGTTATCAGAATTGATCATTTTGAGTTATTCTTCCTTTAATAGCTAGTATTTTATATTGAGAAAGAGGAGTAGATCCTTATCATATCTAATATACATACAATATTTTTATTTTTCTACATTCCAAGTATTCAGTTCTTTCCCCCAACCTTACACAGAATGACATAGCAGAATACACTGACTGAGCACTGGAAGCGAAGTCTGTTTTGCTGCCAAGTACTTCAGCATCATTAACTTTTGCCAGAAGGGATTCATTCTGAATAATCAATCATTCTTCCTCCACCTCCTCAGATCCAACAGACAGTCACAACTCTTCCTCTGCACTGTATTTTTACACTTATCCCCAGGGTCAACCTGCTCTTTATTTCTTGATAACAATGCTCAGTGATATTTACCTGACATGATATCATCTGCCATTTTATAAAGAATAAAATTACGAAACACGTAGACAAACATGGTTTAATGGGACAGAGTCAGCATGGATTCAGCCAAGGGAGGTCTTGCCTCACCAATCTGCTTCATTTCTTTGAAGGCATGAATAAACATGTCCATAAAGGTGAGCCAGTTCATGTAATGTACCTAGATTTTCAGAAAGCTTTGGACAAAGTACCTCATGAGAGACTCCTGAGAAAATTAAGGAGTCATGGATAGGAGGCAATATCCTTCTGTCATTAAGAATTGGTTATTGAGCAGAAAACAGAGGGTAGGGTTAAATGGCCATTTTTCTCAGTAGAGGAAGGTAAATAGTAGAGTGCCGCAGGGATCTGTACTGGGGCTGGTGCTATTTAACATATTTATAAATGACCTGGAAATGGGAACGACGAGTGAGGTGATTCAATTTGCAGATAACACAAAACTATTCAAAGTTGTCAAAAAGCATGCGGATTGTGAAAAATTGCAGGAAGACCTTAGGAAACTGGAAGACTGGGCATACAAATGGCAGATGAAATTTAATGTAGACAAATGCAAAGTGATGCACATTGGGAAGAATAATCCACATCATAGTTATGTGATGCTTGGGTCCACTTTAGGAGTCAGCACTTAAAAAAAAGACCTAGGTGTCATTGTAGACAATATGTTGAAATCTTCTGCCCAGTGTGCAGTGGCAGCCAAAAAAGCAAACAGGATGCTAGGAATTAATAGGAGAGGGATACAAAATAAGACCAAAAATATTATAATGCCTCTGTATCGATCCATGGTGCAACCTCACCTTGATTATTTGTTCAATTCTGGTCGTCATATCTCAAAAAAAAGATATAGCGGAATTAGAAAAGGTTCAAAGAAGAGGGACCAAAATGATAGAGGGGATGGAAGTCCTCCCATATGAGGAAAGGCTAAAGAGGTTAGGGCTCTTCAGCTTGGAAAAGAGACGGCTGAGAGGGAATATGATTGAAGTCTACAGAATCCTCAGTGGTATGGAGTAGATGGAGGTGAATTGATTTTTTTTTCATTTATTCAAAAAGTACAAAGACCAGAGGACACTGAATGAAATTGCATGGAAATACTTTTTAAACAAATCAGAGGAAATATTTTTTCACTCAA
Organism: Microcaecilia unicolor; assembly: GCF_901765095.1. Taxonomy (NCBI): domain Eukaryota; kingdom Metazoa; phylum Chordata; class Amphibia; order Gymnophiona; family Siphonopidae; genus Microcaecilia; species Microcaecilia unicolor. Next base: position 589,408,641 of record NC_044032.1, read on the forward strand.
AGAATAGTTAAGTTCTGGAACTCATTACTAGAGGATGTGGTAATGACAATTAGTGTATCTGGATTTAAAAATGGTTTGGACAAGTTCCTGGAGGAAAAGTCCATAGTCTGTTATTGAGATGGATATGAGGAAGCCACTATTTGCCCTGGGATTGGTAGCATGGGCTGTTGCTACTAATTGGGCTTCTGCCAGGTACTTGTGACCTGGATTGACCACTGCTGGAAGCAGGATACTGGGCTAGATGGACCACTGGTCTGACCCAGTAAGTTTATTCTTATGTTGTAAAGTGATTTCAACCCTTTGATTCCATACATCATCATATGAGGTACATTTTGCTTAACATTAATATTAACATCACACTACCACCTTGCAGTTCTAAGCAGGTAACAACCAACAAGAAGCCAGAACAATTTTCTGGGAATTACACTAAATAAGTCAAAAATGGTGTCAAAAACTTAAAGTGCATATTTCTTAAAAAGAAAAGCTTTAACTTTCTAAATAAAAGATAAAAGGGTTCTGTAGAGAATATCCCTGCAATATCCTTCCATAATCTAGCAGCCTGAACAGCCAGGGTATTTTCAAAAGCTAACAGTCTCCTCTTTCCCTTAACAGAAGGAAAAGTAAAATAATTAGCAGTGTCACAATGCCTAGATCTAAGAAAAGTTGCAAAATGAAAATGACAGAGAAAATAACTGGGGTTCAAACCTTGGAGTGATTTAAAAAGAAAACAGGTTAGTTTAAAGATAATTCTAGCTTCAATTTGTAACCAGTGAAGTCTAGTATAATAATGAGTAACACTATCGTATTTAGAAAGGCCAAAGATTAATCTTACTGCCGTGTTTTGCACGGTCTGTAATCTTTTCAGGACCCCTTTTGTGCAACCTACATATATAGAGTTTGCAATAATCCAAGTATGACAACAGTAAGGCATGTACTAGATGCTCAAATTGCTCAGTTTCAAAATTGTTATGAATAGTGCGCAGCTTTCTCATTAAGAAAA